>NC_056727.1:1201044542-1201417042 GCF_019279795.1 Protopterus annectens
TTGCAGTCTTACCTAGTGTTAGTTGCACCTGGAGAATTTCAGATGCATTCTGTTGGGCAACTAGCCTGGAGGTGTGAATATGGACACTCCTCCACCTTTAGTGTTTCGGTCTTGGTTTTTAAGGCTGAAAAGTGTGATAAGAATTGTAGCCTGGTATTGCATGGGTGCTCTCTGGAGCCTTGAACCAGGTCTCAGTTAATGCACAGATATCGATGTTCTCCATTTTTAGGAGTGCCTCGAGAGAGTGCATTTTGAAGTTTAGACTTCTAGCATTGAGTAGCATTACCTTCAGATTTTGCATGCTTGTATCTGTTACGGTGGTGGTTTTATCCTTTGAACCTTGCCTAAAAAAGGCACTATAGGGGTGGCAAGAGCTTTAGCCAGTAACCTGAATCCCAGGGGTGACAGGTGCAGACCATCTCTGGCAAAGCATCATGGTTTGTCGATCATGTCTTCCCAGGCAGACAAATACTGGATCCCCTTTGAATGACACCAGAAGCTTAGCCAATTGTTGAAGTCAATAGTTTTGCCCTTATACTGTGGTATTATTCTGGGTGAAGGCAGGATGCTACTCGGGGCTAGGGTCATACCTGCCTGGGTCACATGATCCAAAAGCTCTTCCATGTCTCTTTTCATGTAGTCCAGGGAGGTACGTCTCAAGCTATTCACTCCAGCATGGACAATGACAAGAGTCGTATTTGTACTTGTTGTGGAATGACTTGAGTGCATGCATTATGTGGCGGATCCTAGCACCCGACAGGCAGCTGACTATAATTTTCTCCTTGTTCAGCCTGGTGAGTGGGACATCAGTGTGCCTGACTATAGAGTCACCTATGACTAAAGTGTTGGGTACATTGTCTTGCCTTAGGGGCTGTTGTTGGGTGGCACACTGATGTTGTGAGCTATGTGTCACTTTGGTTGTGACTGGTGTTTGCGTTTCGGCTTAGGAGGTCCTTGTTGCTTGGGCAGGTTAATGTTAAGGGCCTCCACATATGTGGGTTTAGTATTGCTATGTGTGGGTTTTGATGGTGTGGGTTTTGAAGGGCTATGAGTTGCTTGAGGTATAATGCAGGTGTTAACCTTCTCCTCTTGACTGTCTAGCACAATCTTGGCCGGAGAGGGAGCTTTGCTCCCACTTTTGCTTTGTAAGTGCATCTCTCGCAGATTGTAGTGTTGGGTGGTAGGAGGAGAGGATTGTTTGTGTACATGAGGCAGTTGCTGCACTGCCCCAGTATGCCCAGATTCACCAGGTGGACAAGAGAAATCACTGGATGCTGACCCTTGGACATGCCTGTTTAGGTGATTTTTGTAAAGTTTAAGAGCTGTTTTCCCTTACCTTTGCAAGGTACTTTGCAATTATAGGCTGTTTAGTGCCTATGATTAATTTCTCCTTATTGACAAGGAGATTTTATATATATATATATATATATATATATATATATATATATATATATATATATATATATACACACACACACACATACACATATATGCATATATGTATATACATACATACACATAGATGGATATAAAAAGTGTACACACCCCTGTTAAAATGCCAGGTTTTTGATGTATAAAAAATTAGACCACAATAAATCATTTCAAAACTTTTCCCACCTTTAATGTGATCTATAACCTGTACAATTCAATTCAAACAAATCTGTTAGGTGAAAGTATATAAAAAAATACAATGAACTGGTTGCATAAGTGTGCACACCCTTAAACTAATACTTTGTTGAAGCACCTTTTGATTTAATTACAGCATTCAGTCTTCTTGAGTAGGAGTCTATCAGCATGGCACATCTTGATTGCAATATTTGCCCACTCTTCCTTGCAAGAGTGCTCCAAATCTGTCAGATTGCGAGGGCATCTCTTGTGCACAGCCATCTTCAGGTCACCCCACAGATTTTCTATTGGATTTAAATCTGTGCTCTGGCTCGGCCATTCGAAAACTTAAATTTTCTTCTCATGAAACCATTCTTTTGTTGATTTGGATATATGCTTGGGGTCATTGAAAGGTGAAATTCCTCTTCATCTTTCTAGTAGATGCCTGAAGGTTTTGGGCCAAAAGTGACTGGTATTTGGAACTGTTCGTAAGTCCCTCCACCTTGATAAAAGCCCTAGTTCCAGCTGAAGACAAGCAACCCCAAAGCATGATACTGCCACCACCATGCTTCGCCATGGGGATGGTGTTCTTTTGGTGATGCAAAGTTTTGTTTTGGCGCCAATGTACATTTTGGAATTGTGGCCAAAAAGTTCAACCTTGGTCTCATCATACCATAACACATTTTCCCAAATGCTTTTGGGAGACTTGATGTATTGTTTTGCAAATTTTCGCTGGGCCTGGATGTTTTTCTGTGCAAGAAAAGACTTCCATCTTGCAACCCTACCCCATAGTCCAGACATATGGAGAGTATGGGAGATTGTTGTCACATGTAGTACAGTGACACGCGGTGGTGGTGCTACTGTAGCGTTGTCGCCTCACAGTAAGACGCTATCCGGTTCATTTCTCAACTAGAGCATCTTCTGCGTGGAGACATGCGTGAATGGGCGTACCTTCGTTGAAGGTTGTGCATCAGGCCTGGCAAGCCGGTACGTAAAAATCAACTGCCAATCATTAGCGGACCAGAGTTCCGCTGTGGCGACCCCTAACCAGGAAAAGCCAAAAGATACAAACAGTTGTCACATGTAGTACACAACCAGTACTTTCCAGAAATTCCTGCAGCTCCTTCAGTGTTGCTGTATGTCTCTTGGCAGCATCCCTGACCAGTATTCATCTTGTCTTTTCATCAGTTTTGGAGGGATGTCCAGTGCTTTGTAACGTCACTGTTGTCCCATATTTTCTCCTCTTTTTGATGACTGTCTTCACTGTGTTCCATGGTATATCCAATGCTGTTGAAAATTTTTTGTACCTTTCTGACTGATACCTTTCAACCCTGAGATCCCTTTGATGCTTTGTAAGCTCTCTGTGAACCATGGCTTTTGCTGTAGCAGGCAACTGAGTAAATGTCAGGAAAATCCTACTAGAACAGCTGAACTTTATTTGGGGGTAATCAGTCTCTCTAATTGATGGCAGGTGTGTACCCAATAAGACTCAATGCTGTAATTAAATTAAAAGGTGCTTCAACAAAGTATTAGTTTAAGGGTGTGCACACAGAACAAAGTATTAGTTTAAAGGTGTGCAAATTTATGCAGCCAGTGTATTGTACGTTTTTTATTTTTTATATTTGTTCCCCCAACAGATTTGTTTTTCAATTGAATTGTACAGGTTATAGGTCGCATTAAAGGTGGGAAAAGTTTTGAAATGATTTATTGTAGACTCATTTTTTATATCACAAAAAACTGGCTTTTTAACAGGGGTGTGTACACTTTTTGTGTCCACTGTACATACCCATAGTATACACAGATTTGTCTTTTAAAACCTGAGTGTCTGAAGAATTTGTGCTTTTATTGATATTGACTAAAAGTGCTTGCATATTTGTTAAAATAAATGGTTATCTGGTAATCTTCACCTGGTGTTTTTTTTTTTTTTTTTTGCTTTTAATAGTAACAACAGTTTACACATTGCAGGGATTTTTGTGCTTTCTTTGTGGAATATTTTGATATGGAACATGAAACAGCTGTCCAAAAAATGTCAGTAGACAATAATGTTAGAATTTTCTGTACCTCTGAAGTTGATTAATTTTGGGATAATGAATGGTCAGTCATGCACACTCCTGAACTTTCTTTTGAGTTAAGAAGTACTGTTCAGTGCAAACAAAGAAATAAGGTGCCGGTCTGTGGCAAAAAGTTATATTAAAAAAGTTAAGTAAAGTTATTTATCAGCTACAAAGATTATGTGCAGTGACTAGTATGTTAAAAATCACACATGAAACCTTTTGGTGATTGCCAGCTTTATTTATCCAGCTTTAATAGTGAGATGTATTCTGAACATATTAAAGAATATGGGAAAAAAGTGGTGTGATATAAGAGACTGCAATGGGACAATGTATATTTTTCTGAGAGTTTTGCAACAGAATTATCCCCATGGGTTTGAGCATACAAGAAACACCTTCGGGGGAGACTGGAGATTGTGCTCTCATGAAAGCATGGCAGATAATTTGTAATAAAGCCAGTAAAGATGTTTTGTGGTTCTGAGTCAAAAGCAATGACATTGAGAAGGATACCATTCAGAGTGCTTTACAGAATTTAGAATGGCAGGTTATGGCTTTTAAGGTAACTGATGCTTGTTTTGAAGAAATCCATAGTGAAATTTGGCATAAAGAAGGATTTTTAAGAGAAGGAAACAGCAAAACTGGTTTGTGATGAAAGAAAGCTAGCTAACATCAGTATTTGATCATGGAGTGAGTATTCCACCAATCAAAACCATTATTTTGATGTAACGTGTCCATATTCAGCTAGGCAGCAAGGAGTTGTATCAAGGGAGTTTTGTCAGTGTCTATAAGTGGGTTTCACCACCTACCAGCAGAGTTTTCAAGTGTATGCTGACTTCCACAAAGCATGCAGCAAAGAATCTTACAACCAATGTACACATTTTCAGTGATGTAATCCGCACACACTTTGAAACAATGCGAGGAGGAATCCAAATGTGCGACACTGGCAAGCTGTTTCTCACCATCAACAAAAGTGAATGATAAACTTTAGATGTGGCTTCTTATGCAATGTACAATAAATTGGCCACTCTTCCTGAAGTGAATGATGAAACTAAAGGTACTTTTAATACAATAAAATTGAGTTTGAGGTGTTTTACACATTCAAAACTAAGCTTGCTGCTGGAGGGGCTTGCTTTCATGCCTACCAATGTAGCTAATTTTCCAAAATACAAGTGCTTCATGAAAGCTTTTTGTTTGTAATGTCAGTTTAAAGTTTATGTTCCAGTTAAGCAATACCTCGAAAAATGGTAGACAGTTACACAGGCTAAGTTGTCTGAGCCCTCCCCTGGTTTTAACTTCAGATGTTTTTCAGCATTTGTGAGAAAGTACTTTTACAAATAAGTTTTCATTGCAACAAGAAAAGAAAAAGATTGGTGAGTTTCAGTGAAAATATGCAATGAGTTAACTAATCAAATGAAAAAATATAAGACTCATGATTACTGACAAAAGTGGATCTTTGTTCATAATAATTAATGCTTATAATGATATTATGTTAATTAATTTTTCTGTTGAAATTATGTATAAGAAGGTTTTAAGGCTTTTAAATGTAATGATAGGCTTGATGTACTTTTACAAGGATTGGCAAATAAGGGTAGACTGTGTTTAGAAATGTTCAGTTTTTTTTTAAACAGTAACATTTCCCAGGCTGCCTGTAATTGTTGGCATCCCAAGGATTCACAAGTCTGTAAGTATTCCACCATTTTGACCTATTGTTGCTGCTAAGGGTATAAGAGTTAAGTCTTTGCAGTATATGTTGAATATATTTTGAAACCTGTTGTGGAAAGAATACAACCTAAAGGACAGTTTTGATTTTGTTAATCAGATTAGAAATGCTAAAGTCATGGGTGACACTTTCTTGGTTATGTTTGTATCAATTCACTTTACATCACACATGATAGAATTGAAATTTCTCAGATGGTATCTTGCTTCCCTAAATTCAAATATCAATGTTTATTTGTGAGTTCTCTGATGATATTCTTAAGAACAATTATTTTATGTTCAGGAAGGAATATTACCACCAGTTGAATGAAGTAGTCATGAGTGACTTGACGGCCCAAACTTTAGTGAACTTAATCATGGCAGATTAAGAAAATGATTGCCTATTTAATTCCCATTTTAATATAGTATAATTGGTTTATTAATGACATTTCTTTTCCTCTGGGAAGCAACAGAAGAAGAACTGGATTTGTTTTATGCGTTTTTGAGTAATTCTTGTAGTTTTTTTGAAAGTTATTTTGAATAATAATCAGAATGAAATAAATCATCTAGCAGTAACTGTAAAGATTTGGGAAACCTTTATAATTGCTTACTAAGATTTATAGAAGGAGATAAGGATAAACATTTTTGGATTTTTTGAGTAGGCATCCATTTAATATTAAAAAAATGATTGTGAAAAGTCAGTTTGTAACTTCAAGACTAACCTCTGATGAGCCCTTTTTTGAAGAATATATCTCTGGAATCAGTGAATTTTTTTATGATAATTGGTCATCCAAAACAGTTATTAATGGAGATTGATTTCTGAAGGAGTGAAATGTATGTGCCTGTTAGTGTAGGTTTATTTCTGAGTAAAAATAAAAACAAAATGAAGCTTAGTGAAATTAATTTGTTATTAAATAGAGTAAGGAAGTTAAAATGGTAATAGAAATGAAATACAATGTTCTCAAACATAATGGGGAAATGAGGTGATTGCTTTTGTAATAGAAAAGCAACAAATTAAAATGACATGTCTGAGAGAGAAAATTGATTCACAGGACACAGCAAAATGAAAATGGCTGATTTCCTTGTTGTCAAAGAAGTTACTGTAGCATAAGTGCATGGCTGCATAATTATGGTGCAGCCAGTTTATAGGCATACTTTCAGCGGTCAGTTCAAGAGATGGCTGTCAACTTCTTTGCTCAAGAATCATTGATACAGGTCATGCTGGGGAGAGAGAGAGAGATGCATCTCCCAGAGACTGCCCCTTCTCTGGAGCAAGTTTCCAATTCACGTGACACAGAGCCCCTCCCTAGCACTCTTCAAATGCAGCCTAGATCAATGGATGGGCGACTGCAAATTAACTCCTGGGGTGGCACCCATGGCCCTGTTGGACAGAGGAAGTTGGTATTAACTACCATAGACCCATAGCTCTGCAAACTTCACTTACCTAACCACCGACAATTAGGGCAACTTGGGATAAATATGGCTATGCTTGCAAGGGCTCTAGGGCCGCTGGCCTAGTAACCTTCTATGAACCTATGGATTAATACTGTTTGTTAGCTTACACTGAATTTTTTGAAACACCGGGTTTGAACTATATTTTTATATTCCTTTTTTGAAGGACAAGCCATTAATTTCTTAATGAAAGTAAATTGCTTAACCAGTCATGTTTTTATGTGAGGAATGATGTAATGAATTTGCACATATAGCTAGCTGTGTTTGTGTGCATTCACGTGTGATTTCAAGTCTGAGTTTCTGAAGACATTTTGTTGTTGTTGTGCAAAAGTACTCACATATTTGTAAAAATAATTATCTGGTATCTTTTTCCTTATGTTTTTTTTCTGTCAATAATTCATAAGGGCGTGGCTATGTAATTATGACACAGCCAGTTTAGAGCCACACTTTCAGCTGTATAGTGTTTATATTTGTGATAAGCGCTATCATTAAAAGTTATTTTTCACAAGTACCATCATACTTTGTGGTCCTGTTTTTCGTGCAAATGCTGTTTTGGATGATTGTATTTGTTGACCTCCTCTTGGAAGTTTCTTGGGTCTTTCTTCAGACACTTTCAGCTGTCAGTTCATAAGGTAGCTCTGAACTTTGCTCTAGAATCACTGATGAAACCAAAAATACTGGGGGACAACTGTACAAAATCATGGACAATTTTTTTTAAATATTACTCAAGTCACATGGAAAGTTAATAGAATGACAGGTTTCATATCGACATCCATTTTCTGAAGACTAAAGTATAACGCTCTAATGCCTGGCATTATTTACTATCTGGTATACTCAGTGATTTTTATGAGGGTCAGGGCAAAAATATGAGGCAAACGGTGTAAGTTATGTAAAACAAGAGAAACAGTGAAAAGTGTTTAAACTTTTGATCCGGAAGAAAGTATTTTAATAAATTCAGTAATAATAGGTCAGTTAAGATATTCTGGAGGAGTGTTTAACCTTCCAGTAGGCGTATTAAGTATAATTTTTACAATTTGGGGAGATCTACATTAAATCCCATAAAGCAAAGGATGATTTATAATGGGGAAAAAGAGTACATGATTAGAATTCTACAGTGTTATTTGGTTTATCTGATTTTAATTTTTATTTTGATGATTTTGAATACTCCATTGAAATTTATATTAAAGAAAATGTACTGTTAAAAGAAGAAGATTACTGGGAAGGCAATAAAATAGGAAAAAGAAAAGGAATAGTGTGTGTATAAATATAATAAGATTTTTAGATGGAATCTAAACCTACAGGATATGGGGCATGATAACTGGAAGTGATATAAGAGCAGGAAATAATGTAACTGAAGATAAAACATTCGGCAAGAAGTAATGATATAGTTATGGGTATAGTGGAGTGGGAGATTTTGTATGGAGGCCATCGTTGCAGAAGTGGTCTCTAAAAGCAGAATGAATTGTAACCAAGTTTCAGAGATTATGTTGAATGAATGTGGAGGGGGAAAAGCATATTAAAGAATTGTTGAAAGGGAAATTCCTATGCCTACGATTATATCTTGTTACTATAAAAAGTATGCAGAAAGAGGATGAAAATGTAACTTTTTTGCATAGTTTGATCTTCAATCTCTTGTTTATATTGGTGTCTACCTCTTGTTACCATGCAGGTTGTCTTCTGTAAGTTCCTCCTATCCCTGTCCCCCAGAGTTTTTCATAGCTGCTGCTGTTCTAATGGTTACTAGCACTATATTTGCTTTCAGTAAAAACCCACCAGTGTTGTGTTCCTTGTTGAAGTTAGAAACCTGGACACTAGTATAGAAAATCTAACTTAATAATGTTATTTTTGGATGGGTTTTTAGATTATAAACTCTTCTAGTCTATTGTCTTGCTTATGCCTAATTATTTATGTAAGACATTCACAGCTTGCATTTTACAGTTCTTTATTTATCTTTAAATTTATCACAGTTGGAGTGGGAAATCCTGATATAAGAAACCATTCTCTTCCCTTATTAGTGGATTAACATAGGAAAGTGCAGTTCTAGAACATAACTTGACTCTCTCAGAAGTGTGAGACCTGGTACTATGAGCCCTGACACTTCAGTTTGGTAACTTGCTGTTAAAACCTTTAAATTGTTTTGCAAGGAGAGCCATTGATGTGAGGGAGGGGGCCTGTGCTCCCAACCCCCGACTGCTTTTATTCATATCGACTCTGAGATCCCTGTACCGTGGTGTAGGAGAAACTTTTGAGATGCCATCTGTATTCTCCTACATTTGTGCTTGTAGTTTTGTTGTTATTAGGATTGTAATTACGGTTGTTTGGATTTCAGCATACCTATTCTTTAAATACCAAGTAAGGATGTAGGCAGCTGAGAAGAGAGACGTGAAAAGTATTTGTGTTGTGCATCTGAACTCTTAACAAAAAGCTGGCTAAAGTTGGAGACATAGTGGACAGTTTTAAACTGTCTCAGAGCCATTAGTATTGTTAGAGGGTATAATGTTACAAGATTAAGAATAAGCCAGCTGAAAACATTGGAAACACAAATCTGAAACATGTGAAAAGGCATATTTTCATAGAGAGGGTGATGAATGATTAAAAACATCCAGCTATAGTCAAAACAGTGAAGTAATTCATAAATGTATTCAACAGGCATAGTGCAGTTCTGAATGCAAGTTGTGAAGAAATAGGGTCTGGCTTAGAAAGAATATGTATTTTATCAACCAGGTAGCAAAATTTGCTAACTAGATCAGCTAATCAGTTATTACCTGCCAACAAAGTCTATTTTTTTTACTGCATTTTGATCACACATCTGATATGTGGTACCTATCACTGCCTTCTAACTAACACCTTTTGAGAGAAACTCCCTTGAAAGATATGTCATCTTATTTTCAGTCTCACTGATGTCTCATAAGCAAAATATATGGTGTAAAGGCATAATTCTCTCCTGCATTGTGCATCTGTGGATATTTAAAGTAATTAATAGTTTACAACTATGTTTAAAAGATAATAAATTAAAATAAGATAAGGGCATAAATGATTGAGTTTCTCTGGAGCTGGACACCTTAGCAGAACCAGTTTTTCTTTCCTTTTGTTTCTTATGTTCTTGTATTGACTGCTTTGCCATTAGTTCAACACTAGGTGAAACATGAGGAGTGCACTGTATAGGGTACTTAAGCCATGGTCCCAACTGTCAGACCCAAATGAGCTGGTGACAGCTATGTGAGGAAAATAATTTAGGAGACTTGAACTGGACAAAACATGACATGGAGGACATGCTTAACACCTTCCAGATGGAGTTGAGAGGAAAGAAAAAGGTTATAGTTGGGCAGACTCAAGCCCCAGTGCAGGATTTCTCAGAGAATCCATGGGTGGCAATTAGAAGTACTGTTCATACATGCCAGTTAAACAAATGCACTATAAATCTCCCAAAGTGATGCCATGTCTTCGTGAGGACAGAGGAGATCTGGAAAGAAGCTTTGTAAAAATGTATACAAATCTATATTTGCTTATTGTTGACTTGGTTGAGCTTGGTTCATGGGAGATAAAGTTGGGGGTACAGAGAAGAACAGAGGATAAACTTTGGCTTGCAGGGATGAAAGGTTTCTTTAGCTTTATTTGCTTTTTAAGGTGGGGTTTGGGGTGAGATGTTTGGAAACAATATTTATACTGAATTTGCAAACTCTTAGATCACATGATACACATTCATACATATGTAAAATATGCATGCACACACACATATATATATATATATATATATATATATATATATATATATATATATATATATATATAGTCATTAGAAATTCAACTGTACTAATGCAGTTTAGAAATACAATAGTGTTTAGTTGTGCAAATATTAGCTAGTTGCTCCAAGTCTGATTTAGGTATTGTCTAAACATTGGACTTGTATTCATTACTAAGAAACTGAAGTTGCTTCTTTTTGAATACACTTAATTCCTACTCTTTTCAAAAACTTGAGGTAACAAGTTCCACACTGCAGGTGCAAGTTTTGAAAACTCTTTTTCACTTATTGTGTTGTTGAATTGTGGTCTTAACAAACAGAAGGTATTGTCTGTAGAGAAGTTTAGGAAATAGTTTGTCCTGTATTGTAGTGTATTTGCTATACATAGACAGTATGAGCAGTGAATTAGTTTGCAAGTAGCAGAGTGATCCTAGCAGCTACTAGTACCTATTTGGATTTTTCTAGATAATCATAGTGAGGTTCTCCAGGTCCACCAAGGGTTATGTATCGGCTGATCATGTTACAGTCACTTGTAGAGTGTGGGTGCTCTCTGCAGAGTTTAGAGTAAATAATGGTAGATGGTATTGTATGTTGGGAAGGATCATTAAAATGCTAGAGCTTTCCTAGGTTCTCTTAGGAGTAGGCAATAATTTTTTTCCAGGCAAGAGTATTTGTATGCCAACCTAAGTTGATTGAGTGCTACTTTTGCAATGTTTCGCACATGTTGAGCAAAGGTGAATTGCTCTTCAAAAGTTATACCTAGGTATCTTTGTTCAGTGACTTTAAGTAGTGTTTTTCCTTGAGGGTTAGTGTGGGATTGGATTTACATTTTTAACGTATCCCATACAGCATAGTCATTTATTTATTTATTTTTATATTTTTATTACTGTTATTTCCTGTGAGCCAAGTTTCCTACAGGTGATTGAGTACTGCCTGACCTGCTCAGTAATCACCTTTTCCTACAGACTTTCAGACAGCATCATTTGTTTGTCCAAGACTACTAAACACTTTTGGGGACAATCTTTCTCTTTTCCTCTGTTGTACAATAATGGAGTAGTGTATATAAATTCAGGGCAAGGAAGGCTTGCCAAACATGGGGACTGGGGCTTGCTCCTGTGGAGAATTGCTGTGGCCACTTACTCCCATCATCCCTGGCCAACCGCTATATGTTCCCAATCCACTAAGTGACATAGGCAGGGCTTTATCTCTCTATGCCATGGATTTGACTCACTCATGGAAAGTGTTTGTTTTCTAAGTGTAGAAGAAGAGCAAAAAGGTTTGTGGTAGCAATCAGCTGTAACTAAATCATGACTTAACAGGGGTGAAGATCATTAGACTGCTAAGATACATAGCATGAGGAGTGGAATCTCAGGCCTTAAACATTACCATCATGCTGTCATGGTGGCTACACCTGGAGTAGAGGAATAAAGTAATAATTTCACACTTCACTGAATTTGCGAGTTGGTCTGTGTGTTTGTATAAATTTTTGTTTTATACACACACACACATATGTATATATATATATATATATATATATATATGTATGTGTATATATATATATATATATATATTTTTTTTCTTTCTTTTTGAAGGGAGTGGAGGGTTACCGCCACACCAGAGGTACAGGGAGCTTACCAAAAAAAAATGGTCTGTTGTATATTGCATCCTTGGGAGTATCGCTGTTTAACTACTGGTCTGTCAAGGATTTAGATGATTTGGGTTCACATTTTGTTTTTTTAATTCATTATTTATTGTGTTTGTTGACCATGTAGCTGGGCTGGTCCTGCGACCCTTTTCAGCCATGATCCAGGTGAATTACACAGTTGATATGATTTCAAACATAAACAAAGTACACTATTTACATGGTTACAGTTTTCAACATTACAAATTATGATGATCAGCATCATAGTACTATAGGTTACAAAGCATCAGGTTATGTTGGAATACAACTGGTTTGCTGAATTACTACACTTCTGCTTTGTCTTGCATGTCAGTGCTATACCGTTCTAGGTAAGGAAAGCTAAGAAGGCAGTATTACAGGGAAGACGCTAAAGATATGGTATCATTTATATTTTTTGTAAACACCTTTATTAAATTATCACTTAAGACATAGGCAAACATAGATTAAGAGAAAAGAAAACCGTAATAAAATTGTTTTCATTTATATACATTATACATAGCATATCTTTTCTTTCAGTCCAACATTACATACATTGCTGAATTCCTGTCTTTTCTCAAATTTCACTCCTCTTCCTGAACATTATTATGTGTGTATTCTTCCACAGTTTCCATTTATTTTGGAGAGAGTACTCTGTAGGGAATTTTTAAAATCATTACATTTCCAAAACACACGTTCCCTGTTACCTCTTTCTTCCCCATCACATCTCCGACGTTTGCTATCTACCTGAGCAGAACTTCTTTGAAGCCTGCTTTGGGTATAAAAATACCTAAGCAGACACTTCCAAGTCCTTAAACCTTCTGGACTTTAGTTGCATACTTGGGAGCCATATATTTGTATTCCCATTGTTCTGTTGTAAATAGCTTTTCCAGTCTCTCTTCCCAATGTTTTCTAGACTCCTCTGATTGATTCTTATAGTTACTGTGCAATATCTCATATGCCCTACTAATTAGCTCTTTTTTTAACAGCAGCTTCTGTTCTACATTCATCTAAAATCCCCACCAGAGCAGGTCATTCACTTAAGATTCCCCTATCCCATTCTCTTTGCCTATATTGTTATATCAAGCTCTGGTAGGGAAAGTAGTCTCTATTTTGCAGTCCAAATGTCTTCTTGGACTCATCCTATTCTATTACCTTTCCTTCTCTAATTATTTACTCCTAGTACCTTAGTTCCGTTGCCAGTTTTCTTCAGTCAATTCATTCCCCCTCTTTACTGTTATCTGTACCGTACTTGCAGTCATCCCTATTGGCAAAATCTAATGTCTCCATGGTCATGATGGCTTAGTTCTTTAAATACTTTTTGGTACTGTATGAATGTAGTAATCTGTATGGTGGTTGTTATTCTCCTTAAGGATCTGCATCCAAAATCCCAATCTCTCTCTTAAACTCACCTCTGATTCATTATCTGTTTCCATTTTGAATTATAACCGGTTTGTGTTATTTTAGAGCTGCACATGTAAGGCTCGCATACATATTTCTTCAGATTGGTTGATGCTAAACCACCTTGTTCTATTATCTGGATCAACTTATCCTGCTCGGCTCTTTACGTGTTCCCTTCCAATTAAATTCTTTCAACTCTTTATTATTGCCCAGATCTTCTCCTTTAGTTCATAAAATTATGCCTGACCAGTATATAATATTAAACAGACAAAACAACATTTTCACTGCTTGTATGTTATGATCCATATCCATTAACAAGTGCTTGCAGTTTTTCAGTTTTTGTGTTTTGTTTGGTCCCTTCCCACACATCCTTAGCTGCCATAACAGATGGCTTTTTAATCCATGCTCCTAAATATGTCATCTTATCGTGTCCCCATAAGTATGGGTATTGCTGAACCAGTTCATGTGTGGGTGCATAATTTGCTGATTTGTTTTATTTTCATTAATTTTATATCCCCAAAGACTTAAAACAGTCTGAAAATGTTCCACAGCACTGAAATGTAATTGTCTAGATTTACCATGTACAAAATAGTACTATTTGCAAATAAATCCAACTTTCTTTCATTACCTTACCACTTATATCCTTGCATTTATGAGTCCCTTATTTTCTTTGTCAGTAACTCTTAACATAAAGAAAATAGTAAAGAGGAAAAAGGACAGCCTGCCCCATTCCTCTGTTCAAACACAGCTTATCAGAGCAAAACCCTCACACTTTAATTCCTGTCTCCTGTTCTTCATATATCCTCCTAAATAAACTTATGATTGTATCATTACTGTATTACTTATGTGGTACTGTTTTACTGTGAAGAATAACCATATGCAGTTGGTGTAAAAATAGGCCATGCAGAAACACTTTAAATCAAGAGTATGGGAGAGGGGGTTACAAAAAGAAATCCGTATACTGTAGTAATTTGTATAGTATACTTAATATTCCGTATACTGTAGTATCGTTAAGTAATAGTTCTTTAATAATTTATTAGGTCATTGCATTGTTTCATCCTCCTATAATCTGCTTGCATATAAGTAATGGCAGTTGTGAAGTGGGATTAAAACGAGTGTGTTCTGATGAGATATGTTATACATTTGCACTACAATAACATAGGTGCATGACTTTTATTGGTTATACCTGTGTTGCAGAGTATCTTTAGAGTTCATTTCACTATGGTCTATATTCAGTATTTAATGCTTCTGTGTCTAGTTTAACTTGAAACACTTGTTTCCTGTTTGTTTTTCTTTGTCTTTGGAAGGGCGTCTTGCATTTATCCTACCATATTTAAAATGAACCAGTGCAAGGAAAGAACGTACAGTAATTCATTCCATCTTTAATGTGTGCAATTCATACAGCCAGTGTGTATGACAAAGGATTGATTTTGCGTAAAGTCTGTTCTGTGTAATTTCAGTAATTTTGTAGAATGTATCTTTTGTTGTATAATGTCAGTAATTTATTCTGTCTCCTTTGCATTCCTGTAATCTATCTGCAGTCAGTGTAAATCTGTGTTCAGCTCTGACAAATGCTTGTTTCTTCTGCTGTGGTCTGTCAATTTACTCCTGTTTAAAGTTCATGAACTGTCACCATTGAATACTTGCCACAGAACACATGACTGGGTCACTGGTGTCATATACTTTAGTGAGAACAAATTCCTGAAATTCAACTTTAAAATTAAAGAGGCCAGGCCAACCTGAAGAGGTTTAGCTGAGGAAAGGAAAATATAAAGATATTATTTTAAATGGCATTTTACAAACATTTGTAATAAAAACTATAAATCATACTTAATGTTTCTAATTTGTTTATGTTCTTTGGTATACTTTGCAATGTCTGAACATCGTAAATTACAAAACTGGCTCTCAAAAAACACAACAGGGGACACTCTAACTTTATACAATAACACGTCTCAGAAAATATACCCCATATAGTTAAAACTTTGTATAAATCTTAGCTCAGGGCTGTAATACTTTGTACCTATAAACATTTATGACCTTATAAAGAACATTAACATATCTAAGTGTTACAAATGTAACTACGAGGGCAAAAGCAAAGTTCTGTTCCTAAGTCATAGTAAAGAGCTATGTCTAGGAACTGTGCGATAATTAGCATTTAAATCATTTTTTCAGCATCTTTTTTGATAACATTACTTGTAGGACTCAATTGAAAGCTTTTTATAATGGAGGATCAGTTTTCAGAGTTTTTTTCTGATATATAGCATTCCTTTTCTGTGTCATATATAAGGCTGCTTTAAGTAATGGTGGCTCAATTTCTGTCATGTACTGAACTATCTCAGCAACTAAGAGAATAGTAGTACATTGATAGTAACAGTCAGTCTTAGAACCACTGCTGGTATGCAACATTAAATACACTATATGAGATGTATGGATGAGTGAGTGGTTTCTATATTGGGGAGGGAATGCTCGTGCCCTCTTTGTTGCTAATGTATTAACAATATGTTATTAGTTCTACACCAGATTATGAAACAGTCACTGTAAAATTTCATATAGCTTTCACCATTATGCAGTGCTATCCCAAGAGTGAAATGTCAGATCAGCCCTCTTGAAAATACTCTAGCCTAAACCTTAATCTGTGACAGTTGGATGGATTATACTCTGTCATGGAGAGGTAATAAGATTCATAAGTGTGTTATATTAAGGGAGAGGTAATACGGTTCAGAAGATTATTATGATGATTTGTGTCTCTCTACCTATTCCTTGTATACCACAAACATTTTCAACCTGATACCCTGATTTTGGATGTCCTCTCAGTTGCCACTTGTATGTTGGACATGAGAATGCATACATGGTAGTTTAAAAGTCTGTCTTGCAGGCATAGTCGCATCTCACATGACAGGGAGTTTATCTTGTAGGGCATGAGTCCAAACTGGATCAAAAATACATTTTGGTCATTTCCAGTGTCCAGATGAGATGACAAGTGAACAATGACTGCACCGTATTTGGCCCTTGGTCACTATCCCCACCAGTTTTTGTTACAGCTTTGGTGGTATGTGGGAACTGTCACTGTAGGCAAATAGGCGGTACACAGATTACTGCCTGCAGTGCCTCTTCCCACATACAGGTGGAGCTATTTCTTCACTGATTTTGCCATTGATTACTAATTGCCATTACAGTGCAAGCCTGATTTTTGTTTTGGAATTAGTACTTTGCTTATGCAGCTTTGGGACCCTCGGAGCAGATGTTTATGGACTCATGAATGGTGTTAGTGCTTGGAGTAGTGTGCTACTCCAAGCATAAAATCGTTTAGAATCAACCCCCCTAAGGGTTATAGAAATCTTGTAAATACAAATTGTTTGCATGGGGTTTAATGTGCATGCAATTAAATAATGAAAGAAGCTGTTCATTAAAGAATGTGTGCAAAGATTTTTTGTGAAATCTTCATTTTTCAATAAAATAGTGTTTGCATGCATCTTTGTACATGTGAACACTATTTTACTGAAAGTTTTTCTTTCAACCATAGCTGTAAAAATGCTTACTTAAAGGAGTAAGCTGCTCCCAAAGGTCTGATGCTACCACCTCCACATGTGTTGCTCTAATATTACCTTACTGCTAGGACATATGGACAGCATTGTGGGCACAAGAGCTAATTATGCTTAAGCAGAATGTGTAAATAATTGCAAAGCTATTAAGTAATTGCTAGCCTGTTACATCAATAGCTTAGCAAAAGAAGAGGTGGTTAGCTTTTTTTTTTTTTTTTTTTTTTGCCAAAGTTTGAATTTTACAGGTTGGAAATTAAATAATTGCTTTTCAATTATATATACCTTCTAATTATGAGTAATTAGTACTTGCAACTGCAGTGATGTAAATAGGTCCTGCTGTATTAATAAAAGATGTCTGATACTGGTGGTATTACACTTCCACATTCAGAAGCAATTTTTTTAAAGTATGAGTTTAAAGAAAATTCTCTAACAATAAGAAGTGTTTGCATGCATGATGACACGTGTACACTTTTTTGTGTAAAACTGAAATTTTGGCATGACCCCTTACTCTTGCTCTTTAAATGTAATTTGTAAGGGTTAGTATTTTGTGTATTAGAAAAAGTTATATCAGTTAACCACTGAAAAACCTTTTTTATATTTTTAGAACAATTTCATAGTTAAATTACCTTTTGATGACAGCTCCTGCCACCACCTGAGGTACTAAACAAGGTCTATTTGGTCCCCATGTCCCTTTCCGCCCCATTTATACTGAAGGAGCTGTTCCAGAAGTGAGACTTGAACTCATCTGACACAGAAAAAGTTTCTAAGTTTGCCCAGGATACTCTATCTATACATTTGCGTCTACTGGGTTTGTCCATTGCCTAATCCAGGCAGACTGCCCAGTTCAGCACCAAACAGTGATCACTTGACGGCTCACTATTTCTCTTCACCCAGCTGCCGAGAATATTTGGTGCTCTGTGGGGGGGGGGGGGGGGTCATACAGATAACCAGAGAATTAAATAATATAAGTAATGAGAATTATAACAGATGATTGGTTTAAGAGACATTTTATTTCTTTTAACTGAGCACTGTAAAATTGGATAGACTTCTCGAAAAAAAGAAGTTCATATCAGAGCCAGATCAAGATCATATGGGGTCCTAGGCAGGACACTGGATCGGGGCCCCCCTGTCATGTGACGTCACAACGTCATCACCCCCCCCCCAAAAGTAGTCTGCTCACGTATGCACGAGCACTGAATGACATCAAAATGAGTAATTTCCCCCAAGGATCCCTTCAGTAGCCCATCCATGTGTACAGTGGCAAAACAAATCATTTCCCTCAAAGATCCTTTCAGTAGTCTGTCCATGTGTGCACCCAAGCACCAAATCGCATCAAAATGAATTATTTCACACAAAAGCAGCAAATGACATCAAAATGAAGCATTTCACACAAATACCCCTTCAGGCTTCAGACATCTGTACATGTATGTACATAAACATCAGATGACATCATAATGAGATGCTTATGTTAAGCATCCCTTCAGAAGACTGTCCATGTTTGCACAAACACCAGAATGGCTCAAAATGAAGCATTTCCCCTATAAATCCTTTTAGCAGTCTGTCCATGTATGCACACAAGTACCAAATGACATCAACATGAATCATTTCCCTCAAAGACCCCTTCAGTAGTCTGCCCATTTATGTATGCTCAAGTACCAAAATGAAGCATCCCCCAAGACCCTTCAGTAGTCTGTGCTTCTATGTATGCATGCATGTATGTATGTTTGCACAAGCACCAATGAAACATCCCACCCAAAGACCCCTTCGATTCTGTCTGTCCATGTATGTATGCACAAACAGCAAAATGAAACACCTCTGCAATAATTCCTTCAGTAGTGTGTTCCCTCCATGTGTGTATGTACAAGTACCAAAATGAAACATCGCCCCCCCCAAAGACCTCTTCAGTAGTCTGCCCATTCATGTTTGCATGCACAAGCACCAAAGTAAAACACCCATCCTCATGATCTCTTCAAAAGTCTGACTGTCCATTTATGTATGTATGCACAAGCAACAAAATTAATCCCCACCAAGACCCCTCCAGTAGTCTGTCCATCCATGTATGCATGCATGCATGCAAAAGCACCAAAATGAACCATCCCCAAAATCCCTTCAGTAGTCTGCCCATCCATGTATGTCTGCACAAGCACCAAAATGAAAAATCCCCCCAAAGACCGGTTCACTAGTTTCCCATGTGTCCACAACCACCAAAATGAAACTGTTCCCCTAATGACCACCCCCTCAATAGTCTGTCCATGTTTGTTTGTGTCTTTCGGCTTTTCCCGGTTAGGGGTTGCCACAGCGGAACTCCGGACCGCTAATGATTGGCAGTAGATTTTTACATGCTGGCTTGCCGGGCCTAACGCACAACCTTCAACGAAGGAACGCCCATTAACACATGTCGCCACACAGAAGACACTCCAACTGAGAATCGAGCGAACAACGTCTAACTGTGAGGCAACAACACTACCATGCACAAAAAACAAATGACATCAAAAGGAATCATTTCCTCATGGTTCCTTAAGCAGTTTGTCCATGTATGCAAAAACACCAAAAGGAAACATTTTCCTGAATGCCCTGTTCAGTAGCCTGTTCATGTATGCAAACAAGGAGCAGATGACATCAACATGAATCATTTTACCCAATGGACTCCTTCAGTGGTGTGTGCATGCATGCGCACAACCATCAAATGACATCAGAATGAATAATTTCCCACAGAAATCCCTTACATAGTTTGTCTATACATGCACAAGTACGAACTGACATCAGAATGAATCATTTCCCCGTAAGAAGACCTTAAGTAGTTTATTCATGTTTGCACCAGCACCAAATTGGATTTTTTCCCCAAGGACCCCTTCACTGTTTTGCCCAATGTATGCAGAAGCAGCAAAATGAAGCATTTCCCCTAACAACCCTCTCAGTAGTCTGTCCATGTATGCACAAGCAAAAATTACACCAAAACGACTCATTTCCCCAAGGTTCCTTTAAGTAGATTATCCATGTATGCTCAAGCACCAAAATGAAACATTTTCTCCAATGACCCCTTCAGCGGTTGGTCCCTGTATGGACAAGCACCAAAATTAAACATTTCTCCTAACAACACCTTCAGTAGTCTGTCCATGTATGCACAACTACCAAATTCCATCAAAATGAATCATTTCCCCAAGGTTCCCTTAATTAGTCTTCCATATATGCACAAGCACAAAAATAAATCTTTTTCCCCAACGACCCCTTCAGTAGTTTGTCTATGTATACACAAGCAGTAAAATGAAAAAGTTTCCCTAACAGCCTCTTCAGAATCAGCAAGTCTTGAAATGCTAATGCCATTTCCTTAGATCCAAGACTCTCACCCAGTGTCTTTCCCGTGCGGTTAAACAAGCAAAAAAATAAGTAAACTGCATAGGCTGCAACTGTTTGCAAGAAGGCAGTAATAATATATTTAACATACCACCAGCACCACGGCATTGACAGCAGTGGACTTCTTCAAGCACTTCACTGAAATGAATTCATTTCTTCTTCAAAGTGAACCGTGCGTCTCTCAAATGAGGAGTGGAGTGAGGACTAACTTCATGTTGGTGTGGCCAGCAGATCACTAAGAAAAAGCATGGTAACTTCACACAAACACAACAGATTAACTGCCAGTGTGTACGCCTGTGTGACGTGCCGCTGGACCCTGACCTGACTGAACTATTAAGTCAGTCAAGCAGGGGGGGAGGCATATCAATACACCTGCTTTAGTGGTGCTTGCTTTGTACAGCCCAGATGAATTAGAACCCCCCCCCCCCCCCACACACACACACACACACACACACAAGTGGAAGTCAAGGAAGCCAAGCAGCAGCAGAGCACAACAGTGTGAACTATCGGGCCATAATCAGATTTTAAAAGAAATTGGCGTTTTCATATTTTTTTAATTCGACACATTTTGGGGCCCCTAGCCTTCACGGGGCATTAGGTGACTGCATATGTCACCTATGCTGGATCCGGCTCTGATTCATATGTTTTTACTACGCTTATGGCCAAAAAAGACACTCAGTCAAGTCAGTGCACCACAGTTACCAATATGATTCTGTCATAGTCCATGTGGGTGTAAATTACCTGAGACTTACCTCACTGACCTATATCAAAAGAGGCTTATGGATCTCTCTGAATGTGTCACAGACGAGCACATGCCTTGCACTGAGCAGCTTTCTAATTCAAACTTCACCATAGATGATGCCGCAGTATGAACAGAAAATGAGTGATTTTAATAGCTAGCTTAATTCTGGTGTCACTCCAGAGGAATACATTATCTGTCAGCGTGGGAGGACATGGGTAACAGGCCACATTGATTTGCCAAGGGTGGTCTGCATCTTTTCCCCCTGGGCTTTTGGATACTGGCTAAAACTTTACCCACTCCTTAGAGCCTTTTTTAGGCAATGCCAAAATAACAAAACTACTAATGTAACCAAAAAAAAAAAAAAACCTCAAATCAACCTTAAGATGTAACTGCTCAATGCTCCAAGCCTAAACAAGAAACTCCACATGCTACAAGCTCTCCCCACTTTGGAGACTGTAGACATCTGAGCAGACACTGAGACTTGGTTTAAAGCCACAGAAAGTACTGTGGCATTGAAAGGCTGCAGTGTCTTCCACACATTTAGAACAGTAGCAGTACAGAGAGGAGCTAAAGGTGGAGGTATATTGATCTACATTAGCAACAAATACAACTCCAGGTTAGTTAAACAGCATGATGCCCTGAAGTTCATCCATGTCCAAGTCTCCCTTACCATGTTCTGGCCAGCTACATGTCACCCCATGACCCATGAAGATCACAGCTCTTAGCCTAGATCTGCTAGAGGTGCTCACCAGCCAAACAAATACCCTATTCGTTGAAGACATGCACTGCCTCTAACTCACAGGCACAACTTTTCTTGGACTTTATCTTGCCAGGGTTTTGTGTTGGTGGTGTGCACTCCAACAAGAGGATCAAACATATTAGATCTAGTGCTTACCAACATGGGATAGTGTTGCACCCCCAAGACCAACGACACTGCTATAATAGGCCATGACAATATCCCCAGTTGCACATCTGCAAAGCAAACAACACCAGGGCACTACATGCTCATCCATATCACTGTTGCAGTATTCGTAATCTAAGGGGTCTCCTGCCAAGGACAGCCCAATGTCGGACCATTATACCAAAACCTTGAGTATTTATAGGTGCTGTAAGTCATATGGACAGTCCCTATGCAAGGTGTAGGAAATAAAGGTGACATATGGACGCGCACACAATTAGAACTTTTTTGCTGCCATTCTGAATGCCATCATTGAATATAGATCTGAATGCCATCATTGAATATAGATCTGAATGTCTTTCTGCTGTTGGTTACCAAGCCATGTTTCAGATAAGTGCCCCTGATGGAGTTTCTTTATCTTTATTTAGTGCTGGTTGGTTTCATGTCATCCAGTAAGGAAGATGTCAGTGTGGGAGGCAGATTCCTCATAACGTCCTACCCTGCACTCCTCTTATCTCTCTTCTCCATTGTTCCATATAACCATGTTATGAAAACCATCTCTCATGCTAAGACATCACTAAATTTTCCCCTCACTGTATCTAATCATGTGACCTCTGATATCTCTCTAAATATCTTAGAATGGTCTCAAGTCTCATTTGTCACATACTAATCTATGTAACAAATAATATGACTGAGTTTTTCCTCAACTTTTTATTGTTTTTCATTGCACTCCACTATGAAACATATGTTCTGTTTTCTCATTACATTTTTTTTTCACTCTTGTTTTGTAGTGTAACTTGCTACTTTGTGGTTTAAAATATTTGTGCTTGATGTTTTGTAGTGTAACATGGTTCTTTGTGATTTAAAATTTCTGTACTTGATTTTTGGAAAGTTGTGATTGTGGAGCTTTTCTCCCCCTAGGCCTCCACTGAAAATGGGCACTTTCTTTTCCAATCAGACATTCCCGGTAAACAGATGTCAAATAAAATGACCAGTGTCTTTTTTATTTGGGTGCTTCACATGACCATATGCAGTGTTCTGTTTGGCAGGCTTTTATCCCTCAGTGTGCTGTGGCAGTCTTCTCATCCAGAAAGTCAGCCATTGGCCAAGAAAAAGGCCAAAAAGCTTAGGTCTGATATGGCTGCTGTCTAGTCTCCCCTGCACATCTCTGTTGAGGTTAATGAAAGCCCAGAGGATCATCCGGTGGTTTCCTTGGATTTTTCTGCTGCAACTTCATCAGAGGCCGGCATGGATTCATCTTGTCGCATGTCCTTGGAGGCTTTACAAATGTCTGCTCCAGACATTGAGGTGGAACCTCAGCATATTATATCCACAGATCTTCGTGAGTGAGGAGATTCCTATTTTACTTATTGAGTATTGTCAAGGGTCTGACCCTCCAAGGGTGTTTCTTGCAGACGTCCTGCTAAAAAAGAAACAGAAGACCAACCATACTCCCCTGTAGTGAATGATCCCCGACTTGAATGACAGGAATTTACTGATAGGGTGTTTAATACTTTAATGTTTTGAAGCCTCCTCAAGAGTTGTCTGTGCTTGCCCCTCCCTGGTGCTCCACTCATCTTAAAAGACCCAGGGAATTGGAATCCCCGGATGAGGATTAGAATTCTGGGGAAGAGTACCTGGCTTACTCTTATCAAATCCCTTCCTCCTTGGGCTGTGGTTTACAGGAAGAGGATTCTATTAGTCCAAATTTCTCCTTGGAAAAACATTACTTTGGGGACACTCTTATCAATATAATGGAATTCTTTAAGTGGGGTTGAACTCAAGTCACTGATATTCAGTAAAGCTATTATGAGGTCCCCCAGATGGAGTCTCCTAAGCCTTCTGCTATTCCCTCATTTCTGTTTGCCCTCCTGGATACCTTTTTAGTATCTTCTGTGGCCACTGATTCACAGCCCCCTGCTACAGAGATACTTGATACATTCATCTAGACATCTTGTAAAATCAAACTTTCTTTACAAATGCCCTTCTGGTAACCCTTCAGCAGTGTTTGTCATGTCTGACAAGCCCTCTAAGCTGTTACCCTCTACCAAGCTGCTTCCTTCAGATAAGGACAGTAGGGCCATGAAGAGGCTAGACAAAAAAGTTTATACTGCTGCCACTTTATCTTAACTACTGCTATGACCATGTATGTTTTGGCCGTGTTTTCGCAGGTTTCCCAAGCAGTTTCTGACATTCCTGATTTTGATGGGAAGGTTTTGTCCCTTTCCCTGCTGGGCTCTGCCTTTCACGTTGCGTGATACTGTATTAAATACAGCTATGATGCAGCTGACAAAGACTCCAGGACTTCTGCCTTTGGCTCTGTTATGAGGTGTTGCACTTGACTTCATCTTCAGGATTTGCCTGATGACATTAAGGCCAAACTATTGGATGTTCCTTTGGATAATAAAAACGTTTTGGTAATGCTGGTGCTGAACTTAGGTCTCTCCCAGATAATGGCAGAGCCATGCAGGAGTTGAAACATATTTTGTGTCTCGTATTCTAAAGTTTCAGTGGAATTACCCCTCCAAATTTGCTTTTGTTCACAGGCAGTCTTGCACTCCACTCAAGGGGAAAAATCGTTCTAAATGTGTGACTCCTGCTAAGTCTACTCAAATGCCTACTTCCCAGAAACCTGCATTTCACGATAAACTGGTTCCATTTCAAAATTTACTTCCCCTTTCCCTCGGCCAGGTCCCCTTATCCCTGTGTCTTTCACACAGGCTCTTGGGTTCTCTCCATTATCTGCCAGGGATATTTTATGATTTGGAAGTCTCTTCCTCCATTTCTGGGCATCCCTCAACCTTCTAGAGACCAACATTTATTTATTTAGTTAACATTTGTTTACTGGGAAAGTCCGACTTGGAATGAAGCCAGTTTTCAGCGGAGACCGGGGAGAAATGCTTCAGACACGTCTTTGTAATGTAACTTCCTTTCTTCTAGAGGTGGGCAATACTGTTTTGGTCTAGGGCACCATTCAGGTGGTGCCTACTGCTCAGATAGGGAGGGGTGTTTATACCAGCATGTTTTTGGTTCAAAGAAAAGTAGGCACTTGGACACCAGTTCTGGATCTTTCACATTTCAGCACCTTTCTCAAGATTCCTTCCTTTTGAATGTTGCCTCTTCAGGCTCTTTTTCCACATCTACACCAGGCCTTTCTGGTCTCTCTGGATCTCAAGAATGCCTACCTTCATATCCTCATCCAACCCCATTTCAGGAAATGTTTGTTTCTCTGTTTCTTCCTTGCATTTTCAGTTCTCTGCTTTGTTCTTTGACCTCGCTTCTGCCCCAAAGGTATTCACCAAATGCCTCACGTCTGTCATTGCCTTTAGCAGGTTGAGCGGAATTCAGATCTTTCCCTATCTGGGCAATCATTCAAGGTGCTCCCCCGATTCTGTGCTTCAGGATCTCCAATTTGCTAGTTCCCTGTTGCAGAGTCTGGGGTTCACCATAAACTTCCAGAAAATTGGCTCTGACCCCTTCTCAAGATCATAATTTCTTTGGTTGTAGGTTTCAGGTTATCCCCATCCTGGCATTTCTGCCTGTCCCCAAGGCTCTGCCTCTTATACGTTGGTACTAGGCTATCGGCCCTAGGGCCTATACAAGCCTAGCCATAGCAATTCCTTGGATATTTCTTCCCACAGTATTTACTTCCCTGGACCCCTGTCTAGCAGGGTGACTTACATGATCCCCAGAGTGAATTTCCGATCTCCCATCCAATCATCAAGGTTCCTTTTGAAGAGGGCCAAGGAGGCGCTCTGCTTGACATGTATGGGCAGTCTATTCCAGAGTATGGGGAGTCTCTGGGTCAGGAACCTATCCCTCCAGCATGTTCATTGTGATGACAAGGTTTAGATCCCTGGAGCGTGTGGCTCTGAGGGATTGTGATTTCTTTAAGTGGAGCATGTCCAACAGCTCAGGGTTTGACATGGCCTTGTATGTTAAGCAGAGATTGCCCCTCAGTAGACGATATACCACAGAGTATAGCTTGGAGTTTTTTTTAGACAGTCAGCATATGGCATCTGCTTTAGGCCTGTGATTCTTTTAGTGAGGTATTTCTGCGGCCTTTCCAGCTGTTGCAAAAGTCTTGTAAGGTACATACCAGATGGAGCGTTATACTCTATAATGGGTCTGAGGGATGAGTACAGTGGAACAATGACCTCCTTTTTCCTGGATGAAAAGCCTTGAGTGATGAGGTGTGCCATATGGAAGGATTTCCTGACTGTTGTTGCGATGTGGTTATCGAAGGTGAGACCACTGTCCACCTGTGTCCCTAAGTCTCTCATCACACTTTCAGTGTTTAGTGTACTGCCACCTATGTGGTAATTCATGGGTACATGTTTTTTCCCAAAGAGGATAACTATACATTTCTTACCACCTTTTTCCAGTTTCTTCTTCCTCTGGTGGCAGTTATGACCAGGGAATTTCTCAGGGTCCTTAGGTTCATGGCTTCCACCCTTCCCATGCTCCCTCTGGCCAGGCTGCACATGAGAAAGCTTCAGTGGTATCTCAAGTCATTGTGGCTCTAACATTGCCACCCTCTGGACTTCCTGATACCCTTCCTTCCCTGTTGCAAGCGCAAGCTTCAATGGTGGAGTCATCAAATTTCTCTCAATCCGGGGTTTCCTTTCCAAGCTCCAGCCCCAATTCAAGACCTCTTTACAGATGCCCCAGACAGGGGATGGGGGGCCTCCTTTGGCTCTCTAAAAGTTCAGGGTCTATGACCTCTGCATCAGAGCTCAGATCACATCAGTATTAAGGAGATGATGACTCTGCTTCCTGCTCTTCAGGCTTTTCATTCCCTGTTTCATCATGGGCCCCTCAAAATTTTCACAAAAACCACCATAGTAATGTGGTGTGTCAACAAGTAAAGGGGTACAAGTTCCTATTTTCTTTGCAGACTAGCTGTTTGGGTCTGGGATCCAGCTGTCCAGTATCAAGACAGTATACATTTCCGCAGAGCACAATCTAGTGGCAGACTTTTTGAGCAGGTCCAGCACAAAGGTTCATGAATATCTGCTTCACAGAGATTTGTTACTGGACCTCATCCATCTATGGGGTATTCCTTAGTTAGATCTTTTTGCCTTTCCTCTGAACAGTCAACTTCCTCTAACCTGTTCCAGAGTCCCAAGTCTTCTGGCTTGGAAAGTGAACACTCTGTCTTTTACTTGGAAGGGGATGTTTCTGTACATCTTTCCTCCACTTCCTCTGCCACCACAAGTTTTGCACAAGATCATGCTGGACTCTCCCAAAATCTTGCTAGTGACTCCCTTTTGGCCCAGACAGCATTGGTTCCCCTTTCTTTTTCACTTGGCCAGGGGCAGTCACACAAGTTTTCTGGTGTATCTCCTCACCACACAAGACAAAGGGTCTCTTATCCATCCTCACTTGTCCACTCTTCAATTGACGCTGTGGGTGATAGGGTTTTGATCCTTTTTAGGCACCTCTTTTCTTAGGATGTGATTCAGGTCCTGCAGGAGGGCAGAAAATCCACTACCAAGAAGTCATTTATGTCCAAATGGAAGAGATTTTGTGTCTGATGCCTCTCTTGACATCAGGATCACCTATCTGTAGAGGTTCCTCGTGTTCTGTGTTATTTGTGTAATCTGCTCCATGCTAGGTTAGCATATTCTTCAGTTAAGGCTCACCTGTCAGCAGTTTCTGCTTGTCTGCCCTTGACTCTTCCTCTGTCATCTAGATTTGAGGTCAAGCAATTTCTTGAAGGTGCCCTTCATATCAGGCCACCCAGGAAGCCAATTCCACCTTCCTGGGACCTCAGTTTGGTACTTGAGACATTTACTGAGGCTCCTTTTGAGCTGCCTTCTTCAGCATCCTTGTAATATTGTACTTGGACGGCTGTTCTTAGTTTACCCTCACTTCAGCTAACAGAGTGTCTGAACTTCAGGCTATCATGACTGTTCCTCCTTTCTTAGTTTTTCACAGAGACAGGGTCTCTGATCATACTAATTATTTGTTAATGCCCAGGGTGGTCAGTGAGGTGTCCCTTAATCAATCTGTTCACCTTCCTTATTTTTTTATCTTTTCCGCAGCTTTCCAGTAAAAAACATTCTTCACACCATGAATTTGCATGTACAGCTCAGATATTATTTGGATAAAAGTAAATGTATTTGCAAATCTGAGCAGTTTTTTGTTTCCTTTCATCCCATGTCTTTGGGTCTGGGTGTTTCTAAGCAAACCACCTCCTCCTGGATTTCTAAGCTCATTTCTTTTTGTTATTCTTTTCATGGAAAATGGCGTTCCTGTTTGGTAACGGCTAATTCTACCAGGGTTGTTGTCCCTCTGGTACTTTTTTCAAGGGACTGGATACCAATTCCATCCTTGAGGCTGATACTTGGTCATTTGTTCATACTTTAACCATTACAAGTTGGATGTTATTTTCATGGCCAGGGCTATCCTGCATGGTATGTGGAGGGTCCTTTCATACTGTCCTCCTCAAAAGTTTCCTCTTGAGCATTTTACTCTCCGGTCTGTTATGAACACTGGAACAGTGATATGGAAGGACATCATATCTTACCATAACTGTAGATGTCCTTCTCTTTGCTGTTGCAATATTTTCCCCTTCTAGTCGAACCTTTTCTTTCTTGCCCTCTTGGCTGTGGGTTTCTCCTCTTTTTTTTTTTCCTCCTCCTGGATGCTCTGACCTCTGCAAGATGAGTAGCTGAGTTGAAAGCTTTTATGGTGAGTCGACCTTATCTCATTTCCCCTCGTTTCTTTGAGAACTAATCCTTTTATGCATAAACAGGTATTTTAGTTTATTTTAAGCCAAACTGTCTATCTACCTGTTTTCTTTCCTGAACCTAAAAATAGGGGGGAAAAGATACTCTGTACCTTGGATGTTTATAGAGAACTCAGTTGCTATCTTGACAGAGCTAAATCTTTCAGATCAAGAAAACACAGATAGCAAGCTTCACAAGGCAGGATTACAGATTTTTCTTCACCACTTTATTTGGTACCTCGGCCTTTCGCCTTCAAAGAATAATTACATTCGTGGGTTGCCTTCCTTTATACCTCATTCAATATACACACATCTTATTAATCAATTAACTTTTTTAAAAGCATACGCATCTTCAATTTCATTTAAATACATTCTTATAAATAACTGCATTTAAACTTCTAATATCAGGTTACTATCTTGTGCATCATGTTAACTATACATTTTAACACATTTTATTTTTTATATATAAATATCAAATTACCATCAATATTCAGACCTCTAGGTTGCAAAGTTTTATAATTGATAATACATCTACATTCTAACTTGTCCAATTCATCTTTAAAACTTCCCCCATCTCTAAAAAATGGTTGTGCTAAAACACTATAAAACAGACTAGCATTATTCCCCCCATTTCATATATGCTTTTAAAAGGTTAATTGATTAATTATGTGTGTGTACATTGAATGGGGTATAAAGGAAGGGAACACTAGAATGTAATTATTCTTTGAAGGCGAAAGGCCGAGGTACCAAATAAAGTGGTGAAGAAAAAATCTGTGATCCTGCCTTGTGAAGCTTGCTATTTATGTTTTCTTGACTTAAATCTTTCAGATCGTCTGATCAGACATTCATTTCTTGTGAAGATAAAAAGATGGGACAACCTGTGTCAAAACAGACTGTTTTTACATGATTGTCTCAGGCTATTGCTTTTATTATAGACACCACAACAAAACTACTCTGGGTATGGTCAAGACCCATTCTACCAGTCTCTTAGGTTCATAGGTAGGTACTAGGCTATCTGCCCTGGGGCCTATACAAGCCCAGCCAAAAAGGTACCCTGGCTTTTGCCACCCAAGAAAATAATTTTCCTGTGCCACTGTCGAGCAGAGCCACAGAAGTGATCCCCGGGGTGAATTTCCTATTTCCCATCCAATCATCAAGATTTTTATTGAAGAGTGCTAATGAGGAGCTTTGTTTGATATAGATAGGTAGTTTATTCCAGAGTATGGGAAGTCTCTGGGACAGGACTCTATCCCTCCGGCATGTTCTGTTTATTGTGGTGACAAGGTTTAGGTCCCTAGAGCTTGTAGCTGGGAGGGATTGGGATTTCTTTAAGTGGAGCATGTCCAACAGCTCTGAGTTTGACATAGCTTTGTATGTTAGGCAGAGATCACCTCTGAGTAGGCGATATGCGACGGAGTAAAGCTAGAGTTTTTTGAAACGGTCTGAATAGGGCATCTGTTTGAGGGAGGCTGAGCCCTGAAATGACAATGCTAGAAAGAAAAAAACTAATCACACCCTTTCATAAACAACATGCTGGAAAACAAGGAAAGTGTTAAAACTCTAGAAGCAGCAACTTGATCTTCTATACGTTCATTTGCTAGATGTTACAAGCTTGATTAACCTTTCACTCAGTAAAACAGTTATCCATGTTAAGAACCTCATATCAGGAAGATTAGCTGGCTCAAATAGAGCAAGTGTTAGCTTCTCTAACAAAATTAAGATCCCAAGGAGGGGACAGTGGTTTTCTTGGAGGTCTCTTGTGCTTTGCTAGGACCATTCTCCAGGGGCTTCTAGACCCCCTCCCTGTCCACCTCCCAAATGTAATAAACTAGGGATATCTGCCCATATAGCTAAGGCTACTGCAGTAGACATCAGTTTGAAGAGCATTGCAGAGTTGGTAAGTTGAACTTACCATAACAGTAGATGTTCGAATAATCACCGTCACAGTAGCCACTCCCTCCATCACCAATGTTTTCCAGCATGATGTTTATGAAAGGGTGTGGTTATTTTGTGTTCTTCCTAGCATTGTCATTTCAGGGCTCAGCCTCCCTCTCTCTGTGGCCATGAAAGCTCTGAAGGGATTGATGCCTAAACTTCTCTTTATAGTCAGCTCAGCTCGAGCTAACAGTTTGGGCAAGATATAACCCATATAGCTAAGGCTACTGCAGCAGTGCTCACTCAAACATTTAATGTTATGATAGGTTTTCGTAAACAACTGTACTTTCCTCCACTGAGCAGGCCTGGAACAATGTGGTATCTATTTTCAGCATTTCTGTCGCATATGAACTACTAGATTGGTGGTGTAAAACAGGCAAGGGTCGCCATCATCATGCAATACGGGAGAGCTCGTGCTGTAGCATGCACCAGCTGATGTGTATGTCCTCTAAAAATGCAGTAAACAAAAGTGCATATAGTGGGTTTCTTATAGGACTTAATAATTCACTTTGTTCAGTTATTTTTGCTGCATAGCTGTAATTGTAATATGTTGTGGATACATATAATCTACACTTTGCTGTTATTCCTTAGTAATCTGTTAATCTTTTTTTTTTCCTGAAAGGTTAAGTAATTTAAAAATTCTTTTGGATACCATTTACTAGAGAAGTTTGCCCCTTTGACTATGACTTGTGCGCAATAGATCATGTGACTTAACATCTTCGTTACAGCATTGACAGGGTGTCACACTGAAGACAAATTACTCATCTTGTAGCAGCTAAACACATAAACAATTGGCTAACTATGACTTTTCTCTCTGAAACTTAATCCTAGCTAGGCAGCAACTGAAAATATTCCATTTTCCTGATCTCAGTTTACCAAGTTCTAAATCATCGGTGATGGGTTGCAACCCTTAACACAGTGAAAAGAGTTATAGTTTCAATTTTCTTGTGCTTTGCAGGGGTCTGTAGCTAGCAGTTTTTTTTCTTTAGCTGCTAGTATTAAAGGGACAAGATTGATTTTCCTGACTTCATGACTCCTGCAGTATCAGGTATTGCAAGCATTTATAAAAGCTCTATATCTTGTGGCTCCTCAGGGACTTGTAGATTTCTCTGTACTGAGAAAGAATGGCATCAGTAAAGGGCTCCTGGAATGTGTTTGCAGCCGTAATCCCACAAGTAAATCAGAGTATACAAGCAGGTTTTTACTTTTTATTATGTGAATTTGTTCTGCAGTATTCCGTGCCTCCACACAGGGTGATATCTTCCCTTATGTAGCATGTATGTATATATGTTCCTGTTAGTTTCAATAGGAAGTCTGTCAAAAATAAGATATTGACCAAATGACACAGCTGAATAAGTAGCTGGGGCCATATGCATACCCGTGCATTGGTTCTGTTTGTGTGCCATTGTAGCTGTGCTGCTCCTTTGCTTTACACGTGTGTGTGCATATATATATATATAGTTGTATGTACATATATAACAAAATGCAATATGCTTTACAGAGTCTTTGAAACTGTACTGCTGGAAGACAGAGCTACAATATATACTGGTTCCAGGATTTGCGAAGTAGTGGAAGTTATAAAGAAGCACTTTATAAAGAATCCTGTGTGTGATGTCCTGCACTGGTAACCAGTGTTGTCTGTACTGGTAGTAATGGACCAGCACCATACATACTTGTGATCTGTTTTTCTGTGTGGAAGGTACCAGCAGAAAGAGTGTTGATGTATCACTATTGTTAATTTGAAACTACACCATTATTCACTGAGTTAACTGCATCTTAATATATGACGTACTTTTTTAATCGGTATTCTGTGTCAGTGGCTGTTCTTAATCTGTTGTATTACAGAAAGATTATGAATGTAAAATTTGCTTCACAAGTTCCAAGGAAGGTTACTGTGCTGGATTTGCAATTGCATTCCAGCTTGCAGAGTCCTTTATTCAGTGTAGTATCTGAAATATGTATAACTTGGTGGGAATGTCCTAGTGCAGCAGGCATGGAAATTAATTGGAATTGAGTGGGCAATGTGAGAGCTTCAGAAATGAGCTAAAAAGAAATTCATTGTTGACAACAGCAAAATTCTCAGTCATGATATGAAATGTTTCCATTTAGTGTGTGTGAGGCAGCATTTTCACTTTCTTGATATATGAGTTTGTTACAGAACGGTGCTTCAGGAGGTGTACTGCTGGGCAAACTGTAATTGGAATGCATCTTAAATTTGAAAAAGTTTGCAAAATGGCTGCAGTGTTCCTCATTAAAACATGTCTGTGTTGTACAGAAATGGTTATTAGCTTAGCATGTCTGATTTAGCTTTGTGTTTGTACTGTTTTTTCTTCTTCTGTTTCTGTAGCCATTCCATTACTCTGTTAGTCCAGTTAGTGGACATAGAAATCTGTACTAAACACAAGTGAATTGCAACAAAAGGATTTATTATGAAAACACATTGAAATGTAAAACTAGTATCCACTTACTGACAGATGGATCAAGTTTTCTAGAACACAGTGCTGTGATATAATTACATTATTATACAATGATTATCAGTGATAGAGTTTGTCTGAATTAGCCAGCAAGTTCCCTAATTTCATGAAGTATAGAGTTACAAATCAAAAAGAATCATTGCTTCATTAATCATCTGCGATATATATGTTGTTATTTTTACACAGCATGTAACATTTGTAAGTGGTGTTGCTTAATTTAACATAATACATCTGAGCATTAACTCTGTCTGTATGACTGATCACCTTTCACTCCTGTGCCAAAAGCTATCAGCAACACAGAGCCCTATTATACTAGCAGAGAAGGCCAACCTGGATACAGTTTCAGTAAAAAGGTTATGAGCAGATCATTTAGAATCCTGACCTAAATTCAGCATTAAGTACATCTCCTTTCAGAATGCATAGAGGACACTTGATTGCGCAGTTTGTGCTCACACAAACACACCTGTCCCCAATCAGAAAGCACTTAAATCTGTTTGCCAGTCGGATGTTGGCCCAGCTTGGGTCATGCTGATGGGTTGTTGTCAAGCAATACTGGACATTAAGTGCATTTTGCATTCCTAGCAAGTCCTTAGCACCATTTTAGGTGTAGTTTTGTGTTACTCAGTTAGCTAAATGAGGGTCCAAGCACGTTCACTTTTAATAACTTTCTTGCCTGCTGCTCCTGTATTCTATAATTGCTCAGCAGCAGTGCATATAATTGGCTGGCCTTTATATTCGCTCACAGCTCACTGACAAGTAATACTGTTTTTCATTTCATTGAACATGATGCTCTGTAGGGGTCCGAATAGAGAGATGATAAATTCAGCAAGCAACGGAGAGTAGTAGTACTGCAACTGAATTCATCCTCAAGTCTTGGTGAGTACCTTAATAAGGGGCACCCTGTTTTTAAAAAATCTCACCAAGATGACACTAATATATAGACTGTGTATCCCATGGGAGGGTGCTATCTTTGTTGGCTCCATTCCTGACTAAAAGTATGATTAAAGTTCATGAAATCAGTGCTGTTTCAATCTTTGGTGTTAGCCAGAAGTGCTCTTCATAGCACCCGCAATGTGCCCAGAACTGACTCCTGCAATTATACAGTTACATGTATCAGTACCATATCTAAATACGACTATAAATTCTTTTTTATAAGACCCGTTGTTCCGACTACTATTGGAACTGTCTGGGTATCCTCCTTCCACATTGCTGTCATTTCTGCCTGCAAATCCTGGTACTTTATGACTTTCTCTCTCTCTCTCTGTACATAAGACACTGTAATCACTGGGTGTAGCAATTTCAATGATCACTGCTTCTTTTGTCATCTTTTCATTAACTGCTATATCTGTTTTTCTCACATCTATTTCTTTGAACTGCTGGTAAGTGATCCCATGTAATGTAAACATTATCATTTTCTGTAATGCCTTGTAACTCATGTTTCAAATGTCTGTCAGCTACTTCAGTATAATAATGTTTGCACAGCCCTCAATACAACAGTCTTGCCACATTATTATGCCTTTCAGTATACAGGTCTTCTGGCATCAATGTGTCACATCCAGCCACAAGATGTGTGACTGTTTCCATTTCTGTTTTACAAAACCTGCATTTGTCTGTTTCTCTAACACATTCACTGGACTTTGTAAACTAACACATACATAGTCCACTTATGCTGGGCTGACAGTGTTAACCTTTCGTCTTTTGACTTAAATTCACCTCTGCTTAACCATTCCTGTGTTAGATGCGGATCAACGTGAGGTTGTTCAAGGAGATTTCTGCACTTGCAACTATATTTCTGCATTTTCCACATTTCATGCCTTCTCATCTGTTTCTTCACCTTATATTCTTTTTGTTTTTTGGTATATTCAGTTGCTGCCTGATTTTTGTCTACTTCTGGTTTGGTTTCCATTCCCACTTGACACTGATATGCTTCTGCTAAACTAAGCAGGGAAGTCATTATAGATTGGTTCTCTTCAAGTTTCAAAACATTCACTATGTTTGGATCTGGTGAGGTCAGCAGATATGCAAGCAGTCCTACGATTACAGATGTATACACGTATTAAATTTTGAGGAAGCCCATACCGCTTCAGAGTGTGGAATATATAATCTTGGTATACACTGATTTTTATATATCTTTTGGGAAGTGTGAAGCATTTTTCTTGTTTTCCTATCCAACTGATCCAATACCTTTTGGGGCCAGTCAGTCACCCCAAAAATGTAAGTTAGAACAGGAAGAGCAAGTTGATTTATAGCTTGGACTTTGTTCTTAGATGTCAGAACTGTTTTCAATATTAATTTAAGTCTTCTAAAATATTCCTTACTGATTTTTGTTTAAATTTGTTCGTTATACTGTTTATCCTTCATCAAATCCCAAATATTTATACACTCTCTTCTGCTAAAGTTCCTTTATATCACATTCCTGTCCCAGACTGATATTTTCTTGGTGCTGCAGCTTTCCTGCTTTAAGTGTTGCTTTTGCACATTTATCAAGACCAGATGAGATTCTTATATTCTCTGAGAAAGTTTTAATCACTTCAAGTTGTGCTTTCAGCTCTTCAGCTGATGAACTATATAGTTTTAAATCATCCACAAAAAGATGAGAAGTCTTTATATTTGTTGTCTGGGAGCCAAATTGTAGCCATGACCTAATCTGCTAAGTAGACGGCTTAATGGGCTAAGGGTAAGACAAAAGAGCAGCAGTGACAGTCTCACCCTGGAATTATCCCCCTTTGAATTTTTTATCCATGGGTTGATAATTTGTCCTTTATCATGGCTTAGTTGCAAAGTGGTCTGTCACTCTTTCTTCACTGTAAGGTAATCGATCGCTGTAGGGTGTAGGGATGTCTAGCCATCGTTTTGTATCCTCAGTAGTCTTCTCCATCATCTTTAAGGCTCGTTTTTGGCAGGTCAGTTTTTTTTTGTGGACAGTAATACCTTCTACAACAGGGGGGGGGGGCATCCTTCCCGTGCGCCTAACCTAGCCCCATTGTAGGAAAGTTTCCATGTCTTAAGGATTCTACACTGTCATTATTTCCAGTCCTGGCACCAGTGCACCTACCAGAATTAGGCACTTTTTTATCTTGGGACTTGTGCACCCAGCTGTCCCTAATTTCTGAACGTACTTTTGTCCATGATATATGTTATATACAATATATCAATGTCTTCTTGGTGTGATTTTGTGAAAACAGGGTCCACCTCATGAATTTACTCACCAAGACTTTGAGTATGGATTAAACTCCAGCAATGTTACTCTCCTTTGCTTGCTGATTTTATCATCTCTTTATTCAGACTAGCTGTTGTTAGAAGCACTCTGAGGCAGATATAGGTTCATAGGTTCATACTAGGCTATCTGCCCTAGGGCATTTATAAGCGTAGCCAGAGTGTGTTTTGCTTTCGCCACCCATTTTAAATTAATTTTGCTATGCCCTTTTTCGAGGTTAGTATACTGTGCCTCTGTCTAACAGTGACACAGAAGTGATACCCAGGGTAAACCTACGATCTCCCATCCACTCATCAAGATTCCTCTTGAAGAGAGTCAGTGAGGGACTCTGCCTAACCTGGACTGGGATTTTATTCCAGAGTGAAGGGAGCCTCTGGGTTATGAATCTGTCCCTCCGGCATGTTCTATTTATTTCAGTGCTGAGGTTCAAGTCTCTCGAGCGCATAGCTCGATGGGATTTGGATTTCCTGAGGTGCAGCATGTCCATTAATTCCAGGTTCGACATGGCTTTATACGTCAGACACAGATCGCCTCTGAGCAGGTGGTATGCCACTGAGTAGAGCTGGAGTTTCTTTAACCAGGCAGCATATGGCATCTGTTTGAGCCCTTTGATCCTCTTGGTGAGGTACTTTTGGGGGTCTTTCCAGTTGCTGCAGGTGTCTGGTAAGGTACATCCCAAAAGGGGCATTGTACTCAATTATGGGCCTAATGAGGGATGAGTAAAGAGGCACGATGACCTCCCCTGATCTAGATGTGAATCCCTTCATGATTAGGTGGGCTATATAAAATGTATTTCTAACCACTTTGGCCACGTGGTTGTCAAATGAAAGATTCCTATCAACTTGGGTCCCCAGGTCCCTAATTACTTCTTCTGTACTTAATGGATTACCACCTATGTGGTAATTTGTGGGCACTTTGTTTTTGCCAAAGGGGATGACTATACACTTGTTGGCGTTTAGCTTGAGGCCATGGCTCTGGCACCAGTTGTCTGTTTCTATGAGGCCCTTTTGGAGGATGCTTGTGTCGGCTGGAGAGTCTATTATGGCGCCCAGTTTGCAGTCATTTGCGAACTTGGTCAGCCACAGTCCTTCTGTGTTGGCCTGTACCTCTGAGAAATATATACCAAACAAGAGAGGTCCCAGGACTGAGCCTTGTGGGATGCCACTTGTAACTGGTTTGGAGTCTGACATAGCTCCAGCAATTCTAACCATGTGGGTTCTGTCCTTGAGCCAGTTTGCAACCCATCTAGTGACATAGGGGTTTATATTTAAGCTGGTGAGCTTATCTATAATGCCCGAGTGGGGTATTGTATCGAAGGCTTTTGCGAGGTCCAGGTAGGCTGTGTGGACCACCTTCCCCTCGTCAATGGCCTTGGTGACTGTTTCAAAGAAATCAACCAGGTTTAAGAGGCAGGATCTGCCCTTAACAAAGCCGAACTGGGTAGGATCCAGTGTCTGTAGGTCCCCAATATCTTTATTTATGAGGTCCATGATGATCCTTTCCATAGCTTTGTAGACCAAGCTAGTCAGGCTTATGGGACAATAGTTTCCAGGATCCGTTGAGGCACCACCTTTGTGGAGAGGGCCCACTGTTGCAGTATGCCACTCTTTGGGTACATATCCTGTAGTAAGGGTGAGATTGAACAGTAGTTTTATGTTTGGGTTTAGCTCTTCTTGGAGTTCATGTAGGACGCAGCCCGGGACACCGTCTGGTCCCATTGATGCTGTGTTTTTTGCTTTGGAGAGGGCAGCTCTTACCAGAGTATCTGAGATGTCAGGGGGCAGCACTCTGCTGGGATAGATATTTGCCCTTTTGGTGGGGGAGTTTGCTGAAGCTGTCAGCTAGGATGTTGGCAATGTCTGTGGGTTCGGTGTATTTTTTGTCATTTTGGACTAATTCTGAGCATATCTGGGAATTCCCACCCAGGTTCCTAACATAACTAAAGAAAGCCTTCTGATTATCCTTAGTGTCCTGTGCAATTTTTCTCTCGAAGCTGGCCTTAGATGATTTTATGAGTGCCCATAGTTTTTTGCTAATACTGGTCAGAGATGCCTTCCCTTTTTGGGATTTTGCTCTATCATGTAGTAGCTTCCTTCTTCTATTGTATAGTTTGTTTATGGCTGGGGTCCACCAGACAGGACGTCTGCCTTTGGAGGATTGGGTCTTGGTTTTATTTGGGATTGCATGATCCATGCATTCCTGAAGGTGTTCATAGAATGCGTTTATAAAGGATTCTGCGGTCTGGACCATATTTTCCACAGGCCCGGGGGCTTTGAAGGATTCCACCTCGGTTTTGAGGAGTGTGAAATTTGCTTTAGAGAAGTTTTTCACTGTGGTTTTCAGAGCAGGGGGTGGAGTCGGGATGTGAATATCCAGTGAGATTAGTTTATGGTCTGATCTTACCAATGAGGGATACACTTCTGGTCTGGAGCATAGAGTCCCCATGTTGGTGCTGATCAGGTCCAGTATGTTTTCCCCACTTGTGGGAGTGGTAACAAGTTGTTCCATAGCATTTGAGTTTATAAATTCTAGGAACCTTTGGGCTAGGGTGTTGGAGCTAGAGTAATGCTCCCAGTCTATGTTTGGGTAGTTGAAGTCGCCCAATATAATGGTGTTTGGAGAGACCTTCATGTTTTCCAGTGTTCTCAGGAAGGCCGAGTGGGGTTCCTGGGTTTGGGAGGGTGGTCTGTAGCAGGCTATAAACTGGAAGGCAGTTTTACCCACTGTTAGTTGAACATGGATAGTCTCTGATGCTTCGTGCTGTGCCACCAACCTGGAAGTGTGGGTATCTTTGACGAATATTGATACTCCCCCTCCTTTTGTGGTTCGGTCCAAGTTTTGGGGCTGAAAAGCATGGTATGAGGTATAACCTGGTAGTGCTGGGGTGCTCTCGGGAGCCTTGAACCAGGTTTCTGTTACTGCACAGATATCGATGTTCTCCATGCTAAGGAGAGTTTCGAGTGCGTGCATCTTGAGGTTTAGACGTCTGGTGTTGAGTAGCATTACTCTTTCGTTTCTTATCCCTTGTGATACCTATGGAGGTGGGTTTGTCTTTTGAGCCTTGCCTAAAAAAGGCACTAGGGGGGTAGCAAGAGCCTTTGCCAATATCCGAAAGCCCAGGGGTGACAGGTGCAAGCCGTCCCTACCGAAGCATCTTGGCTTTTCGAACATGTCATCCCAGGCTGACAGGCATTGGATCCCCTTTGAATGACACCAGTACTTAAGCCAATTGTTGAAATTGATCATCTTGTCTTCATATTGTGGCATCATTCTTGGTGAGGGTAAGATGCTACTCAAGGTCAGGGTCATACCGGCCTGGGCTACATGCTCAGAGAGCTCCTCTATGTCTCTTTTCATGTAGTCCAGGGAGGTACGTCTCAGGTCATTCACACCAGCATGGACAATGACTGAGTCATATTTGTACTTGCCTTGGAGTGACCTGAGTGCTTGTGTTATGTGGTGGTTCCTAGCGCCCGACAGGCAGCTCACCGTGACCTTCTCTTTGTTCAGCCTGGTGAGCAGGACGTCAGTGTGCCTGATGATAGAGTCACCTATTACAAGTGTATCAGGTGTGTTGTTTAACTTTAAGGGCTGTGACTGTTTGGCACACTGGCGGTTGCTTGGGTGTCTGCTTTGGAGGTCTCTGCTGCTTAGGCAGATTTTTATTTCGAGCCTCCGAGTATGTTTTAGTGTGTTTATGTGTTTGGTTTGCTGTCGTGGTAGGTCTATGTGAGACTGGAATTGTAGTGAATGTGGTTTCCTTCTCCTCCTGACTGGTTTCGCCAGTACTGAGTTGAGAGAGCTTAGCCTCCAGTATGGCTATATGGTTGCATCTGTCACATGTGTTGGAATTTGTTGGGAGGAGAGGGTTGTCTGTGTACATGAGGAAGTTGTAACATTGCCTCAAGATTCCCAGATTCACCAGCTGGACCGGAGAGGAGATTGACAACTGACCTTTGGACATGCTAGAATAGTATTGGGAATTCCTTTATAATTGAAAAAAAAGGGCTAATGGGGAACAAGGTACTCAAGGGGAGTTTGTGAGGGTGTAGTGCTTTTAATTTTTTAGTGATGACTTATATAATTGCTTTAGTGAGCAAGTGCCACGTAACTTAAATGCAATGTGTTACAGGTAACTTAAATGCAAAAACGACAAACAGTAGCTTTCTTTCAAGTGAAACAAGGAAATAAGTACAGTAAGCAATGCAGATATCACTAGGGATCCACAGAAGCGCTGAAAAGCCGCGTTTTAGGTGGAATTAGTGTTTCAGGAAAATAACAAGCAAACAAACAACAAGCATACAGACAAAGCTAGATTCAGCAGGCCTGGATCTAGTCTATGCTACAGCAAACAAGGTGTACCAATTTCAGTAAGAAACAGTTCAAATATGCAGGCACTATAAGCCTTTAACCAGAAATTCCCAGCTCAGAAGGGCAGAGTCCAGCCTCTCCTCCCACAAGAGTGCAGACCACGAACCTTCTTAATGTAAAATAAGTGGCCTGAAGCCCAAGTGCTTAAACCAGAACTAATACACATTTAGAATAACAGACACTGAGCCCTCTATCAGCAGTTCCCAACTTAGAAGGATGTAAGCTACCTGTCCTGCCACCACAGTGCAGGCCACAAACCAAGATAGGTTTAGTGGATAACCTGCTGTTGGCAGTGAAACTTGAGATGTCCTTCCTTATCACTGTTGCATTTTCCTTCATTGTTGGGATATCCTGCCGGGGATAGTTGAAATCAGCATACCAATGTCTTTACATCTTCCCAGGTGCAGTGCATGAGACATATGTCTTGCATGCAAGGCATAAGGCACATAAGTGAGGTAAAAGAAATTAATCTTCAGAACTTCTTCCACCAGTCAAAACACTACCTTTGAATTCTGTCTGCATGCTATTCACCAAGTTGGTTCAACTACCAAGTCTTCTAAAGATAAGTGTCTTGCTGGGGTCTCTTCCTTCCTTTTTTCTTCTTTTTACTTAGTTTACATGTCATCCAGGATGGGAAAATGTAAGTGTGGAAGGAAGATTCCCCATAAAGATAGACACAAAAAGTGTCTTTTTTGTTTGGATGCTACTCTCAGCCAAGCATTTGTCCCTGAGACACCCTGCAGTAATCTGTCATCTCTTTCTATTTATTTGGGAAATCAGCAGTTGAAGTTTTTGGCTCAGGGTACCATGGCCAAATCCACCCACTCCAACATTTAGTCATGATTTAAGAAGAAAACCATAAAGGGCGATACTGATCCTGCTGCTATCCAGCCTCCACCAGACATCTTTGTTGGGTTGGATGAAGAACCTGAGGACCGTCTGGTGCCAACGTCTGAGTCCTCTGCGGTAACTCAGTTGGAGCTATCTACTGACATGACTACTGAAGCTATGCCTACTTCTGGTGCAGATGTGGAGGGGCTTAGAGGGATTCCCCAAATTCTTGTTAGGGTAGTGGTGCCTGATACCCTCATTGAATCTTGGCTGGGGCCTGAACCTCCTAGATTTGTTAAAGCTGAAGAAGAAGCAGAAGAATAACCATACAGCCCCTGTGGCTAAGGAGCCCTACAAAGAATGACAGTGTTTTACTCAGGGGCTTTTCCATGCTGTTATGGCTCTGATGCTCCTGCAAGGATTATCTGTTCCTGCTTCTTTTTCCTGGTCTTTCACTTCTTCCAAATATCCTAGGGACTCTGTTTCCTGTGATGAAGAGTTGGACTCTGGTAAGGAGTCATTTGCTTACCCTTCCCAGACCCTCTCTCCTCCTGTCCTGGGATGTGAGGAAGACCATTCACTTTCTTCTGGCTTTCCTATGGAAGAATTGCCCTTTGGGGATTCTCTGATTCATATGATGGAACACTTTAAGTGGGACTATTCCTAGGTTACTGACATTCAAAAAAGGTACTATGAACTTTTGCAAATAGATTCTCCTTGGCTTTCTGCAGTCTCAACAGTGCAGAATGCCCTTTTGGATACTTTCATTGCAGCTTCTCAGGCCCCTGATTCTCAACCTCCTGCCCCAAAGAAACGGGACAGGTTCTGTAAAATTCCCAAAGCTCTGATGTTTTTGTATAAAAGCCTTTCCTGTGATCCTGCTGTTATTTCTGTAGCCACTGATAAACCATCCAATTTTCTGTCCTCTTCTAAGCTTTTACCCAGTGATAGGGACAGTCGTGCCATGGACAGGTATGGTTAACAAAAAAAAATGTATACATACATATATATATATATGTACATACACACACACACACACACACACACACACACACACACACACACACTGGTACTTTAGCTTTCAAGTCTACTAATTACTAGACCCATATGACTAGGTATGTCTCTCCCAACTTGGGGCATTCTGGCTGATGTGCCTGATTCAGAGGGCAAGACTTCTGTCCTTTCCATTTTAGGCTCTGCTTCTCCAGTGATTCATTATTCTATTAAATGCAGATATGATGCTGCTGATGCCTCCTGTAGGGCAGCTGCATCTCAATCTGTAATGAGGATGTGTTCTTGGTTTCACCTCCAGGCTCTACTTGAAGACATCCAGGCCAAATTATTAGACTCCCCGTAGACAACCAGAATCTCTTTGGCACTGCTGCTGCTGAATTGTTTAAGGCCCTTAAGCATAAGCATAATTGTGCAGGATTTAAAACAAATCTTTGTCTCTCCTTTTCCTAAGTTCCAGAGAAATTATCCATCTATGCCCTCCTTTCTTCATAGGCAGCTTAATCAGCCTTCTAAGGGCAAGAGGGCTTCTAGGAGAGTTTTTCTGGACATACCTTCTAAGAGTTCTAAGAGTTAAAAGCCTCCTTTTCCTGACAAATCTGCTTCTGTTTGACATTTGGCTACTCCTACATCTCGACCAGATTCCTTTGTCCCTCAGGTTGACTCTCTCTTTTCCTGTTTGGCAACAGAAAATCACAGATGCTCGGGTACTTTCCATTATCCAGAATGGTATTTTATGGTCTGGAAGTCCCTTCCTCAGCCTCTTCCTTGTCAGCTCCCACATTTTCCTTTAGTTCTTCAGGATCTGGTGGTACAGAGAACCATCCAGCCTGTTCTCTTGTCTCAGCAGGGAACAGGTTTTTATTCCAGGATGTTCCTGTTTCCCAGGAAGGAGGGGTTGTGGAGGCCCATTCTAGACCTTTCCTTTCTCAACAATTTTCTCAAGGTTCCCCCTTTCGGGATGTTGTTTCTTCACACACTTTTTTATACTTTTGTAAGCCAAGACCTTGGATTCTTAAAGTTTTGTTCTTGTATGCTTCATTTTCAGAACTGTATATTTTAACAATCCATGGGCAGTGTTTTCTTTTCCCTAACTTCGATATGGTAGATAGCTTTAGAGAAAACTTTTTAAGTACTGTATATTTGGTAACATTTCCTCTTGTATTTTTGATGACTGTGACAGCAGTCACTGGCACCTTCCTTCTTTAGAAAGCATGATCTAGGATGTCCTCATTTTTGGAACTGTGTTTTATATGCCCTTTGGAAATTAGATGCTTGTGGGTGAACCATCTCAGGAGATCACTGAGGACCTACAGAACAAGGTTAAAGCTGATTCTGCTGTTGAAAACATTTTTTTGTTATCGCTCCCCATATTTCTTCTCTGCTGAACCTTTTCATCTGTTTAAGAGGAGGAAGACAGGTAGGTGTCTGTGGCAATTTTCAAATGTTTGAGTCAAATTCCTCCATCAGTCCCCAGTGAAGTCTTCTCAAGAGGTTTTTCTGTTTTTCCAACTCTAAGCAGTTGTCACTGTTCTCTGATAGCTTTGGTTAGAGAGAAGTTTTCTGGGCTGGGTTTACCCTAGCCTTGAAAGCCATCACCCAAGGACAGTGTGTTTTGGAGATCCTAAAAAGGAACCATATTCCAGAATTGTTCGGGCTGCACTAATGGATCCTTCTGTGAAGGATAGTCAGTGTCAGAGCAGCTGCTGGTGCAGTATCAGATAATACTTACCAAAGAGGAAGTAGAGTCTGTTTTGCTAGAGAAATAAGGAAAAGGATTCTGATCCCAACTCTACTTGCTCCACAACATGCCTGGGTAGGGGTCCATCTAATACTGAATTTGGGTGATTCCACATGTCATACCAGTAGGTGGAGTTTTTCTCTCTTAAAGCCCTGATATCACTTCTCTCACTCTCATGGCTTTTGAATGGCATCAGTAGACATGATGGATGCCTGCCTAAACATATAGCTGTTCTATGTTGATAGCATCATTAGCACAAATTGCTTTAGTTGGCCTGTCCTTTGCAACCAGAGTTTTTATTGCAGATAAACGAGCTTAATGAATGTAGAAAGGAATAACGCAGGGCTGTTGACTGTGACAGATTTTGTCGGCAGTCTACTTGAGTGGCACATCCTTGTCAAATGAAATAAAACATGATGTCTTCCCCTCAGAGAGACCAGAAGCATGCGGCTTTGTTTTCAGGGATGTGTTACAGAGAAGGGTCCACATTTTGCTATGCCATTTGTAGCTCTTAGCAGAAATTGTCCACAATTGTAGATAGCATCATCCGTATGTGCTTTTGTGGATGGTTACTGCTAGTGGCTGTGTAGTCACAATTTCCTGTCAGATTTCCTTTTTGATTCTCTTTGACTCTTACTACTACTTCTCATAGTGGTGGGCCGTGGCTCACAAATTTCACATTCTTCCCACTTCTGATGAATCGATCACTTTGAATGCTGTCTTGGTGGGTGGGAATTATCCTCAGGTATGCTCAGGTCAAAGATTTTTGTAGCCTACTGGGGAATTGTTTTATTTATTTATTTGTCTGTTTTGATCAGGAAAAGTCTGACTGGGTGAAACCCATTTTCAGCGAAGGCCCAGGAAGAAAAGCTCCACATTTAAGTTACACATGATGTGCATTTATAATTGCAGGGTAAAAATATCTATACATTAGCTTGTTTGCCTGTTTTTTAAGTATTTATTGCACAAACATAGCATTTTAACACAAAAAAGAAAGAAATTGACATCAATTGGTTAATTACTGAAAAGAAAAAGCAGTATCAGTTTAATATATTTATAGCATGAAAATGATCAGACTGGTGTGTTTTTGAGGTAAGTATTAATTTACAGATGTACAAGTATTAATGTAGCTTAAAAACTGATACAAGAGATATGAAAGGAGAAATCACTGAAATGAGCAGGAAGGTAAATGGAGCGGGGAGGAACTGCAGTTAGTGGTGGGGTGTGAGTGATGGAGGAAAAGAGTTTAGGAAATAAGTGCAGCATGAGGAGGAGTGATAAGGTAGGAAAATTGGGAAGCAAAGTGGCTGTAAGAGCTGGAGAAAAGTAATCTGAGTAAAGTTAGCCAGGTGAGCAGGAAGAGCAGAGCCGTTTAACTATGTGGGAATTCTATTCCAGACGTTTGAGAAGTAAAGGGAGTAGAGAGAGTCTCCATCAGTGTTGAATGCCTTATTGATAAATACTAAGAGTTTATTGCTAGACGGAAGAGCTGTACTGGAAAGAGAATAGTACAGTATTTTGTAATGCTTTGCATTTGTCTGGAGAGTACAGTAGATTGTGGGCAATATTAATTGTGTGCATGTTGACTGGTTTGGGAGTCCAAGCCAGTTAATTGTTTTAAAGCAAGGCAGTGGTGTGTTTCATAAGGTTGATTGGTTGCATATTTAGCTAATTTGTAGTAGAAGGAGGCTAGTTTAGTTTCTTACATAATGTTGATATTTGTAAGAATAGGGGATGCATATAATAGAGAAGTATGCTGTTGCTAAAATAATCCTTGCGTAATCTGTCAGGTAGTGTTTGGACCTATAGAGGGAGATGGGTTTTTGGTGAGTTTTCTTGTTGGAATGAAGTATGTGGTTGATTAAATTTTATGTCATCTGTTATGACGCAGAGTAGTTTAGTTTGGCTTATGATTTCTATTTTTGTGTTATTACTTGAGGTAGTATGAATTCTGTTTCTGGTTAAGGTATTGTTTTGGATTAAATATCATAAGCTTGTTATTTTTTTGACATTAAGAAGCAAGTTTGAGTTTTTTAGCCATATTTCAATGTCAGTGAAGGATTTTTGAATTATTGATCTGTAATTTTATTATGGATGGGGCAGAGCAGATAAGGGTTGAATCATCTGCCTGTTGTACGAGAGTGGCAAGTATTGCAGCGGTATGTTTATTTATGAAAATATTAAATAGAAGGGAGTAGGTTATTGATCACTGGGGAATGCCAATAAAGATGAGTTGAAAGGCTTTGTTGCCATTAACTTGCTTGTTGATGATCGCATAAATAACTGTGAAACCAGAAGAGGGAGGGGTAAGTGAGACTTAGAGTTACAAGTTCAGAAAGGAGCTTTTGGTGGGACGCTTTGTCAAATGCTTTGGAAAGGTCAAGGAAATATGAAGAAAGAATGCCAGCCTTATTTCTGTATTGGCTTATGTTGGTGAAGTTAGGGACAGCAGTAGTAGTACTGTGTTTGGGCCTGAAACCGTGCTGGGTGTTGGAAAGGAGGGTCTGTTTGGTTATGTTTCAAAAGTTGAGAGTGAATACATTTTTCAAGGATTTTAGAGAGGGGTGAAAGGATAGGAATAGGTCTGTGGTTTAACTCTGTTGAAATACCTCCTTTGTGACGGTGTATAATAATGGAGTTTTACAGATGGATGGGACATAGTTTTCAGTTACTGGCCAGTTGATCAGAATGGAGACTGGGAAGGCTAGTGCTTTTTCACCTGTTTTGGGAAACACTGGGAAGGTTATCGGCAGCTGGGTTTGTTGCTGTTAATTTCGTTTTTTTTTTTTTTTTTTTGATAGTTTTGACTGTCTGAAAACTGAAAGATGGTGTGTTGCTTTCAAGAATAGATAGAAGTTGTAGGGGTGAAGTGAGATGGTCATTGATTAGTGATAGAACTGACTAGATAAAATGAATGTTGAACTGAGTGGTTGTTTGAAGTGGAAGCACAGGGTATAGTGGTATGGCCAGGGTGTAATAATTTCTTTAGAGAGAACCATAAAACTTGGTGGTATTTTCGTGCTTTTGTTGGAGATTACTGTAGTATGCTTTCTTGCCAGATTTAATAAGATCTTGGTGCAATTTCAGAGATATCTAAAATTTTGTAGGCCTGTTGTTTTATTGTTATACCATTCTTACCATACTTTATCTCTTTGCAGCATGAGCCATGGTCATGTGTTAGTTTTTACCCTTCATGTTCTAACTGGTATTAAATTGTTTAGTATTCATATGAAAAGGTAATTGAAATGAGTAACTGCTTCATCTAGGAACATTACTGTTAATGCAGTCCAGTTGTAATTGGACAGGGCTGTAATAAATGTGTCTGTCAAATATGGTTAAATTGCGTACTTATTTATAGATTGTTTGTGTGAACCATGTTGTTGTCTGATTACATAGGTTGGGAGGTGGTCACTTGTATCTATTAAGCAACCAGAGGATTTTATATTGTGGTGTTTGTCAATATCTAGTCCAGTGTGGACTGCCTGTTGGTGCTTTTATTGATCCTGATGGTGGAACTTATTAATTGGGTGAAGCCAAATAGGTGAATAAAGCCCTTGGGTATGCTAATGTTTTTGTATTGCCTGTCTATAATTAGGTCACCTAAGATGAAGGTTTCCTGGGGGATGTTGTCAGATATCCAATGTAGGATATTTTCAGCATTGATAATGTTGCCTGGTGGGATGTACACTGCAGAGTTACATACAGGTTTCTTTTGGCTGATGTTAAGTATGCAGAAGTTCAGCATTATTAAATTTTGGGATGTTTAGATGGGCTGGAGATGCTTCTGAGTTGTTTTTATAAATAGCAATATCATCTACTCTTTTAATTTTTTTCCCATTCTGAATATGTTAAAATCTGAGGGAATAATTTTGTCAGTTATTTCTTGTTTTAGACAGGTTTAAGTGGCGATTAGAATGTCCTAACTAAAAATCTAGACATGCATGGATAGCATGAATTTTGTTGCATATATTTTTAAGGTTAATGTTGAAAAGAATGAAGTTAGATTCATTACCAGATGGAAAAATTGTGTTGGGAGCATTGGAAAGTAATGGGTTGGCCATGGTGGGTAGTTGATGTGTGGGCTCAGGGTTAGGGTGAATATCTCCAGTAAGTTTCAGGATGGAGATGGGGTGAGTAGAGGTATGGAGCCATTTGTATCTGACTTTCAGTACTGGGAAGTGTTTTAACATAGATACCCCTTCAAACATGCTGGTTCTGGAAACATGTGAAGCTAAAGTCTTTCCTTGTTAGAGGTGTACTGTGATACTTGAGTAAGACGGGGTGACTAATGGCTGTACCACTCTGCTATACCTGTGAATAGGCCACCTGCTCTGGTGGTTTTTCAGTAGTAGTCCATATCCTGGTAAAGTCCGTCTCCTCAAAAACCCTTTCCTAGCTCAAATCTCCTACTGGAGATTCAGCATAATCAAGAGAGTGTTTTGATCATATTATGGAAATGGGTCACTGCAGAAGCTGTTCTGTTCACAACCAATAGAATGCAGAGTCCTGTATAATCCATTACAGCTCAGAGGAGTGGATAGAGATACATTTAATGTAATGGAAGAAAAGTTACATTGCATGGTTTTCCTATTTTCCCTCATCCCTTGCTAACAGCTGAAGTTACATGCAGAAAAAAAAACAAAGCTCAGTGTTGGCCTCCACAGGCCCGTCCTGTAGGGACTGGTGCTGCAACAAAAAGTCTACCTCTGTCTGAGAATGATTTTGTAGTAGTTCATTTCCTAGCTAACGTGTCTCTCCAGGGATCTCTTGGAGGTCAATGAAGTTGCTAGGATTCCGTCAGCTTACACTGCCTACATCTGTGTTCTTCTTGGCTGAAATATGCACTTTTCCTCCTCTTTCTGTACGTATCCAAGTGTGACTAGCTAGCATGAGGTATGTTTTTGAGACAAGCTTCAGTTTTTACACTGTCAGAGTGCATATATATGCCTTCTCAGTGTATTATGATTAGATAGAAGGCTGGACTCTGTGACAGTATTGAATGCATCAGTCTCTGAAGGGGATTTTTTTTTTTTTTTTTACTTCAGGACACCATTGAAGACTCTGACTTTGCTAGCATGCCTACATTGCATGTACCCATTGAGCCATTTGGATCAGTAGACCTAAGGTTTGTCTTCTCAGAGATACTTCATAGACAGTAGTTGGGCAGATCTCTGATTTTCAACTTTTTTAGTGTAGATTATCTTACCAAATCTTTCGTAAGGATTCAGCTGATCAAAAGACAACTTTTTGTTTTTCTTAAGTTAGTTTCTGAGCTGTCACAGTTTATTCGTCTACCAGTTTTTTGTCTGTTTGCTAAGACTGGAACTTATTAAACATCAGTATTTTGAATATCCATAATTGTTTTTGGCTATACCTCCATGTAGCTGAATGTACATGTGCCACTTATTTGTATTTGGCAGGAAGATTTTGTAGTTAGCAAATATATTCATATGGATTGTCACTGCATTGACTTTTGTCACAAGAAGACTAATAGGACCCTAGCCAATATAATAAGATATTTCATTATGGGGGTGCTGCTCTTAGTGTATGTTTCAGGAATGTATCCCCAAAAGATGTGTGCTGTGACAACTGGAGCCCCTGTATCTGTACACACATTTATCAGACACCCTAGTCTGGGCCCCCTACTCCAGCAGACACCCTAGTCTGGGCCCCCTACTCCAGCAGTACACAGTCAGTTTTGTCTGCTTCTCTTCCTCTGGCCTTTTGGACACCTTCTGTCCTCTTTGGTATTTTTTACGTATGGGGGGACACTAGTGAAAATTCTATCCACATAATTTACAAACTGCAGGACCCTCCCAAAATGTAAGTGCAACACATGTATCTTTAGAATATCAGTTGTTTTCTGAGGGACCATACTGCAGTAGGTTCATTATTCCTACCACTATTTTACTTACACAGGATGCCTCAGTTGATGCACCATTTCAGTGGTACCTCCTGTGAGTACATTATGGGAATACCAGCTTTATAATTCTGTAACAATATTAGTTTGTAAGCTGGAGTACTTTAAAGTGCACCCCCTTGATTCAGCAGAATCATGAATTGTGGTAATTTTGGATGAGTGTGTACCATAAACCCTATGCAAGGTCACTGTGCACGGGCCAGAGAACACTTGTGTGCTCAGAGGATGGGTGCCAAAGAGTTTAAGAATAGCCATATGAGAGGGCATAAGAAGGATTTTCTTCACCCTTGCTCCTTATTCTATTTAAAACAAAATACTGTTTTTTATATTTACACTTCATGAGTATGCTGAAAAATAAGCTGTCACTTGTGTATTTGCTGCTGAGTTAGGAACAGATACAGGAAGATATATGCGTGTGTGTAGATATATGTATATATGGGTCTACTTCAAAACATTGAAATCTGATAACATTGGGGCCATAACATCAAAAATTCAAAACACTGAAACTTTAGAACATTGAAACTTCGCTTCATAACATTGAAAACTACATCACACATGTAAATAAGATCCCCTCCACCTATAACAGCACTTAACTGACAAACACACTTTCTACTACGTTTTTGCAGGGGGGCAAGCCCCCCTGCACCCCCCACATAAGGGACTCTGCCCCCCCACCCCCCCATAAATTAAATATACCAACTCCAGGATCACACTACAGTGGAAAAAGTTAATTTCCTAACCTCAGTGTATGGTGATCGCGATACAGTGAAGTTAGGAAATTAACTTTTTTTTCACTGTAGTACAGTCTTGGAGTTGGTATATTTACTTTACGGGGGGGGGGCAGGGGGCTTGCCCCCTTCAGAAGTGTAGTAGAAAGTGTGTTTGTTGGTTAGGTGGTGTTATAGGTGAAGGAGATGTTATTTACGTGTGCATTGTAGTTTTCAATGTCATGAAGCACACTTTCAGTGTTCTGAGTTTTCATTGTTTTGGGTTTTCAGTGTTTTGGGATTTCGATCTTTTAGTCTGTGTTGAATTTCAACGTTATGACATTTCAATGTTTTTTTTACTCGGAAATTTTTTATTGATTTTCCAAAATTTACAAAGATTTAATGAATTTTATCTAGTAGAAAAAACAAAATTGTAATCTATATACACTATTATTATGTGACCTGAGATTAGAAATTAAATATACCAATCTAGTGTGTCCTATATTAAGATTGTCAAACAAATGTTCTCTTCTTTCATTTTGTTTTCATCCAAATTTCAGTGTTTTGAAGTAGACCTGTGTGTGTGTGTGTGTGTGTGTGTGTGTGTGTGTGTGTGTATACATATATATATATATATATATATATATATATATATATATATATATATATATATAAATTGTGTGTGAGTGTATATCTGTAAATACATCTTGTAAAATATTCTGCAGCTGAGTTTAACTTTTCATTGCAGATAATATCACATTCATGATCTGTTCTAACAATGCACAAATTTAATTTTGTGGAACTTTTCTTCCTGGCACTCTTCTGAAAAGGGACCAAAAGCCCAGTTGGACTATTCTGGTTAACACACTCGAAATAAATGACTAAATAAATATCTGACTAACTGCTATTTTTTGAATGTTTACAATATCTATTACTACAAAAAAGTCCTGTCCACATTTATCTGTCTTTCTGATATCCACTTCCCCAGCAGTAGGCTTTTAAAAATTCTCAGGTTTTAATTAGAAATTGCAAGATGCTTCTGACTGCTGTTATAGTTATTGCCCTGTAAAATCTTAAACCTTAGTGCACGTGTGAATACATATTGACTAAGTGTTCTAAATTGGAGGTGTAAGCTTTACTACAACAAGCTTTTGGTAAATGAAATGTTTTAATAAAAAATCATTTTAAATTGCTTGTGCAGCAAAACCCTGAGTCCTTAGTGTGATGGCTGGTTGTTACGTTTTCACTTATTTATCTTGTTTTAAATATGTATAGCATTTTTAATAAAAAGATACAGTATCAAACTATCAGTGTTTTCATGCAGTGCTGATATATTTCCATTTGTTTTAATTTTCCCCAAATCACATAAGTGAACAGTAGCTTAAATGCTGTTTGAGGAAAGCTACCGCTTTCTAGATGTAGTAATAGTAGAGTCAGCTTAGCTCATAGGGCTTTTGCATTTTCCTAACTTGCTGCCTAAAGTGGTGAGATCAGTAGAGTCTTAAGTTTGACGGCTTTGTGTGCGTTTGTGCTGCACACACATACAATGTAAATGCTGGGAGCTGTTGAAAGTAATCTATATAACTGAGGCATTATGAAAGGGTTTCTGCTATTCTAGCCTCTAGCAAGTTTGATAATTGAGTACCACATATTGGAGGAACTGCCAGAGGGGGTGCCAGGGGTCTCTTAACATTCCACCAAAGACAGGGGTTTGGGAGAGGAAGGGTGGAAGCCTGGCAAGTGATGGTGAATGTTGCTGATGCTGTAAAATTATTGCATTATTTTATTTTTAATTGCATGGATGCTTGGTTTGAGAAGTTGGGCAAAACTGTGAGGCACGGCTGTTATGCTCATAAGTATGAATAGCAGCCTGCAGTTCTGTTTTATTAGTAATTCTGAGATTGTGGTTTCTTTGAGATTTCCTGGTACTCCAAGGTACAGCAGACAAGTGGCAAAAGTGTGTGCACATCTGTGATGAATGGAGAAGGTCCCTTTTCAAAAATGGTTACACAGTCTAACAGTTTCAATATTTGATTGCTTAGCTGCAATTAACTGTTTGCTCACATGAGTGCTAAACTGTTATTTGCTAATACTGAGTTGCTAAACAGTTATTTGCTAATATTGAGTCACATAGCCTTGTGTTGTGGTCATAATGTGCATAGGGCCTTGTGCTAGGTGGGGGCCCCATAAACTCTGCTACACAGTCATCCATGCCGTTGTTAAAGATTTCTGTTGCATTATCATGGTTGCTAACCAAATTCCATTATTGTGCATCAGTAACAGAAGATTAAGAAAGGGAGCTCTTGACCACAATTGGATCACAGAAAATACAAGTTCAGTGTAGGTGTAATTCCACCTAGCAGGTTGCAGCAGGCTTAAGAATTGTACAACTAGCCAATGAAGCCATTCTTTTTTATTCTGTCTCAGTGGTGTATTTTTCTGTTGCTGCTGTTATCCCATTGGTTTGCCAACGTTTCCATATGAAAAGTGTTTGCTTAGTCATTAGCAAAACTGCTTACCTCCCAGGTGACTTTTGCACTATTTTTAGCTAGTGCCATATGGTACACTTGCACAGTAGTGAAACAGAAACCCACATCTCAGAAAGTCTGCATGATTGATTGGTGTGACCGAGTACAGAGCTTAGTAGGCATAGTGAGATTTCAACCTCCCACCAAGTTTGGCAGGATGTCACAGCTGTAGCTCTCAATTTCTTTGCTCAAATAAAAGGACAAAGGTCCAGAATCAAGGACAGTTTTTAATATCATGCTAATTCACTTAAAAAATATATTTTTTTTCCCAGCTGGCCATCAGCTGCCACTATAGCCTGCCTTGTTCACAAGGTTTATCTGGAATTCCTTAGCTCCCATGGACTTTCTTTGACCCATGCTCAGGGCTGGAGAGGAGACCGAGTCTTCGGGAGCAGCATCATACGTCTGCCAAGGAGTGTTTTGTATTTATGCCTTAACATCCCTCCATTGGTGTCCAGACGTAGATGTGCAATGGGAACGTGTTGGCATATTGTCCCACCTCCTCAGTGATTCGGCCAGTGCCATCTTCTAACTTCCTGCGGGGCAATGCCTTCTCTGCATGTCCTCGTCTACCACCAGGGACTGACAACAAGGAGCCCCCAGAGTGCTCCCCCCCAGGTGGGTACACAAGCACCCTTCACTGTCACTGCTTCAGACACCCGAGCCACTAATCAAACTCTAGTTGACTGGGCCAAAGCTAGGGTGTTATCCCTCCCTCTATACCACTGCACTGGCTTCTAATACACTAACAAAGTTAATAAAACAGTTGGGGGGTGTCAAAAGCTCAGAATAGGAGACCATTTTAAATATTAGTCTAGTTAACTTAAAAAGTTAATACAACAGCAGGTCCTGATCAATATGCATTATCTAACCAATGCGAAGCATGAAACTGCAATGTCTATCATTTTTTACTGACTGCAATCCTCAACGATTTTCTGATAAATCAATTTAATGAGACAGGGCAAAACTGTGAGACAAAATCGGGGATGTTTTGCAAGATGCAGTCGTAGATTTGTGTTGCTAGTTCATGCTGCCCTCCCCCTCATTCCTTGGACCCTAATTGTACAGCGCTATTGGCAATGGCAAACCTCTGAACTGTAAAATGTTAGAAGAACTGTTCTTCACTTTGAGTCTTAAAAATTCTGTGCTTTGTTCTGTTCTATACTGACAGGATTTGGCACACATTTATTAAGTATTTTTAAACAAATTTTCATGATAAATGATATGATTTTGTATTACTCAGTATTATCTCATCAAAATAAAGTATGAAAGAACAAGTAAATAATCGTGTTGTCAGATGCCTAGTTGAAGTCATTAGTAAGTGTTTCACATTTCGTCCATTTTTTTCCACATTGTGAGAGATGGTGTCCCACAGTTTGTCGATGGAAGGCTGCTATCTATGGGGAGTGGACCATATTCGTTTTAATTTCCTTAAAGATAGAAGGGCAACATCTGCAATTTAAGTAAATTTCTCTTCACTTAGGCAACTGCAGATGAAAAGATGTGGATTTTTTAAATCCAAGATAAGCAACAGTTTGTGAGCGTTTAATCCAGCTATTTAAGGGTTTAGTCCTGCTTGCTTGTATGCATTTGCAGATGCTGAATGTGCAGTGTGTTATGAAAGGAAAGTTGTATATTTTTTTATTTAGTAGCTACAGAGTTTGTCCTTGTTTCCTTCTTGTCTCTTAATGTTGGCATTAGCATAGTATGAATCTTAAGTTACCCAGTATGGTTAGCACATAGATTCATATCTAGAATAAGAGGCGAGCTACAGGCATTAGTTGTAATAGTGGAAACAGTATTCGTAGTCAAAATAGTGGAAACAGCATTTTCAAAACTACTTTAACCAATATACATTTAAGAAATGCAAGCAATTTTTGTTTTAGCATGAATAAACAGCCAAATTCATTTTTCTTATCAAAATTATTTTTATTTCATTTAACCTAACCTTGCTTAACTAGATAACACGATCCTGTTACCAGCGTCTCATAATTCAAGAAAAGTTAGTCCTCAAGTAAATGTTCCTTCATATACAAGGGGGCCTTGTCTTTGGAACCTCTTGTCAGAATATCCAAGTAAAGGGATGCTGGTGTGATTGGGGGACCATGGTCTGTCACCCTGCTTAGGGTACATGTGACTATGATCTGGTTCTGGTGGGTGGAGTGAACACTTGACCCTGATGTACTAATCTGCTAGTTAATTTCAGCTGGAAACCCGCCAAACATTGTTGGCTTAACTAAGCAAACATCTATGTATTTCAATAATGGATACTTACGTGTTATCACAACAAGATTTTCCCACATGGTATACTTTCTTCTCCTTTACTAAAACTACAACAAGTGAGTGTGATTGGGAAGGGTGAACTGTTAAGTCTTCTAGGATATTGGTGGTTGGTTTGTAAGACAATTAAAGGTTACAATTTTAGGATTTGCGGGTAGCATGCTTTAAAGACGTCAAGCGGTGAATTCAGCGAGCAGCTCAGTCTTCAGATATTATAGTCTCAAGTCTGCACTCCTGCTTTCTGCTCTTGTAAACGAATCGGAATGGTAAGTTACCTTCAGTTTTCCACAGCATCTCATCACCTTCACTCTGAAACAGAAAACACTGAAATCCTCCTCCTCGACGGGATAGTGGTGTGTAAGACTGATGTTAACCTACCATTCAGAGTGCTTTACAGCAGCAGCAGCAGAAAGAAAGCAGGACTCCAGACTGGAGGCTAATAATCTGAAGACTGAGCTGCTCAGTGCACCAAACAGAAAAAAAAAAAAAAAAAAAATGGAAAAGCCACATTATTGTTGTTCAACGGATGTCACAGATACTATTAGGAAAGTACCCCGTACTCTTTGTACACTTTCACAAAAAATGGTGCCTTAAAAAGGAGCTTGACTTTCCAGATCTTGTTTAAAACACATAAGAGGATCACAGTCGCCCTGAATCTGTGGTCAGTGTAATAGAGCACATGGTTCTATCCGCTGTCTTTAAAAACGAAATGCACACATGAAGAAATATCTGTCCCTCTCGCAGTTGGCTGCCATAGTCCGGCTTCCGTTTCTTCTTCCTGCTCATGTTTAACTGGCAAAACCTATCAATACAAAGGGAATTAGGAGTCGACAGACACCTTCTTACTCAACCATTCACTCCTTTCAAGAAAACATTAGGAGTTAGACAGCGTTACAAATCTGGTTGCGATAACACGTAAGTACCCAGTACTGTTTTAAGATTTAACCTGAATAGCTCAAAGGTTTTAAACGCAAGAATTTCTCATAGTCCTATTTCCAGGATGCAAAAAAAAAAAAACTACAGAAATGACTAAAGCTTTGAGTTAAAATGTTCTAAGAATTCTTCCTTATGTCTTCGATTTATGATTCTATTATTTTATTTGCCTAATCTGTCAAGTGAAGGTTCACCTGGCCTTGTCAAACACAGGCTGAGATAAAGAATGTAAAGAAAGTACCAGTCCCAGTTGCCTTATGTGATGTGCAATTTGACTGACCAGAATGTTTCATTTTTAGCGTTTCACTCTTCCTTTTGCATTAGTTTCTGCCCAGGTTTTCTAAATGTCATTTGAATTAGTAAACCTGCAGTGGAGAAATGATTTTTGTGCTGTTTGCTTTTCTTTGAAAAGGAATGTGGACTTGATGTTTGACTGCTTTACCACTGGTTTTCACACATCACCATGGCTACTCACTGTGTCAAACTATGATGTTTTGTTGCAGGAAAAGACCTTTTCTGAGCCATGAGAACACAGAGCTCAAAGCCATGTCAGTGTCACTGACCGTTTTAAAAATTCCAGTTTTCTATTTTGTTTCAGAGAACATAATTATCACTTGTACATAATTTATCACAGTGCTGGTCACTGAACTGATTGCTTTGACATTTTTAGAATTTCCTCATTGAGGGGGGCTGTTTTTGTACGTGACAGACTATACTTTTTTGACTTTCAGAAATATTCATTTTGAACCCTTTTTACGTAATGTAGAAGCTACTGGTTTTGCTCTTTCATTTAGAATGTTATGTTTTCTTTATAATCTTTATTGTTATGTAACAAAGAAAACAGGTAATCTAGGCATTACTTGAAACATTATATACAGCAATTTCAGTAAGCTGGGTCAAGATATCTTGGAAACATCCCAAGTTAAAGGATTAGTAATGTGAGAGGATGCTTTTTTCTTTGAGTATGTGGGCTGAAGCAGTAAGAGTTTGATTACGTACTTGGGACTGGAAGGGGAGACGAATCTTGCATGTTTCGGAACCATAGAGGATGTGCATTCTGTAAGCCAACAACGCATCTATGTAACATATTAACATATTTGCACTTTTTGTGGATTTAGCAAAACTTAAATTTTGTAACACCTGCCAGGAACTTAGTCTGGCTCCTTTCTACATGGATATTGTTGGAGTGTTCCACCTGCCTGAGGTGAAAGTCGCATATTCTAGATCCCTAAAGATTACCCTTCTGCCTTCTAAGTGCCTGTAAAGTAACATGTATAGCACAGAACTAAAAATTATGAGAGAAGAAGAAAAGGCTGATGCAGATCAACAAGTGTCTCATCTAGTGCCCAGTGTGGTCTTCCTGATCTGGCTCTACTGACCTCTCACCTAAGGATCTTGAAGAAAATAAGGATTGCAGTACTCAGAGCCTCATTCCAAGGCTTTCACAGAAAGGCTGACACCTTTGCTGCCCTCTGAATGCCTTTATTTAGGCAAAGTCAGCTTGATGGATATTCTAGTGTAACTAACGGTCTAGAAACTGGATCACATTAATGTAGCTCTCCTTTGTGCTAGACATCTAAACAATAAATTGCCTGATCTTGAGTCACTTCTGCATTTGGAAAACATCAGTTTATGTGTAGTTAATGATATTTTGCTTAAATGTCCACTTATGACTTTCTTTAAACTCCCAAAAGCCTCTACAGCAAAACCCACTGAATTAAAATGCCAGCCTAAACTTATGTTATGATATAATGAAATATCACAATTCACTTATGATTGCACCACCCCTGACCTTGATATAGCAGAAAGCTTCACAGAGGAATGGTCCACCCATTTAGAAAAATGCATAGCGGTGACAGTCCCTACCAGAACCAAGTACAGTTAGAAATCCAACAATAAACCACCCTGTTGGTTCAACACTTTAAACAAACTCTACAACCAAAAAGGAGTTCTTTAAATTATACAGTAGATTCAAAAACCCTCTCACAAACAATTTCAAAAGCATTACAAAAAAAAAAAAAAAGTAAAAGCGCTGTTAGGTAGACTAAAGGACCATTGGACTTAAGCTGGCCTCTGAGGCCAGCGATAATTACAAATTAGTCTTTAGTTATGTTAGAAAACAAATACGTTGCATTGCTCCTTACGTATTCATAAAGACATCTAATCTAACCCAACAGACTTTGCTAATGTCATTGCAAGCACATTTAATGCCAACTTGACCTTTGAGACTTCTTTCCAAAGCCCTGAAGTGCCTGAACCTCTTAGTGCCTACAATTAACTCTAAAGATCATTTACTGAAAGAGCTATGAAAGACCAAAAATAATTCCCTCATGGGAACTGACAATATAACTGGGTCCTTAATTAATAGTCATAAACCTGCATGCCCCCACACACTATTTAAACTGTTTAACCAAGATGGCTACTGTTTTTGTCCCTGATGAATGGAACATTGGAGTGATGATCCACTTCCATAAGGGTGGCCTTGTAGCTGACCCAGATGATTATAAACCTGTAAGCTGTACAAACTTCCTCTCCAGAGCCATGGAACTTAACTGAGAATCGTATTACGCTTGACCACCAACAGTTTGTCTTTCTGAAAAGTATATAATTTCTGTTAAATCCGATAAACATCTTCAAAAGAGATACATCTGTAAATGGTGGTCATGCAGTACACATGACATATCTTGAACCTAGCTAAGGCCTTCAATGCCATTTCCTATAGTAGCATCATGCAGAAGGTAAATTCTTTAAAAATCAACCCATATGTGTTAAATTGGCTGGCAAACTGTCCAAAATATAGATGTATCACACTAAACATGTCAATTAGAAAGACCCCCAAAGCTTCCTAATCCAAATCACAAACCTAAAGTTCCTGAGCTATCAGGATAGGCTGGAAGCTGTATCCTTTTATTCAGCAATTTATAGACTTTGGAGGGGAGATCTGTCTCTCACTCACAGTGCTGTTAGAGACCTGGTTGTCCTGGACTTCCTGTATCTCTACAGGTCCAATGGTTCCACCAGTACTAGAACCAAGAAAACTAAGTGTTCACCACCAGATAAATAGAACATAGTGGAGCAACAGGTTTGTAATGCAGTACCTCCTAAATGTCTGGAATAAGCTTTCCCTATATCTTAAACAATGCAACTTACTATCTTCCTTTAAATATAACCTGGATTGACTGGATAGGTAGCCACAGATTTACTCCAGAATTGACTGCTGGAGCCATGCTGGAGGAAGGAGGTGTGACTTTAGGGAGGCATAAATAGTCACAAGACTCAACAGCCTTGCAGTCTCTCTGAATCTAAAAGGCTGTGTGAAGAAAGTTATGTTTTGGCTTATATACTTTATTATGATCTGTTCTAGTGAATTATGCTTTGATCAGAAAAGGTTATTATGTAAAGCAGTAAACAGAATTGCAATTCAATGAAACCAAAACCCAAGGTGCAAGCAAACAAAGACACAAATAGTAGTAAATCCCAAAACCAAAGGAAGATAACACTTGAACCACTATATAAAAATCACAATCCTTTATTCCACACGTAAGCGCTTTCATGGTTCAACAGACCACTTCATCAGACAAAGAAAATCACATACAACCTGGATTTTATATAGTAAACATCAATTAAAGTTTTAAAATTCCCTCCAAAATATTTAAAGGCATAGTGTTACTAAAAACAACAATCATCGGGCTATTTCTTGAGCCGTTTCAATTTTAGAACTGGTTTAATAGAAATAAATTAATTTAAACCATACTGCTTATGAGCAGCTAATCTAAAAATCCATTGTAATTCACTATTTTCAGTAAAACTAGTAACTGGCCTAAGTCTGCCTTGTTCATAAACAACATACAATACTTGAAATAAAAAAGTGTGGTTTGGTCCATTTTCAATGGTGTGCTTAGCCAAGGCACTAAAAGTAAAACATTTTTGCATGCAGTACAAATGATCTCGTATTCGTACTTTCAAGGACCTATTGGTCTTCCCCACATAAAAATGAAAGCATACTGTACAATGAGCTACATAGATCAAATCTGTACTGTTACAATCTGCTTTACATCTCAGTTCCCAAAATCTACCCATAGCTGGATGTTTAAAAAACCATGACTCATCGATGTATTCACAGTAGTTACATGATCCACATTTCCGTGTTACATTCACAATTAATATATCAGTCCTTGGAATTTTAGGATAACATAACATTTGTTTTAAATTCTTCCTATTTCTATATATACAAACTTGGGGCAAGTACCTACAACATTCGAAGTTTTAGAATCAACCATCAGCATGGGCCAATTGTTATATACTATTTTTTCTAACAAAACTGATGTTCTGTGTATACGAAAGAACCAGTGGCAATCCATTAGTCTTTGTAAAATAATCCGTACATGGTAGTTCCAGTTCTTCAGAATAATAAGCTTTGCCTCTCTTATTTCGTTCAACATATACCTTTTTAAAAGCTTTATTAATCTCAGAGGATGAATATCCCCTCTGTTTAAAGACTCTGAAGAAAATGTGGAACGTCAATTACGTGGGCTAGTTTGGAACATTTCCAGGTACACTCTGACTGATTATGAACATGCAGTATTGAGTAGAGGTCTTGGGTTTATCCCCACTACTATATTTGATATCAGCCAAACAATTATAGAGTTACGGCTATTTGCTCGTTCTATATGTTTAAAACTGATGTTTAGTAACAAGATAAAACTAATGTTATTTTTAAGAAACCTAGCAAGTTTTCACCTTCATTACCAAACCATATTGATGTGTTTGTTAGAGCATGTGAGAAGGATTTGTACAACTTACTGGATACACGACAGTTGTCTGTCGGGGGCAACTTATCCACTATGGAAATACATGCAATGACTAATTTACGTAACCACCTAGAAATTGTTATTCGGCCATCAGATAAAGGTAGACCTATAGTCATCATGAATGCTGACTGTCTATACCATCATGTATGATACGTTATCTGATGAGACCACTTATAAAGTGATATATTTAGATGATATATGTTTAATGAAGTATCGTATTGACTCAGCTCTAAGTGAATGTCATTGTATGGGTCTTATTGACAAACAGTTGTTAGATTTTTTTACTGTGGATGAACCGTTAGTGCCACAGTTCCATGGCCGTCCTAAAGTCCATAAACACCCCACCCTACCCCCAATAGTAGCTGGTGGGGGTTGGCTAACTGACCTACTTTCAGTTTATTTAGACAAACAACTAAATTTAATCCTTGAAAACTATCCAATAATTCTAAGGGACACCAACCAATTCCTATAAGATCTATAGAACTATAAAAACCCTTGGTAATCATAAGTTCAGCATGTTAGTTACTTTAGATGTGATATCCCTCTTCACCTGTATTCCTACTGAGGAGGGAGTAAGCATGGTGAGAAATGCTATGCAGAGAAGCTCCCAATTCTCACCTGAGAAGATTGATTTTCTTTGTATGCTCTTAGAATTAGTATTAGAACATAACGTATTTTTGTTTGTTGATAAATATTATTGGCAAACAGCTGGTGTCGCTATGGGCACCACCTGTGCCCATTCATACGCTAACATCGTTATGATGGATTGGAAGTATGCAAATATCCTGACCAAACAGAATAATAAGGTGATCTTATATCGTCGCTTTGTGGATGAGTTCTTTATTGGTTGGGGAGGAAATCCACAGGAAATACACCACTTTTTTGAAGAATTTAATACAAGTAGTGATTTTTTTTAAAGTTTACTTTAACTGCATCTCCAAGTAGCATACATTTTTTAGATGTTACTGTTATATTAAATGAAAAAATTCTACTAGATTGCATAGGAATCATTTTATACACCTTCTTTTCTTCATCGCACAAGTATGCATCCAAATCATGTGTTCACCAATGTTTTAGTCGGTCAGGGTATGAGGGTATCATGGTTGTCATGTGAAGAGGTAGATTTTACAAATGAATTGGAGTATCTCCAGAATGCTTTTAAACAGAGGGGATATTCATCCTGTGAGATTAATGTTGTTGTTGTTGTTGTGTATGCTGAATGAAATGAGAGATAACCTTTACTACTCTGAAGAAGTGGAACTACCATGTACTGATTATTTTACAAAGACTGATGGATTGCCATTGGTTCTTTCCTTTACACAGGACATCAATTTTGTTAGAAAAATAGTATATAATAATTGGCCCATGCTGATGGTTGATTCCAAAACTTCGACTGTTGTAGGTTCTTGCCCCCAAGTTTGTATATAGAAATAAGAAAAATTTAAAACAAATGTTATCCTAAAATTCCAAGGACTGATTTATTAATTGTGAATGGAACACGGAAATGTGGATCATGTAACTACTGTGAATACATCAATGAGTCACGTTTTTTTAAACATCCAGCTGTGGGTAGATTATGGGAACTGAGATGTAAAGCAGATTGTAACACTACAGATTTGATCTATGTAGTTTATTGTACAGTATACTTTCATTTTTATGTGGGGAAGACCAATAGGTCCTTGAAAGTACGAATACGAGATCATTTGTACTGCATGCAAAAATGTTTTACTTTTAGTGCCTTGGCTAAGCACACAATTGAAAATGGACCAAAGCACACTTTTTTATTTCAAGTACTGCATGTTGTTTATGAATAAGGGAGACTTGGGCTAGTTACTAGTTTTACTGAAAATACTGAATTACAATGGATTTTTAGATTAGCTGCTCATAAGCAGTATGGTTTAAATGAATTTATTTCTATTAAACCAATTTTAAAATTGAAATGGCTCAAGAAATAGCCAAATGATTGTTGTTTGTAGTAACACTATGCCTTTAAATATTTTGGATGGAATTTTAAAACTTTAATTGATGTTTACTATATAAAATATAGGTTCTATGTGATTTTCTTTGTCTGATGAAGTGGTCTGTTGAACCGTGAAAGCGCTTATGTGTGGAATAAAGGAGTGTGATTTTTGTATCGTGCTTCAAGTGTTATCCTTCTTTGCTTTTGGGATTTACTAGAAGTGCATTTCATATGATGCTGTAAAATTAATGGGATATTAATTTCCTCATAATTCTCTTTTCCTTTACCTGAGTAGACTAGAACATATCTGTTAGATTAAAGTAAGAGAGTTGTTCTTCTAAAGAAAGAAAATGCAAGTATGAGATTTCACCAATAGAAACAGGATAGCTAATCTTTCTTGTCTACCATGTGATACAGGCAGTCTTTATACTGCTGCCTTTCCTTGTCTTCATCCCACCATTTGTTAACTCTGTATACTCTCCCCTTTGAGTTCTACAGTCACACAGTTCACTCTTTAAAATAGTTATTGTCATTTGCAATTTGGACCTTTTACCTGCTCGTCACGCCACCTTCATTCAACAGTGTCCATTCTCCTAACACTGAAGATTCCACTACCTTGTAGGAGTCTCTGGTCCTAGATGTCCCTTCTATTCCTTCTTTTCTCCTAACTGCACACATTCTGGTCTGGAAACCTGCACTTATACTATTATTTTCACAAGCTCCTGATTATTCTGTTACCCTAGTGTTCCCTCCTCAACTACCCAATATTCTATTTAAAAACTTGTCTCCAAAACAATTCCCCAGATGTATTATTCCTGGTATTGCCCATAGCAGACTGGTAACATATGACCTCCTGAAGTCAGTGGCTTTGAATGGGCAGCCAATGTGTTGTTTCCTTTGGCCTATGCTCTTCTATATTGGGTGTTGTGGTTAAATCTAGAATTGATTAATACTGCCTGCAACTTTTCCTTTCCCTTCCTCATCTTTTGTACTTAGCTGCTTAAAGCAGTCTTCCACCCCAAGCATGGGATCTTTCAGTGTTTCAGTGTGTAAGTCCTTCTACAGCTTGATATTAACATTGATCTACAATCATCCTGGTCATTGATTAATTATGAAATGTGCATTTTCATGTGGAGTACAGCTATGAACTACCTCCCATTCACATTGGTAGGGACATGTCCTTGTGCTTTTTCAAGGATGATGTAACTTTGTAGCTGAGGTGGCATGCGGGTCTAGAATGTGTGCATCAAAGGCCCCATGTCATACCTCTCAACCTGTTAGAGCAATAAAGCTGATCAAAACTCATAAATAAAAGTGGGACAAAGCCCCAAAAGTGGGGACGGTTTTTAAATATTGCTCTTACAAACTCAAAGTTAATAGAATAACAGGTTTTGCATTAGCATGAATTTTCGGAAGGGTATGAAGTCTGAAACTCAACTGTGTCATTATTTTCTAACTTTAATCTGTAATGGTTTGCCACTAATTTTCCAGAAAACCACAATTTTATGAAAAATGGACCAAAATATGATGCAATAAATCTGGACATTCTGCGAAAATCTGTACAGTTGAGAGGTATGCCCGAAGTGCTTTGAAATATTTTTCAGATGTTCATTGAAATCTTTTCAAACAGTTAAGATATTGCAGCATGTGGTGAAATACTACAACATGAAATTTATTTTTTTTTTGTCTGGTTGTAAATTGGTTCATTGATATTCATTAGCTTGGTATGATATTAGAAGTAGTGAGATTACTTTGGTTCCTTTGCAGTTTACACTTTTAACTGGATTTTACAAAGGAATGGCACAGTGTGCAAAGCAAAGTAGGACAGGGAACAGCCTTGCTTCATATGTGGGTGATTTTAAGACGCAAATTATGTGGCTGTGCAGTGGTTTGAAACAGTGCAGCATGAAGTGCATAATGCCATCTGTATGCGGAGCCCCATGAAAATGATCCAAATGGAATATGCAAAAATAGGAACCCAAACTGGCAGACTGTTTCACAGAGATGTATAAAAAGGCAGTGCTGTGTGGCTGCATTTACCTATGAATGCCAAGGTTTGTAGTGGCCATGTCTGAACCTATGCTATAAACAGCAGCAGCAGAGTATCATGTGTAGCAATGCTGCTGTCGGAGTCGGTACTAGAAGTGATGTGTGTTGTAGCCATACACATACGTGGAGGAGGTACAGGTCATGCCTGATGATCAACAGGCAGTGGACAGGGATACTGTAAGAGACATAGTTGTATCATGTCACCCTCAAGCACAGTCAAGGGGTATATGTGGTATGCCTATGACTGTGCACATAAAGATATGTGTAACATTGACTGTCTTAACTACAGGAACCTACTTTTAACCTTCAGGGGGTGGGTTGTGATAGGGATATCACAGGTATTGGTGTTGTGAATCCTAAGCCATTTTCTTAACATTATGCTACAACATGTAGAGGAGCATGTCCGGTTCCCTATGTCCCGAAAGGAAAGGGTCAACACTGTGCAAACCTTCTATAAGATAAACCATTTCACTTTGTTTCTGGCTACAATAGAATTTACCCACATTACTATCAAAGCCCCACCTGGTCACAAAGTCTGTACTTCATAAACAGGAAGGGCTTTCATCGAAATGTCAGATGGTCATCATCTGCAATGCCTAGGACATTATACTGTATTTGTGTGGAACTGAGAGAGTGCACACAATTAACATATATGGCACACATCTGACTTATGGCAGGTTCCTGAAAGTTGATTTTCCACAATGTCACCTGGTTGGTAGGGACACATATATGACAAATATATATGCCTATACACAGAGGTGCCACACATGCTAAGATCAGCCCAAGAGTAATATTTTCTTATGTATTGCACTGCCAAATATGACCTAGCACCCTAGGCGAAGACTTGGTTGGATATGTAACTTACAAACCATGCAGTAAATGGCCTATAGCACAGCCTGTATGGAAATCAGAAACATAGTTGACCAGGTGTTTAGACTAATGAAGCAGAACAGGTGCTGGTCAGTTTCCTACATTGGTGCCCCACTCAAACTAAACTGGTTAGAAAAAAAAAACAAAAATAAATAAATAAATCAAATAAGCTCCTCAAATGTTATGATGTGTTTGTTTATGCAGTTTGCATGTGTGCTGTTTAAATGAATGCATGGCAGTACCTTTACTGAATAATGCCAGTTATCAGTAATGTCATTACTTCACTTCTGCATTGCCAATTACACCTTTCCACTCAACAGCATAAAGCCAGTGCACTTGCCCATTTGCTTTGCCTTAGTTGGGGTTCTGTAATGAGGTTAGAATATTTCGATACCTCAGGAAGGGAAGGGAACTGCAACATGACCTGAATGTATGCATCAAGATATTTCCTGTATTTGCCATGCTCCCTTTCATGATACTGGGTAAGCAAATGGAGCAGCAGGGGAGTATCACGGCAGGACCTGCCATACAAGTCACAGCAGCAGAAGAATGTCAAGGTGGAGAGTCAGGGAAGGCACATGAAACAGCAGAACCACAGACATGATGGAGGCAGGTATGCTAAATTGCATCACTGGAAAAGAGGCAGCATCTGGTACACAGTTAATGACCATGGCACAGGCAACACAGAATAAAATGATGCACGACGTTCAATCCATGCATTTCCCTACATAGCCTGGATATGGTACTGTATGCATCAGACATCAGCATACCGACACAGGATGGGGGGTGGGCAGGGCACAAGTCACCAACACCTGCATAAATTGGGAGGAACTATGACAGGTGATTAATATTTGATGTTGGGTAGGATTCACAGTTGTGGCTGCCATAATATAAATTTTTTAGATATCCATTGTGTTGGCTTATGGTGTTTGAACTGATCCCATCTGCAGCAAGGAAGAAGAATTGTGGGACCACCAGCATGCACTTGATAAGGAAAGTCATACATTTAGCCAGTGAAATGACACCGCCCACAACCTAGATGATGTCCATGACTGGAGATGACAGGCCATGTGCTCACAGATCACTCTGATGATGATTGACCATGATAGGAGCCCACCTTGTACTATTCCTGATTTGGTCCCCATGTTATGTGTCATTCCTTAACCCTTTTCTTGTTGTCCAACCCCCCCATCATCAAATGTCCACTCTCTGTAGGACTATGTCCATCCACTGTCTTCACTTTCTTTGTATGCCACCACATCTGCCTTTCTGTCCTACTTACTTTTATCACTCTGCCCCACCCAAAACTGTCTCTCAGTACCTTCTTTACCTGACCATATTTAAAAAATTGTAATAATCATACAAAAGTTCTCCCCAAGGAATGTTATTCTTTTTCCCACCATTCATGCAGAACCTTTACCCTTCTGTGTTTACTTCTACTTGCTGTTCTTCCATTTCCTACTTTCCTGTCTACCCCTTTTTCTCTCTGTTTATATAATGAATAGGGTTGGAGATTTGTTATGCACATCCACATTGGTCAAGTTGAAGTCTGCTGTGTTAAGCATGCTGCCCTTCGTTTAGCAAACTTCCAGTAGCTACAGCTATAAGCCACTGGACAGCATGCTAGGGTGTGCATTAACATAGGAGTACTAGCCCTTTTTAGCTCTGATGTTCTTCACAACAGCCATGCACACTTTTCTTATGCAGCCCCTATCATATGGTAGCGTAATGTTGCCCTGCCTTTTATCATTGTGCTTCTTTTCTCACGCACTTCCTTGTACAACTTGCAGGTGCTGTTCTTTACCTGTTACAGCTCTATTTAGTTCTTTGGTTATTTACAAAGAGAGAGAGCGCTCTTCTGTACAAATGTCAGTGTTTTCTGTTCGTCAGCTTTATGATGATATGGAGTTGGAATGGATAAAATACCACTGACTGTTCGCACATACTGTTGACTTAGTCCGTACTGATGACACACGACTTGCTTGGGTATATATGGTACTTGGCACAGAGTATTGAGTTAAGTTCTGAGGTACATTTTAACCAGCACATTTTGGCATGTACATGTTTGTACTTAATTAGTATTTATTGTTTGAGTGATGTGTTTAGTGGTGTACATTTTTGTTTAATTTAGCTAGGTCTTCGAAAGGAAGGTTTTACTCCAAAAGTTACACACAGTTTTGTTCCTTGTTTTCCATTATTTTTGTGGATAGCCTTTTCTGTGACTTGTACTGATGGTCCATTAAGTGTTTCATCTGTAATAGCTTTGCTGTCCAAGTTTCTTAGTTCATGTTATGAAAGTTATGTTACTCTAACATGGTGACAAGTTCCACACCCCCAGTCTATAAGTATACTGCCCCCAAGGGGTCTCAAACTGAGTGTAAGTTTATTTACAGAAATTGTGTATTTGAGTGCCTTGTAGTGGGATACTCAGACACGCATTCAACTGAGAGCAGATGAGGCACGCGCAACTGAATACTGAGCAAGTTAAAGACAACCGTATAGATGGATAGACAGATAAATAGATATTCGCATACAAATACACGCACGTCCATATATAGCATGTAAATTTATGAAGAACAGGATTTGCAAACATGGAAAGTAGCTTCAGGTGGATGTAAGCCTTGGACAGATTTTTTGCAGCAGTCAGACATCCAGCCTTGATCAAGGCTGCACTCTCAAGCAATGGCCAACTTATACACTTTGCTTTGCTTTTGTATATATTGTTGTGTCTTTTCAGCTTTTCCCGGTTAGGGGTCGCCACAGCAGAACTCCGGTCCGCTAATGATTGATAGTTGAGTTTTACGTGCCGAGTTACCAGCCCTGACGCACAACCTTCAACTAAGGTACGCCCATTTACACATGTCTCCACGCAGAAGACGCAGAATCGAACCGGACAGCATCTTATTGTATATATTATATGTGCAAATTCAGAGAGGCGTACACAGACACACATTCGCATGAGGTTGACTAATTGTATCCACATATGAAAGAAGAAATAATATGTCTAGATATTATACCAGTCATGAATCTACAAGGGAGTTAGCTGACTTATAATAGCTTATGTGAAATCATTACGTATCACACTCCATCTATATAAATGAGGTTGGAAGTGCCTGGTCTAACCAAAGTCTATAAATATGTGTTTCCAGACCAGTATGCACAGTACCACAGACCAGGGGTGAATACACTTATCCTACAACGATAATACCATTCGACATGTACTGCTGTGCTGCATTGTGATGTAGTTCTAGTATGTAATGGTGTTGCAAGGTTCATGTATTTATAGCAGGAGACTGGAAAGCCTCACAGCTTTACAGGCTCATTAAGGGTGGTTGGACTGTAGCATTCCATGACAGACTGTAGAAATAAAGCCTTCTCTGAATCTAGGCTAGCCATGTACTCTGTAGTGTTTTGAATGATGTGGATGGGTAACCGTGTAACATCTTTGTGAGCTGTAGCGCTCAACCTTCCATCTCTCTAATGTGGAACACCACCTCATATAATGTGGAACAAATGGACAAAATGTGAAACACTACCAGCTTCAACTGATAAGCTCATAGGATGACTAAAATGTTGTTTCATACTTATAAGAAGTTATTTTGACCGATTGTTATGATTTAGTTTTATCTATCATGGATATCAGATAAAAAATTAACATTGAATGTGTGACATATGCTTTCAGTGTGGAACTGCAAGAGACTTAAAACGAGGAATATTCCTCATAATGAGGTATACTAGAGATGCATACTTTGAGCAGTTACTTTCCTAAAGATTGCCATAGTAGTAGCTACTGGTCTGTGCCTTAATCTTCTTTGATAATTTATTGCTGTACTGAAGATAACAGAAGCTGTGCAATTATATAACCACTTAACATATTTCGGTTATTGAAAACTGCTCTTTTTTCTTCCCTAAAAGAAACCACCAATCAGACATGGGCTTTATCTCATGCATGTAATACTTCAGAGCTTTTTGTACAACCATATTAGTACAACATTCTTTCCACTTCATTTTCTGCATAGGAAAGAAAATTGAAAAATGAATAGATTAATTCAGAGTAAGTTCGGGAAACAAGTTAGGCATGAAGATGAGGCATGTCCATAAGGGCATCCATTATGCTGGATGAGTGCTTAAAGTTGTTTACACATTCCGACCTGTAATTCAGTAATTTTGTAACAGAAGTAACAATTTAAAATCTAAATCTTCCAGGACAAAATCTTTAAGCAAGTACAACTGATCATCTCAAAAGGGGGTAGAATCATCTTCTCTGGAGCAAGATTTACATCCCTGTCCATTACAGTGGATGTCTCAGAGGTCTTAAATGTAAAATGCTTCTTAAAAATTATTTCACTGTTGAAGATAAGGGACATTTCACAAGCAGACAGAGATGGCTAAATATATACTTTAACTGAATAAGCCAAGGCCAGATACTACAATGCTTGTAGAACTGAAACCTCATCTGCAGTAAAGTCTTTTTTTTACCCTGTAAATACTACAACATGTCTCAGAGTTAATACCTCACTACGAGATAAATAACTTTGGAGGATTAACTGGAAATCCCCCATACCGTCTGACTGAAAGCTCCAAGACTATGGTGAAGTAAATTTCTTCCTTTCAGGGAGAGTAACTTCTTTGCTAAGAGGTGGTGGTAACAGTTCTTCGGCTGCCATTTGAATTAACAGTGAATCATGCTTGCCTTGGCTGGAAAAGTGCAGTTAGTACTATATTTGCTTTTATTCATTTTACTAGTAGAAGCATCCACTGGTATATTAAAGGTTGGAAGAATGAATAGAGACAATTTTGATTCCATGAAAATGAGAGGGTTAATGCTGCTTCTACTAGAGGGTGAGGCAGCCTTGTGCACAATATTGAAAGCTGGTTGTTTAGGTGTGCTGTAAACATTATCTGTCTCTTGGCATCCCCACTTTTTTCTTTTAAGAATGTAAAGTGTGAGAATAACAGAACACAAAATGAGCAGGAATATGCCAAAGTTTTGCTGGCTTGGGAAATATTCTGCTTTCGCAGAACAATGATTAATTGGCTTGCTTTTTCCCATTGCCTATCTGCACAGTTGGCATGACCATGTATGCCCCCCTGCTTATTTTATACCTTTATCACTGTAGTATTGTCTGCTCTTACCTGAAAGGTTCCTGCCAAAAAATATCTGTGAAGATTTCAAAATTAGAAATATTAGTAGCATTGATTTTGTATTTATTTATATGATTCTCTTTTTGAGTTGGTGACTGATTCTTAGCATTTGCACCTCTTGATCATGGGCTGCCGGAGTGTAAACTGTGGTGTCCATAGTTAACTTCTGGTTTGTGACGGGAGGTAGAAAAGAAAAATGGAGGCCTGGGTTCAAGAATGGTCACTGAATTCAGTCTATCATTGCAAATCATTTGTCAGTGGGGGCAGAAGAGAAGGCTGGCTGGCCCTTTTCCATTAGTTTTTCTCACACCACTGGGTTTTCATCATAAGCCACTGGGGTGGTAAGGAGATGAAACCCAGCATCGCCATTGGAATTCAAGCTGTTAAATGAGTTTCTTTCACTGCTCGACTGCTTGATTGAACCCTGTCCTGTAATCAAGGTAACGCAAATCATTGTGATTAGTAGAGCTTCCTGAACTTGTTATCTGAGAGTGCACTAGATTTAATTTCTGTGTATCTGGGGCTGAGCAGAAATGCTGAAAACTCAGAAGGGTCTGTTAAAGAGCAGAGAATAAGGCTTTGGTAAAGTTGGAAAGCTGGTTATGAAATCGAGTGTTCTGTATGTGTCGATTCACTAAAAACACCTAGTTGCTGGAAAGGCAAGAATGCATACAGGATTAAAATCTTGAACTTTGCTTTTATAAACTTGTTCATATTTGGTAAGTCTATGGTGGACCTTCATTGTTTCAGTTTCTTTATAACCAGGAAAAACTACTATACAAATTCATGTTCCTTTTTCTGTTTCTGAAGTCATTTCTTTTGCTTGAATGTTCAGGAAATTTTGCAGATGACGATTTCCAGGGCAAGCAAATGTACTGGATTAAAAGGGATACAGCTTAGGTCTGGACTATTGGAAATTTCTGGGGAGTATCTTCTGAACAGAATCCCCCTGATCCTGTGATCTGTGTAGAGAGAAACTCTAATTTTTCTCTGCCTGGGGCAGGGCAGGAGATGAGGGTATTCATCTGTTAACTGGATTGGAAATTAATTAGGTCTTCAGTTAGCTGTTACAGTTGATGTATGTGAATAACCGAGTCTTGGGAAGAACTGTTCCAGTACTTAAAAAGGATGGACATACAGGTATTTCTTCAGTAGACATCAAATGTATTTTACAAGGGAGTAAATGTAGATTATGTGAATATTCTAGAATTGTAGACAGTAGAGCTTGTTCTAGAGGAGCCATGTCAGTATTCTGTAAACTCGTGTAATAGAGCTTATATGTGTATATATATATATATATATATATATGTATATATATATATATATATATATATATATATATATATATATATATAGTGTGTGTGTATACACAAACATATGATTGAGTTGGTAAAAAGAAATGAGAGTCTTGATAATACATTTAGTAAAGAGAGTATTTAGCAAGTATGTACTGGGTGCTCATAGATGATTCAAGTTTAAACAAAACTGTTGCGAAGTTGTGTGGCTCGCTGTGCAGTTCAAGCTCCTTGTTACAGTTACTGACACGCACAGAGCATTTCAGTTGTGACTGCAAAGCCTTAGTATTCTTGTAGTTGCATAAATTAATGTTGGTACTGCACTATAACCACCACAAGATCATGTCTTATAGCTTATGCCCAGGGTAGCTGCCCCTCCACCCCACCTTACTTATGACTCTGAATGTAAATGTAAAATTGTTCCGTCAGTTGACTAGGCCTATGCCATGATCCAGGCAGTATAAGTTACGCACAAAAGTTTGATCTACCACACAGTGACAAGATATAGGCTTGTTGATTTTATACTGTATTCATTAGAAATAAATGTGAACAATTATCAGTGAGTACTGTGGAGTGTTTAAAAAGAAGTAGTATCCATTTCCATTAAGCTTGCACTTTTTTGTATTTTTTTTTATTGAAAGTCTCTTTCCCATGGCTAAAATGCATTTTGTAAATGGTGGGGGGCTTATTCCAGAGATTTCCTAAGAGAAACAAAATACTAAGTCATCAGGTTTATAACTTGTTTTGGAAACACTAGAATGCCTGTCAACAGAGGTCCTATATTCTCCCTAAGTTTTTCACCACATAATATGATCTGATTGGGCTGGGCAGTTTGATGAACATCCAGTCTTATGAGTGAATGTCAGCTGAGTGACGGATAATTAGTGAATGAATTCCAACCATTGTAGTCCGATCAAGGATGAACAGCAGTGTCTTTACTGTGCTGTCTGGGTGCAAACCAGGCCTTTCTGTTTTATATGGTTTGTTTTGTGCAGGAGATGAAGATGTAAGCTAGTTGGTATGTGGCAGAAAAAAGGAGTGATGTTAGGAGGTGCATGTTGTTGACTGCAGCTTGGCTGGGTGCACTCTGAGAGGAAATCACTGGTTCTGTAAAATCTGTATGCCTTTAATTCTCTCCATTTACAACACAGCGGCCACTTGCCTGTCAAATGCCGAGTGACTGTGAAGACCGGACTAAATGATGTATCCTTTCGGAGCACCTGATGTTATGGTTGCTGGTACCTTTATGATATCAGTGCCTGCTGTTTTATTTGGAACTGGTTCTTATTTCAGAGTTGCTGCTGTCTTGCCTGCTCTCTGTAAAATACCTGTTTTTTATTGGTATAATTTTTGCTTATTTGAGGACAGGAATCTGGAATATCTGTTTAAAGTTCTGCATAGTTTTACATTATTCTCCTAATTGTTGCAGGACTTCATAACATGGGGTCCTAAAAGACAGAGCTTTATGAACATATGGCTTATACAGCCTCCGAAAAGGTCCATTTATGCCTTCATATTACAGAAACAGAAGCAAAAGCAGTAGTACAAGAGAAAGCATTTACCACAGCTTGTACTTTTGAAGGTCAATTCTTTCATTGGTAAATGGTTTGAATGCAAAGAAAATGCTTCTCTGTGTGCCTGGCCTAGCCTTAACAGAGCTTTTGTGTGCCTGGCTTGCACAACTGTGACTACAAAACTTGGATTGCTTATAAAACCATCTGGACCTGCAAAGCTGATAAGTGCTTTTTTGCACTTATTCTAAATGTGTTAGTGCTATTTAACACTTCTGTGATGCGTTTATTGATTTTGTTGAATTTATCACTGTTTTTCAGCCTGCACTTGTTAAACAAACATCATCAGTTTGTTACTGTACTGCTTTGAAAAAATATGTACTTTTGAGTTTTCTTTATGCTTTGCATACTGTATTTTATCAGTTTGTTGTTTTTTACTCTATTTTTCTGCACATTAAAAAAGTTTTTCTGTTGCTAGTACATAGCATAGGCTAGCTTTAGATCTGCTGAATCTAGATTGTATTGTTAGAATTGAGCACTATTCCAGCCATCTTACATGAGCAGGGCACTGTCTGCACCCTTGTGGCAAAAGTGTGTAGTCAGAGCCTCATTGGAGTTGATGATTATTGGAGGAAAGCTCATTGTGTGCTTTCCCACTGGTAGTTTAGCTTATAAGTGTTCAATTTTGCCTGCATTTAAGCCTCATGTTTGCATGTTGATATGCACCTCACAATGGAGTTCAGCAGTGCCGTGTATATAAGCAAATGCCTTGAAAGATGATTTTCTCTTGGACATCTGTTAGTGAACCCTACCAAGCTTCACTGCTGCATAGCAAGAAACTCAGCTGCATAATGGGAAGCGTTGCCGTAGTTTTCACCCATAGCCTTCAATAAAGTAAGCCCTTTTGTTAATCCTAGAGGAAAATCTGGTCAGACTAACCCACTCCCCAATAGTAGTTACTGTAAAAACCTGCCATAATGAATGGTCAGTTTCCAACCATTTCTGTGGCCAGCGTTACTGACATTAGCATCGTGAGACAATGTAGTAATTGCCTCATGTGTACTGACAACCAATTACTCCTAAAACAAACAAATACAATATGTAAGAGATGTATTTACACTAAGAATTTGGAATCACTTCTCTCCCATAACAACAACTGGGCATTAAAAAGGTTGTCAGTACACACGCTTCACCTCTCACACAAAATAAGGTTACAACACATAAATCCACATATGTGGAGGTACTCAATAGAAGCCTACCAAAATATCAGAGACCTTTAAGTGCAAACCACTTGCGCACACTGTAAAGCAAATAGAATCCACTACACATCACACACACCAGTTTTTCAGCAAATGTCCTGTTCATAGGCAACTCAATAGTGAGACACGCGGATATATCCGTCAACAGGCTGGGCAAGGAGAAGGTCACAGACAGCTGCCTGTCAGGTGCTAGAATCCATCTGATCACACATGCATTCAAGTCATTCAACAACAATTGCCTTTATGACTCTGTCATAGTACATGTTGGGGTGTATGATTTGAGACATACCTCTCTGGACAATATGAAGAGAGACATGACTGAACACTCAGATTATGTTTCCCAGATAGGTGAGTCCCAAGCCCTAAGCAGCATTATGCCTTCACCTAAGATGATGCCACAATATAGACAAAAATAATTGACTTCAGCAATTGGCTTCGCTTCTGGTGTCAATACAGGAGGATCCAGTGTCTGTCCGCCTGGGAAGTCATGGTTGTCAGACCACACTGCTTTGCCAGCAATGGTCTTCGCCTTTTCCTTATATGCTTTCGAATACTGGCAAAGGTGATTGCCTCCCCCATAGTGCCTTTTTTTTAGGCAATGTCAAAATAACAAAATTTCCGACGTAAAAAAATCCAGTTGAGACAAACTCAAGGTTATGCTGCTTAATGCTAGGAGCCAAAACAGGAAACTCCAGTCCTTGGAAGCACTCCACACTTTGGAAGATGCTGACATGTGCAGTTACTGAGACATGGTTAAAAGCCGCAGAGAGCACCCCCGGACGTGCAAGGCTACAATGTCTTCCACACGTTCAGACCCAGAAACAAGTGTGAAAGCACCAAAGGTGGAGGTGTATCACTCTTCATTAAAGCCAACTACACCTTGAGATTGTTTAAACAGTACAACTCTCTTGAGCTACACCAGGTACAACTAGCTATAACACACCGCCTACCTGGACTTACTAGAGTCACTCACTAAACTGCAAAACACTTTGGTCATGGGAGACTTCAACTGTCCTTCCACTGAATGGCCGACTTAGATGAGCACAAACATGTTCACCCTGCGGGTCCCGGACTTTGTCAATATAGATGTTCTGCAACAGCTATTCTGCACCCCCACAAGGGATTCCAGTGTCCTAGACTTAGTACTCACCAACAGGGGATGTCAGTGAACTACCACTTGTGTGTTGCCCTCCCTGGTAAGTCCAGACCATAAATCTGTCTCGTTCAAAGTAATGATCAGACCTGACACCCCCACAGGAAGAAAAAAATGGAAAATTGCTCCAAAGCAAACTACAGCCTACTCGGCGATGATATAACAAGTCTCAAACCCCCAGCAATGACGCCTATGTAGAGGAGTACACAGATGCCCTCTATAACCATCTAAACAACTGTAGAGACTCAGCTATACTTGACCAGATCAAAACCAGGTCTTCCCAAAAAAACAGACCACCCTGGTGAACCTCAAGTATAAATAGGTTATATAACAAAAGGAAGAAACTGATATCTAAGAACTTACTCAGCAGAAGACGAATACCCTCCACAGCATGAACAAGCAAATCAGATATCATGTAAAGTCCTCTAAAGCTAGTTAAATTAGCATCCCTGGCTAAGGATAATCATAAGGCATTCTTTAGCTACATGAGAAATCTAAAAAGGAGTGCCAAACTATGTGCTGAACTTATAGTGGACAGTACCTCTCATACTGAACCTGAGGATGCTACCAACCTGCTAGCTGACAGATTTGGGGCAAACTTCACCCACTTGTCCCCACCAGGCATACCCTGACACCAGTCCTCCACCTAGTATCTCCAAAGAGCAGGTCATATCTGCACTCTCTGAGGCCAAAAACATGGCCTCTATGGGACCAGATAACATTCCTGGCTGCTTACTAAACAATCTAAAATAAGACCTAGCGGAACTGCTTGGCACTCTCTTTAACCTCAGCCTGAACACCATCTTTGTTCCAGCAGAGTGGAGAACAGCAATAGTAATCCCCTTACACAAAGGGGGTCCATCAGCCGATCCTGGGAACTATAGGACCATAAGCTTAACCAGCCTTTTCTGCAAGGCCATGGAAAGAATCATTATGACCATATCAACAAGGACATAGGCGACCTTCAAACTCTTTACCCATCCCAGTTTGGCTACATTAAGAATAGACTATGCTTATGAACCTGGTGGACTTCTTTGAGAATGTTACCAAAGCTCTGGATGAAGGTAAAAGAGTACATACTGCCTATCTTGACTTAGCTAAGGCTTTTGACACAGTCCCCCCTCAGGCATCACTGAGAAGCTCTCCCAAATGGGGATTAACCCATATGTCACTAGGTAGTTAGCCAGCTGACTCACCGACAGAACGCATGGTATCAAAGTTGTAGATTCCACCTCTACCAATAGATCAGTTACCAGTGGTGTACCACAAGGATCTGTGCTCTGTCCCCTACTGTTTGAAATCTATTTCTCAGAAGCCCAGGTGAAAGTAGATGGCCTGTGGCTTACCAAGTTCACTGATGATTGCAAACTGCGCACAATCATTGAGTCTCGAAATGATAACATTTTACAAAAGAGGCTAAAATAGACAAATGATTGGTGCCAAAGCCACGGACTAAAACTAAACATAAACAAGTGAATTATTATCCCCTTTGGCAAAGAGGAAGTCCCAACAAATTACAATATTGACAGCACCCACATAAGCGCAAACCCAGTGGTGCAAGATTTGGGAACACAGGTTGATAGCAATCTAAACTTTAATCACCACGTGTCCACAGTGATGAGGAAAGCCTTCTACATTGCGCATCTCATAAGTAAGGGTATCGCATCCAAGATTAAGGATGTTATACCTCCGCTGTACTCAACCCTCATCAGAGAAGTAATAGAGTACAACGCTCCCTTTTGCATGTAGCTCACCAGACACCTGCAGCAGCTGGATAGACCACAGAGATTTCTCACCAAGAAAATTCAGGGCCTCCAAAACATGACCTGCATGGAAATACTGAAAGCTCTGTCACTGTGCTCTGTATCCTACAGGTTGCTGAGAAGCAATGTGCACTTGGCTACAGAGCAGACTCTGACTCTGCCCTAATGGAAATGCTGCACATCCTCAAATCAAATGGGACAAGAGTCACTCACTCCTGGGATCTTAACCTAGCCTGTGACATTAACAGAATATGCTGGAGAGACAGATACATCTCCCAGAGATTGCCACTCCTCTGGAATAAACTCTCAATTCACATGAACCAGAGCTCTTCAATGACCTTATTCAAGCGCAGCCTAGACAATTGGATGGGAGAGCATAAATTCACACTGGGGGTGGCACCTGTGTCCCTTCTGGAGAGGGGCAGTGGTACTGATGATACTCAATCTGCAAATAACGATCATCTAACCAACATCATTTAGGGAACACAGGTATAACATGGCTGGGCTTGTAAAGGCCCCAGGGCCATTAGCCTAGTAACCTCTTATGAACCTGTTATTACTGCTACTGCCCCCTGCAGTTGAGAATATAAGGCAGGCATAAACTTTATGGATAGCATTACATGAAAATTAGAGAGACAGGAGGCTTATGGGTAAGCCAGAGATGCTTATTTGGAGGGTAGGTAATGATCACATAGCTCAACTAATCCTCCTTTTATTTACAGGATGGAATGCAGGTTTTGTTTATCAAAAAGCTTATTGGCACAGACTTTGTAAGGATTGTATTATACCTCTCACGTAAACCTGTAGAACTTCTTCGCTGTTCCTTGTACATCTGCCTCCATGGGAAGACTGCTACAATGATTCAGTGAAATATTTTCTTGACTCTCTACTAAGCTGCCTGTCTTAGATTTTGCCTTCTTGTTCTAACAAACATCTCTCTCTCTCTCTCTCTCTTTTTTTAAATGGTAGCCACTTGGACTCTATCAATTCTCCCAGACTAATTAAAAGTTTCCATCATACACTTAATGCACATATCTCCTTTCCACAAACTTAGCTAAATTGATGAGGGTAGATCTATCAGAGATCCATGCTTGCTAATGTCCAACAGCTGGGTGCACTTTTTGTCTGTTATCATTTTTAGGTTCATAGGTGTATACTAGGCTAAAAACCACCAGGTCCTTTGTAAGCTTAACTGTGCAGTACAATCCATTTGTGTACCTATATGTTATGGACATTTATTAGGAGAAGGTATGTTAGTAAGGAAGTTTGTAGAGGTTATGTGGGGGGTATGTTACTTTGGGCATTACTGTCACCCTCTGTCTGACACGGGGGCCAGACCTGGGGTGAATTTTCGATTTCTCATCCTTTGGTCAAGGTTACTCTTAAATAGGGTTAGGGATGGAGTCTGGAGCCTGGGAGCATAGGGTCCTTTGAGACACATATCTGTCTTACCAACATGTCTTATTTATATCACAAGCAAAATCTGACTCCTTGGATATAGTGGTTCTGATGCTGTTTGTTTTGAGGATGTGCAAAAGCTCTATTAGAGCTGGATCCAGGGATGCTTTGTATGGCAGCTATGGATCGCCATTCAATAACCTGTAAAAGATGGAGTCTAGAGACAGGGCTTTAAGACAGTCCATATAGGATAATGTGTTTGTACCCTGTATTCGCTTGGTTAGGAATATTTGTGGGTATCTAACTGTTGTAGATGTCTGGTCAGGTGCATGCTGAAGGGGGCATTATACTCAATTAAATACTAGGTAGGCAGTCTGAAGACAGTTGCAAAGTTATTCCAATAACTTGAGGTCAAAATCAAACACTGTACCTTGTGTATAAGGAGAAGATCTTAACCATTTTGCCAAACCCATCTTTTAATTAAATATTAGGTTATCAGTCTGTGGACTTTTACAAGCCTAGCCAATAATCAGAAGTCATAATCACACCCCGTAACTTGCATCTATGAGGTTAAGACCTTAACCATTATGCCAGACCCCCAAACTATTAGTATAGGTTCATAGGTAAATGCTAGACTAGCTGCCTTTGTGGGCCATTTTAAGCATAGCCAGTTTCCCTCAGAGGTGAGAATCAAACTGTGCTCCCTGTATCTGCAAGTTAAATACCTTAACCATTATGCCAGCCCCTAACCAAAAGTATCAGTACTCTAGATATGAACCCACCATTATCTCTGCTGTTGCTCCCAACTCAATGTATTTACAACTTGTGTTCAACAATATTTTGTTTGACATACTTTCCTAAACTAGATGTAAGACTTACGGGTGTACAGCTGTCAACTGTAACTTGCACCTTTCTGAACTGGAACAACATGCAGTATTTTCTAGTAATTGTACTTCCCTAGTGAGTCAAAGAGCATTTAACGGGTCACCCAACAGATCATCCAGTACAGCCTTAATGCCACATATAACATAGTCTGATAAGTTATCAGGGCCCATGGGCTGTCCAGTTTATCCTAAACGTATATATAAAATAACCTGATAAATTATCAACTCAAGACCTACACAAAATGTTTCTTGACCCTTACTTACTGCATGCATGACAAAGCACATGGGCACTCACTGCTTATCTGGACTGCTTGCAAACACAAGGTGGAAAAAGTTGCTGAGTTGGGTAGAAAGTACTTATCAGAAATATTTGCCATGACTAGTGACTTGGCAACTACTGAGTTATTATGAGCCAGTGACCTTATTAAATTGTCATTCTTCATTTGGCAGTTCACAGACTTATAAAAGCACTCCACGTTGTTGGATTTTACAACCAGACTGCACTTGCTTTTAGATTTAAAATGCTGAGTAGTTAATTCTCCTATATATATATATATATATATATATATATATATATATATATCTATATATATATATATATATATATATATATATATATATATATATATATATATATATCGTTTTACTTATTAATTCTGCTGTCATATTTCCTATATGTTCTAAGTATGTTTCCCTTTTCTTTATAAGAATGTCTAGTTTAATCTTTCAGCATGGCAGGAGTTTAATATTTTTAAATTTAGTACACCTGTCTGAGTCAAGGCAGATCTTCTTTAGCTTTGCATTTTTTAAATAGTAAATAAAGCAGTAATATTACTGCAATGAGTAGGAAAGTCAATCAGCAAATGGATGGTTTTCACAATAATGTTGTTGTGTCTTTCGGCTTTTCCCAGTTAGGGGTCGCCACAGCGGAACTCCGGTCCGCTAATAATTGGTAGTTGATTTTTACATGCCGAGTTACCAGCCAAAAACTCTGTTGCATAAGAGGAACCTTAATGATAGTTTGCACAAACTACATCTGGGTAGGTGAACTCACCCAAATGAATAGTCTGGACATGTACCAAATTCTCAGGCTAGAGGTCAGGAAATCTAGAATGGTGTTCAGTATTCAAATTAGGGCTGTGATAACCAGGTGACAGGTCTGATATTTGGAATATTATAGAAGTTAAATCAACGGCTAACTTCTGTGAACTGTACCAAGAACCTCAAATAAAAGAAGTAGTGAGGAGAAAGCAAATTGTATTCCAACAAATAAACGCTTTATTAGAAAATCCGCGTTTTCGTCCGTATATAGGCTTCATCAGATTAAACACAAAGTACATATTCATTACATTCTTATTTATACAGATTTAATACTTCACAAACCAATCCTAACTGACCATGATTAAAAATTAACAAATCAGATTTTCACTAAAATCTCGTTAGTATCTCATTAATATGTATTACCTTTTAAAACCATTAAACCATTTGTGTTTGTATAAATACTATTAAATTATTAAAATATTAAAACCTAGGTAAAATGTTATTTGTAGTTATTATTATCTATTTCTTACGTGGCTTAGAATTAAAAGCATATTATGTTTATATATAAAAAAAATGCATTTAAAAAAACATTGTATAAAATAAATGAGAATTCTTTGAACGCTGTTTAGCACCATCTACTGGTCATTTGAAAAATGACTTCTTATAACTATGTTCTAGCTGCCCTCAATTTTAACAATGGTAAAATAGAAATGTACTCATTCAGGCCAGGGGTCCTATTGGCTTCTAAAGCTACCTGCCACCATAATTCTTTGTAGCCTATGGTCTCTTCCCATGGACCCCCCCCTAATGTCCTCTTTTACTTGGTCCAAAATAAAAAAGTTAAATTGATATTCTTTACAAGTCTTACTGTGCCTGAAAAGTGCATTCGTTTCCTTACATTTTTTAATATCGTACATGTGTTCATAGATCCTCTTTTTCAAGGATCTTTCAGTTTTACTTACGTAAAACGAAGTACACTTTTTACAAATTACCAAATAAATCAGACCTTTGGAATCACAGTTAAAATAACCTTTGCTGTACAGCCATAGTTCCCTACTATCCAAATATACTTTCTCAAGGTTTATTACAAATTCACATTGTTTACACTTTCCACATTTAAATGTCCCCACCTTACATGAAAGAGCCCTATCACCAATTTTTCTTCCATTCCCATTTTCCAGTAAATTTTTGATGTTCTGGGGGTTCTTAAACATAACTTTTGGGTTTAAATCAAATAGACCTTCTAAATCAGTGAGAGTTTTGAATTTCTCCCATTCTTTTTGAAAAAGCCCCTTTACTTTCTTATTTAGATTATTGTATTCTAGAACTAGTGATTGTTCGTATTTGTCATTCCCCATTTTCATGTTAACAGCATAGTTAATTGTGTTTTCTCTTTCCCCTAGAATGGGCTTGAATCTTCCACTTCTTGCCTTAGTTACTTCTATTCTAAGTTCATTAACAAACTCTTTGGGGTACCCTCTATCTGTAAACATCGTCTCCAATTTATCACATTCAATGTTAAAGTCCTCGTCTAAGCTTGTCATCCTGGATCCCCTGACGAATTGTCCCTTCACAAGGTTCCTTTTGCAATAAATTGGATGCGCACTCTCAAAGTGGAGAAATGAATTGACGTATGTGTCTTTCCTGTATACCCTTGTCACAAAAGCCCCAGTAGTTTTCCTAATTTCAATATCTAAGAAGGCAATACTATTATTGGATGTTGAATGTGTGAACTTAAGGAAATTAGTCGTTTCACCAATATATTTAATAAAATCATTTAGTTTATCATATCCACCAGTCCAGAAAATTATTATATCATCCAAAAATCTTTTGTACAATTTGCAGTATTGCATGTGCCCAGAGGGAAATATGTACTTTTCCTCCCAATTGGCAAGGACTAGGTTAGCAAATGTAGGTGCGCATGTGACCCCCATTGCTATTCCTTGTGTCTGTTGAAAGAACTCTCCATTGTGGTACAAGAAGTTGTTTCTTAACACTAGATCCATTAAACTTATGCAGGCTACCTTGTCCTCAAAAGACAAATTTTTGTCACGGTATACCTCGTTTTCAAACATTCTAATTCCTTCCTCGTATGGAATGGACCCAAATAAATCTACAACATCTATGGTTACTAGAATTAGGTCTTTGTCAAATAATTCAGGAACCAATGCTCTTAGTAAATCCCAAGAGTCCCTTAAAATCGCCTTTTTGTTCTTCCATATGTGCTTTGTTTTGATATCTACGAACTTAGACAAAGGTGTCGTTTTGGACCCATCAGTTGATACTATCGGCCTGAAAGGGGGATCTTCCCAGTTCTTATGTATTTTAGGTATGCCGAAAATAACTGGTATTTTCGGCTTGTTGATTTTAAGGAAAGAAAACATCTTTTCATCTATTACCATTTCTAATACCATATCCTGTAAAACCATGTCAATCTTTTGGTATGCCAGGTTAATCTCGTTGCGTGATGCTATCTTATATTTAGTTCCATTCATAAGAATATCATTAATTTTACTCTCATACTGTATCATATCCATTATTACCACGCCCCCTCCCTTGTCAGGCTTCATTACCCTGACTTCTCTATTGTGTCTAAGTTCTTCCAACATCCTTTTCTCTCCCTTGTCCATATTGTTTGTATATTTAGTCTTTTTATCCATTTTTTTAATTTCATCTTCCAACACTTTTTCAAAATTTCTAAGTTGTGCATGTATGGGAGGGTTAAAAGTGGATTTATTCTTTAAGACTCTTTGTTCTTCATTTATTTGTATGCTGTTCCTATCCAGACCATATTCTTCCTTTCTGAATAGTAACTCTAAATTCATCTTTCTTATAAAGATTTTTATACCTAGTAATGATTGCACCCTGTTCCCTTTCACTGATGGAATGAACTTAAATCCTCTCTCCAATAAAGAAAAATGTTCCTTTCCAAGTTCCACATTACTATAATTATAAATAGTGAATCCATCTAGAGTATGTTTATAACCATCAATCACTATTTTATTTCCATATTATAGAAGTTGTTAATTTCCTGGCAGGATTTCATGTACCTCATTAGCATCTTTTTTATAGTATTATGCATCAGCGCAGCTATCCCATGTCCCCTAATTCTGGAATGCATATGTCCAGATTTTCTAAAGTTAAGGAAGTGGCAGCCATCCGATGCATGCATTATGGTAATAATCCTAAAATTGCTTTGTGTTATAATCTTTACCTTATTCTTTGTTACCTAGAATCATTATAGTTATATAATATTTATTACAATGTTATTGTATACTTGATATCGGTTGCATGCATTTTTGACACACTGACCCTTCTAAAAAAAATCATTACATATTCTGACCTTACCAGGTACAAATTTCCCTCCTTGTAACTCAGATTTAACATAGCAGAAATGAATGTAAAAGAGTCCGCCACAATATCTTCCTTTGAAGTTTTGGTTTTTACTTTACATTCTAAGAAAACAAAACCTTACTAAATCAATTGTTCAGTAAGGAATGTTTGGTGACTTCATAATCACATAAGCTAGATGGAGCGTGATGTCATGCTAAATGCATCCTACTTTCTGCTTTTTGCAGTCTTCAGCATCTTTGTATGAGTGAGAGGAATATGCCTAAGATAATTTAAAGTATGTATAACCATGGCTTAATATACACCTGACTATTTATTTCCAGCCTTGATGCTATAGCTCACAAACATAATTTTTAATCCTGATAAAAATGTAGCACTTATGGAATCTCTCTTCAGTTCAGGTAACAGTCTAACCAATAGTTTTATTATCAAGGTTTCAAAGCTGTGAGGATTGTTATGCTTATTAATCGCAGATGGATCAAAAGGTGGTTGAGATCCTTCATTTGAACGTTTTCAAATGTACTGATTTAGAAGTATCAGAAGTATTAGGGGATGCTATATATTTTGCTGGTCTTTCACTGATATGCATAAGCCCTATTTTGACATCTTGTATGGGGAGTACCTGTGAGGACAGTGCCACATTATGAAGAATATTTTCTGCTATCTTAGCAAACTGTTATGAGAAATCATCTATTTCTAGGGCCGGTGTTAGCATTTTGGGGGCCCCCAGCAAATGTCAAGTTGGGGGCCCCCTGGCCACTTTCAGTCTAAGTATCACCCTGTCACTGCCGCTACTTCTATCCATCTTTTTAGTTCATGCTGCAGGCTTTTAGGAGTAGTACACACAGACTGACCTTAGCTACAATGATCTTATTACAACAGGCATACATACCACACTGTGTTGGCCCATCTCACAAAGGGACATCTACAGTTACTGCCATTTAGGTGTAACAAGGATACATTACAACAACTCTGTGTACAGGACAGAACTAATATGGAATGGAACCCTAGGCACTGGTTACTGTTTCAGCCCCAGACAAAAAAACAAAACACACACCCCCTCCAGAGTTCCCCTCTGTTTTCCCCATGTTGGGCTTCCCACTTATGCACATTACTTTTTTTCTTCCATTTCTCACATTTAACCTTTTTTCTTCAGCTTTTTCAAGAAGCCATAACTTTATATATGCTCTAAAGTGCTTTTTAAGTTTATTTTTTTTCTTTTTACCCAATGATGGCTTGAACAGCAATGATGATTAAGGAAAGAAATTCAGTGTTGCTGTTCAGCTTTAGTTTTCCTTCTGTCTTTTCGATATACTTTCTTGACCAAGTCAGCACAGTAATAACCATTTAGGAAATAACTCCATTAAGCCGCTGCCCCCAGAAGCTAGAGCATTTCCCAACCTTTTAATCCAAAAGAGGCCTAAACAAAAATTGTGAGTAAGAAAAAAGAATTTCAGTTTTTTTTTTCTTTCAATAAAGACATAAGTTGTACCCAAGACTTAAAATTCAAAGCTGACAAAAATAGAAGCTCCAAGTAAATTAAAAAGTCAATTGTGAGGATACACAGATCCTGCATGGGAATACTGCCTACATCACTAATCCTCCCAAAAAGACAGTCACTGCCTATGCCACCCTCTGGTGTTAAATTGGGATGAAAGCAGAGGTTCAAATGGCCACAGTCATGTATTTCAAGTGACTGCTGAAATACATATATATAGCATGCCTACTAACTCCTCGATCCTAACCCCAAAAGGCAACCAGCTGTATATGTGTCTGATGTTTGATTGTGAGGAAAGTGAAAATAAATAATGACTGCAATAATGTATTCTACTTTGCTGCTACAGGGCAGTACACTGCCCCTACATGAGCTAAAGTAACTTTCTTTGTATACCTCTGAGGTCTGTTAGAAAAGTAAAGAAAATGATAACTGCACAATCCCCAGCACCCACATAACATATGGTAAATTTCTGTACACAAACATCTGAGCAGGGATGGTTTAGAATGTTTGTCGTGGAGGACAAAGGCTGTTATCAGTTTTATCCTAACAGGGTCATATCATAACTCCATTCAGGCTAAAGAGTGCAATCAGAAAATGAAAGCATCTTTTTCTCCTCCTTTTTCCTCAAACAAAAACAGCTTTTTTGGGGTCCCCACAGTCAAGGATGATTAAGAGAGTCCCCTGCATCTATTTATACAGTCTAGGGAGTGGAGGCCACCCGATACCTAGAAGATCTAAGTGTCTGAATGCCTATGACATACATTATGCCTTACTTTTGAAATATAATCACTTGTTAGCTACATTTTTTTACTGATACCCAGAAGAATAATGTGTGTGTTCCGGCATTATTGGATGTGTGCATTGATAAAAATCAGTGATATTTTAGACATGCACACACACACACACACACACCACAGCAATGCTAATTTTGTACTTATTTCAACAAGTACATTGTACAACACTAGTACTGCTACACAAGATCAGTGACTGCTGTTTAGCAGTCATCAAACAGCAACAGGGATAAGACAATTTTATTTACCTCAGTAAGTAGTAAATTAATACCTATCACTATCCCTGATTTCACAGATATTCCTATTTTTGTCTTATAATTTTACTCTGTCACACTAAATCAAGTAATCAGAGTTTTACACTTATTGTCTAAAAAATGCATGTTGATGCAAATGTGTTATTCTATTAACTTTTTCAAAGTGAATTAGAGTAATATATAAAATGTGTTCCTCATTTTGAGACTTTATTATGCTATTTTTATCACTGAACAGAATTCTTCAGCAAAGACGAGAGTTATAGTGTCAGTTGTTCTGCCAGTATGTATAAAAACCCTGAAAAAGAAACCATCCATGAAGATTAGAAGCATCAGCTCTTCTTAAACTCCACAGTTTGCACGGAGATCGATCACCCTGGGCTGCTGATCTCTAGTGCTTACTTTGCTTATGTTCATTACAGCTTTGTCCTGACAGGGTCATATTACAGTCTTGTTCACGTTAAAGAGTGTAATTGAAAATTAATACATTTTTTTCTCCTTATTTTTCCCCAAGCAACATCAGCTTTTGTGGGGCCCCCACACAGTCAATGAGGATTAAGGGGCCCCCTGCAGCCACAGTTATTGCAGGTACCTAAAACTGGCTATGTTGTTAATTTTAGTGAAGAGGATGTCCACCAACAGGGCTTAACTAGGCTGGAGCATTATATCATTGGTAAAATATGTAATGAAATTGTAAAGTTTGTTACTTGACAAAGTATTGTTACTATAGCTAAAGATCTTTGAATTTTGAAGGAGATTACTTACCTGGTTTAAGTATACAAGCTTGCTGTACTAGCTTTTGTTGGTTTGACAGACATGTTACAAAATATCAAGATAACATAAGTTGCAGTGGTTGGGGTCCCCCAGCGACCGCAGGATTCGCTGGTGCCTAAAACCGGCTATGTCTATTTCTCTACAAGACTTGTTCTGTGTAACAGTATGAAATGTAGTCTGACATGTATTATTGTTAATACCTACCTAGGGCTTTCCTTGTTTTTTAAATTCCACGCCGATTTGACATGGAATTTTCATTCTAAGCTTCCCCAAGTGATGTCCCTTTTCCATAGTCATCAGTTTCACTGTAAACATCTGAAGTAGGGACTTAATTGAACTCTCTCTGCATTCTCTTTCTGTATTTAAACCATCCATCCCATGCATGTCATCAGCCTGGTTCAAAGAAATGAATTGCTTTTGTTTTTACAAATCCTCTTATACATTTACAGCAGCAGTATAATATACATTTCCTGATAACATAAATGTTTTGCAATTTCTGCACATTCTACACCTAAAATATCAATATCATTCCTTCTTTCCCACTAAAGATTACAGACGAAGTACATAAATAACCCTGTTTAAAATAAAACTGATTATACCAAAGAAGTATCCTACATATACTCCTAATAGTAATAACACTGGCAAATAAATAAAAATATGAAGTAAAATATATCAGAACATACACAGCTGTCAGAAAAAGGTTTACATACACCTCAGCAGCTTGTAAAAAAGAACACTAACCCTAAATGACACAAACGTAGGAGCTGGACAAGCTGCTTCCAGTCCAGCCCTGAACTCTTTAAGAAGTCAATAAATAATGGCCTAGTCCAGAAGTAAACAGTAACACTTGTATACATGACCTATTTGCAAGTGTGTCGCAAAACAGTTCACAACTGCTCAAAGGCTAGGCTTTGCAGATGGAAAAATATGCCATCTGTATAAATAATAAACAATGTACCCCTGCAGTCTTAAAAACTTGCAATCCTTTCAGTTTTTTTTATTTTGTGCTTGTAAGCTCTGCTATAGATACATAGTAACATACTAGGGAAGCGGTCCAGAAGGGCATTGAAAAATTTGGAATAAACAGTATTTGAGCAATACTAGCTATGCCTGTTTAGAACACATCTGTAGACTCAAGATTGACTTTGTTTTTATCTATCCAGTCATCATGCCTGGAATGAAATGTGACCAAGGTATTGTTTGTTTACTTCTTGTGTAAAGGGAGTTTGTTTCATTCATATAGAGGGTGCTTTGAGTTACATATCTTATGTCAGCAGGTCTTGTTTGTGTCAGTGAAGATTAGGGTCTTTGGAATGAGTATTCATGGTACCCCCAGATTTGTAAAGGGGGAAGAAGTATAGCAGAATGGGGATATCTTGTTGCATAGAAGATTTCTTAGCGATCACCATGCAGGAACCCATATAAGGTGGAGTATAATGAGAAGGCTTTTAATTTGTCTGGATAGCTTAGAAATACATTCGGTCTCGCTAGCTGGGCTGCATATTTAGAGAGGTACATGCTAACAGGAGCACTGATAGGCCTAATAAAGGAGCTGCAAAGAGAAACTCGGACTTCATTGGACCTAGAGGAGGTGCCACTGGGAGATTTTCTGTGCAAAGTAGGATGAATTTGTACCCAAGACTGACATATGTGGTAGTCAAAGGAAGTCTTATTATCAGCAAAAGTACACAGATCTCTAATTATTCTGTCAGTGTGAGAGGATGCTTTTTATACTCTGTGAAATAGGGAAGTACTGCTTCCCAAATAAAACCACACTACATTTTGGCATCTCTGGTTTAATAGTGTGGTCACTGGACCAGACACTGATTTGGTCCTGCCCTTGTTAGAATGTATGAGTATTTGTGGAGGAATTCATATCAGCATCCATACTGCAGCCTTCTGTAAAGTTGGTTAGTAATAGCTTGTTGACGTCTGCTTTCACATCAGAGCAGTAGATGCCAAATTGGAGGGAGCCCAGGGCTCAGTTATGAGAAATTCCACTGAAGACTTTTTAATATGGAGGGGTGCCCTACCCTTAATTGTGTGGAATCTGGCAGTGAGCCAGTTGGCTATCATAAGGCAGCATATAGATTAATGTTAAATGAACTTGTCCGTAATACCTATATGGGAAGGGGTCACACTTGGATTGATCCAGGACTCCAAATACCTGCTGAAAATATGCAGTCTGGCATGAGACTAGAATTTGAAGCCTTGGCAGAGATGAAGCTATAGTGATTTATCACATTAATCAACAAAATATGTAATATTTTACTGGCCGTAAGAAAATGACGTACGAGTATTAGATGCTAGGTAGAAAGAAACTGGTACGGGATACATGACTTTGGGTCACATTAAAAGAAGATATTGGCATTTTTTGTATAGTTATAATTATGAAGACGTTCATAGTTGTAATATTTTGGGACATATCTCACACTGAATTTGTTGTACTACTGTTTATGCAAACCATTAACATGAAGAGAAAAGCATTGAAAACACTTTAGTTTGCAGTGCTTTAGATGAGCAGAACTGAAGATACTATAACTTGTTCAGAATTATACATCATAAGATGTGCTACATTATCATATTATCATGATTATTGGCCACCATCTACTTCAGAGATATTATCATGAGATATCAGTAGGAGGCTCATCTCACTGGGGGCACATTTGCCACTGTTATTAGGCCACTATCTAATGCAGATGCACATGCACATATGTAGCAGTTGGTTTATATTTCAGGTGATGAAAAATGGTTCCTGGAATTCATTAACACCTACACTACGTGTATACTGTTCTGAGTGAACAGAAAAGACAAACATAACCTCACACCTTCTTCCTCCTTATTTTAGTTTTCCTACTGGTTTTCATACCACCTTAAATATTGAGGGGATTTATAAAGATTACCACAAAGTGTAGCCTACTTGTACACTTAGTTTAATCGTTCTGTGTGACTAGAAAGCACAGAAAATATGACAGGAATGTTCTTGAATACAGATCATATACACTTAGTTGTAGGCATTAATGAATCTGGCAATATCTCAATTAACAGTCAATATTGCGTGATGTATTTTAACAGCCACGGTGGTGCAGCGGTAGTGTTGTTGCCTTACAGCAAGAGGTTCTCCTGTTCGATTCTCGGCTGGAGTGCCTTTTGTGTGGAGTCTGCATGTCCTCCCCGTGGTTGAGTGGTATTCAAAAGACATGTGTAAATGGGCGTGTCTTCGCTGAAGGTTGGGCATCAGGCTGGCAACTCGGCACCATAAAAGTCTACTGCCAATCATTAGCAGACCGGAGTTCCGCTGTGACGGACCCCTAACTGGGGAAAAGCCAAAAAGACAAACAACTGTGTGTGGTGCATTTTATTTTTAAACAAGAAACACCTTTATTGAATTATCACTTGTGACATAGACAATCATACATTTTATATGAATTAAAACAAACCATATTGATATAATTTCAGTTACAAATATTATCCATCACATATAATATTCTGTACAGTCATTGTCAATCAAACATTATGTAGCTCATTCAATTCCTATCTTCCCTTGTGTGTGTTCTAACTTTGAAGCCAACATTAAGATAGATAGCTTCACTGTATAGAAAAAATCCACATAAAAACTGAGGTAATAGCAAGTTATAATATCAGGATTATGGGATGGCATGCCAGCATTAATACTGTTGGGAAGATTTTTGTGTGTTGAATAATGCTCCTGTTTTGGTTCTCATTAGTTATTAGTTATGAATATTTGTTGCAACTATAGTTTTTAGATGATGATTTGAAAAAAGCTTAGTGTACATAATTTTTCCTATGGAGAACATTAGGCGCCAGTGTTCCTGAATTCATGTGCATGGACTGAGAAACATTTGTTTAGTTGCTACCACTTCCCTCTCTGTCAGCAGGGTGACTACACATACTATCCACGTCACATATAATAAGATGGACACCAAGTGTATTCCTTGTTAACCACTGCAGTTTTATATATGGGTAGATTCTGATAATCTCAGATATTGTCATGGTGAGACCAATTCTTATCCACTTGCAAATGTTCATTAATTAGAAAACCAGTTCCATTTCTACCACCTTTCTTCTGCCGATTTCCACTTCCCATATAAAAGTTTTAAAAAAAAAAAAAAAAGACAGCACAGTTGACCAGTGTCCCCATGTCATCTCTAGTAATAAAACGAATTGTATAGCTTTTTGCAGCTTCCCTGTAGTTCATGCAGTACTAACGCAAAAGTTGTCCCAAACATTATGTCCACATTTTCTGGACACTTGTGATTTCAAACTCTTCCATTATCATTGCCAAAATAATGGACATTGTCATCTTTCTTAACCTGAAGCTACAATTTCACTAAAAGTTAAAAGCAAAAAAAACAAAAAAAAAAACACACTATGCCCACTCCTTGTTACTTCTCACCTCAACTATTATTGTAAAGTTGAGAATGTCCAGTTTTTCAGTGTCCAGTCAGCCATTAGACACAATTTATAAATCCAAGAATAAAGAAAACTACTTTTATAGGTTCATAGGTTGGTATTAGGCCCTAGGGGCCTATACAAGCCTAGCAATAATAATTCCCTGGCTATTTCTTCGAACAATATTTACTTCCCTGGACCCCTGTCTAGCAAAGCAACTGAAGTGATCCCCGGGGTGAATTTCCTATCTCCCATCCAATCGTCAAGGTTCCTTTTGAAGAGGACCAAAGAGGTGCTCTGCTTGACATGTGTGGGCAGTCTATTCCAGAGTCTGGGGAGTCTCTGGGTCAGGAACCTATCCCTCCAGCATGTTTTGTTCATTGTGATGATAAGGTTTAGATCCCTGGAGTGTGTGGCCCTGTGGGATTGTGATTTCTTTAAGTGTACCATGTCCAACAGTTCTGGGTTTGACATGGCCTTGTATGCTAAGCAGAGATCGCCTCTGAGTAGACAATATGTAACAGAGTATATCTGGAGTTTTTTTAGACTGTCAGCATAGGGCATCTGCTTTAGGCCTGTGATTCTTTTATTGAGGTATTTCTGCGGCCTTTCCAGTTGTTGCAGATGTCCTGAGAGGTACATATCAAATGGGGTGTTGGATTTTATAATGGGTCTAATGAGGAATGAGTACAGTGGGACAATAATCTCCTTTTTTCTGGATGAAAAGCCCTTAGTGATGAGGTATGCCACATAGAAGGATTTCCTGACTGTTGTGGCGATGTGGTTAACGAAGGTGAGACCACTGTCCACCTGTGTCCCTAAGTCTCATCACACTTAAGGTGTTTAGTGTACTGCCACTTATGTGGTAATTCACAGGTATATGTTTGTTCCCAAAGGGAATAACTGTGCATTTCTTAGCATTGAGCTTGAGCCCATGGCTCTGGCACCAAGCATCTGTTTCTGTAAGGCCCTTTTGTAGAATATCCACATCATTTGGGGATTCAATAATGGCTCCCATTTTGCAGTCATCTGCAAACTTTGTTAGCTAGAGTCCCTTAGTGTTGGCCTATACTTCAGAGAAGTAGATGCCAAACAAGAGCGATCCCAGGGCTGAACCCTGAGGTACTCCACTTGTCTGGAGCTAGATTTGGAGTCGGCTAATTTTACACTGTGGATTCTGTCAGTAAGCCAGTTGGCAACCCATCGAGTGACATAGGGAGTAATGCCCAGCCTAGTAAGTTTATCTGATTCCAGAGTGGGGGATGGTGTCGAAGGCCTTGGCGAGGTTCAGATAGGCTGTGTGGACCGCCTTACCCTCGTCCACAGCTCTGGAGACTGATTTGCAGAAGTCAGTCAGGTTCAGGAGACAAGATCGTCCCTTCCCGAACCCAAACTGGGTGGGGTCCAGGTTTGAAGGTTGCCATTGTCTTTGTTTATAAGTTCCATGATAATACATTCCATGGCCTTGCAGATCAGGCTCGTCAGACTGATGGGGCAGTAATTCCCAGGATCCAAGGTGTAGCCCCCCCTTGTGGAGTGGGATAACTGTAGCTGTGCGCAACTCAGTGGGCACAAAGCCTGAGGTGAGGCTATGATTAAACATGACACTTAGGTGAGGTGCCAGTTCATTTTGTAGTTTATGTAGTACACAGCCCGGGATGTCATCTGGTCCCATGAATGTTGTATTCTTAGCTTTGGAGTGTGCGTTTTTTTACCTGTGTGGCCATTATTACTGGAATTTGGCAATCTTTCGGTATCAAGATGGGGCCTTTATGGGGTGAGAGGGGGGTGAAGTTGGCACTGAATCGATCTGTCAGGATATTGGCAATATCCTTGGGATCAGTATATTTAATGCCATTCTGTTGTAGCTCAGAGCAGATCTGAGCATTGCCATTTAGATACTTGACATAGCTATAGAATGCCCTGTGGTTGTCTTTGGAATCTTTGGCAATTTTATTTTCGTAACTAGCTTTGGAGGATTTTATGAGGGATCTCAGCTTCTGGTAAGGGAGTTTTTTTGCATCCTGGGAATCTTCCTCTTTTCTGAAACAGTTTCTTCCTTTTGTTGTAAAGTTTGTTTATAGTAGGGGACCGCCAGTTTGGCTTCCTTTTTTTGGAGGAGAGCATCTTGGTTCTATTTGGGAATGGCACGATTCATGCAGGAGTGGATGTACTCGTATGGTTAGGTTAAGAATGTTGTCCATCAACCTGCATTCCTACCCACCCCCCTCAGCATAGCCCTTTATTCATCTGGAGCTACATGGCTGCCACCGTCCCCCCTTTACAAGAGGTATACCTTCACTCTTCAGGAGCTAATCACAAAATGAGATAGGAGATGTGGCATATTTCCTACATTTTAAGTAAGCTTTTTGATTGGCTGTCAGTTTTGTGTTGAGCACACTGTGTAGACCTTTACATTCCCCCATCTTGGCTAGCATGAACACTCTGTTGCCCAGTGTGGATGAAGGTTCTTCTTTGGAAAGGGAGATATTGTATCAGTAAATGATTCTTTTATCAAGATCTTTTATCCAGAATTCAGGGAACAGGAGATGGTTAGCACAGTAGGTGGGCTGTCATCCACAGCTGGTAAGAATTTTTGTTGAACGCCCTAAACCCCTCTTTCCCAGAGGCTGAAGTGTCTGTGTGTGTGTGTGTGTGTGTGTGTGTGTTATGAGAATGCTGCATGTTTTCACAAGTGCAGGAGCATGCTTCCATGCCCATATACCAAATGTTGCCACATGTATGCAGCTTGGCAGAGTCGACCACATCTCCCTGGCCTTTGTGTTGCATGCTTTTTATCTAGCTTTCCAGCAGGTGTCAGGTTATCAGTAGATTGGATTACGTTTCCTCACCATGGCTGAATGCGTGTTGAACACTTATCCATTCTCTCCACTGTCAGTTTCTCTAGTGATCAAGTTGCTAACTGATCCCAAGTTTTTTTGGGTCACAGTCAGGGCTTTATCCCTCTAAAACACAGCACTGGCAATAATTACTGTCACTATCAATGCTGCTCTTTTTGATTGCATTGTAGTGTTTGCTATACAGAAAAAAATTTCAATAAGATGACCTAACATTTTGCATTGCAACATTCATTGTGATAGTGCCTGTCCAAACCATGAATGTATTCAGACTTGCCTGATTTAATGAATTTCATTAGATTCTCAACAGATAAACTCAACATTACCATTAATATTCTTGCATCAGAATTTCAACATCATAAATGTTTACTAAGTAAATTGTAATACAGATGTGTTTCCACAAGCACTTTAATACATTGCAGAGGCCCATTAAAAAGTCCAGTAAATTATTTGCTACTGCTGTCGAAAGCACCAGTTGGGGTGCTGACATGACAAACAGGGTGCTGCCTCACCTAACCAGTCAGACTAAAACACATGATGAAACTGGCACAGAGGAATAGAAAATGAACGGTTACTACTCTAAGTTGGAGTTTATAACTCCAGGCTGGATGCAAGGTTTAATCCTTACATTATTTTCACTTGTTCATTGTTATTTGTATATAGTTTTGACATCCACAATATATTTTGTACATTCATTGTCACTACAAACAAAATTGAATCCTATACGAAATCCCATAAGAGATTCAATAAATACAGCTATATTTAAAGGTACACCTAAAGGAGGAGATGTAACATTACTTATCTTGTTATTTGTTATTTTGATCATAAGATTCTTAAGTTTTAAAAATGCCAAATGACATCTTTAAAAGGAATTTCTTTAAACATTAATGGATTGAATAATCCATGTAAAAGGGCAAGCCTAATAAGATACATTAATTTACATAAGGCCAACTTAGTCTTCCTACAAGAAACCCATCTCTTGAAAAAAGATATTGATAAACTAGCCACAAACAAATATACAGTATTGGTTAGTTCAGAGCACACTCAGAAAAAAGAGGAGTGGCTATTTTATGGAATAAAAGTATGCCCATTCCTAAAACCATTAAGTCTTATCAGGATGACAAAGGAATGTTTTGTATGGTTACAATACAAATTAATGGGAAGACTTACACTTTAATTAATGTATATTGGATACCTGGAATTGGTATTAATACAGTGAAACATCATATTGATAAGATCATATCATTCTCTATAGGAGATATTATTTTAGCTGGTGACTTTAATTGTATACTACATGAAAGTGATACTACCACTATAGGAAAGAGAAGAATTACGTCTAATGCAAAACATTTAAAGGATTTTGCTAATTCTTATCATTTGAATGATATTAATAATCAGATAGATTCAAAATCATTACCATACACCTTTTTTCTAACAGATACAAAACGTATTCAAAATAGATAGGGTCTTTATTTCTAACCAGATGGTAACAGATTTAATTAATTCCAAAATCATTTCATGTCCTATATCTGATCATAATTCAATTGTTTTGAATTCATGATAAAAATACTCATAATGTTCAGATCAAAAGGATACCAGTATACTTAACTCAACTAAAAGACTATAAAGAATATATACTTTCAGAAGTAAAACATTTTTAGACATAAATAACACTCCTGAAGTCTCCATTGTTTATGTTTGGGATGCCTTAAAATCATATCTATATGGACAAAGTATCAGATGGTATAATAATAAAAGGAAATCTTGGGATAAGGAATTGTTAGATATTCAAAGTAAATTAGACTCTTATAAACATAATAATAAAGAAAATATTATGGACAAGAAAGTTATTGAAGAAATAAACAAACTAAATGAGAAATACAAAGAAATTTTAACTCATAAAGTTAAAATAACTTTAGAGAATACAAGTTTTGTCTTATTCAATAAGCCCCAAATACTTACATAGACTTAAAAATAAAACAAAAGGTTGAATAAACAAAACCATATCAAAGAAATCTTTTCTCTAAGGAAAAGAAGAATGTTTCTAGTATACCAGAAATACTAGATGAATTTAGAAATCACTTTCACAAAATTAACCATAATAATATTAACATGGAACCTAAAGATAAAATAAAGGAGTTTATAACCACAAATATGAATAAAAAGCTTAATAAACAACAGATTAAACTATTGGACAAGAGTATTTCATATACAGAAGTTATTACACAAATAAATAAGCTTAAATCAAACAAAGCACCGGGTAATGATGGTATTATACCAGAGATATATAAAATCCTTTCTAAAAATACATATTCATTAATACATAAGGTTTTTATTTTGGCCCAAACTGAGTTAATAACCCCCCATCTTGGCAATATACATTTATTTCGCCAATTTTAAAACCTAATAAAGATCCAACTGGATGTTCATCATATCGGCCCATCTCATTACTTAATGTTGATTATAAAATGTTTATGAATATCTTTGCTGATAGATTGAAGACAATCATTAGATATAGATCAGACAGGCTTCATTGTAAATAGAAATACTTTTGATAATATAAGAAGAACTTTAACATTAATAGATTTTGCAAATAGGAAAAATAAAGATTTAACACTTATTAGTCTTGATATAAGTTCAGCATTTGATTCAGTAAGTTGGGACTATCTGTTTACCTTAATGAAGTGCACAAACTTCTCGGATGCATTTGTAAATCTAATTGAACATTTATACAAAGGAACGGTGGCTTATATTAAGGTAGGAACATATGTTTCACAAAAAATACCCATTCTTAAAGGTACAAAACAAGGATGTCCACTTTCTCTACTATTATTCACTTTAGTAATGGAGCCTTGGGCTAATTTGATCAGAAACAGTACTGACATAGAGGGTTTTGAAATAGATGAAAATACAACATCCAAAATTCAACTTTTTGCAGATGATGTTCTAATTACATCAGCAGGATCTAATTCTTCTATACAGTCTCTATTTGATAACATGATGAATTTTAAAAGTATTTCTGGTTTAATATTCAATGAAGAAAAAACTAAAATACTACCTATATATACACGAAGAAATATTCTCATTAGTGATTTTACTAAATATGTACCCAATTCAGGTCAGATAACTTATTTAGGTATAATACTATCTAAAGATATTAAATCTATTATATATAATAATTATAATACCTGTTTTCTTAATATACAAAATCGTTTTAATACCTGGAATAATATGTTTTTACTATGGAGGAGAGACTTACAATTATTAAAATGATAATATTCCCCAAGATTTTATATTTAATACAATCAATAATACTTCCACCTACAAAAATAATTATCAAGAAACTGAACACACTAATGTTAAATTTCTTATGGGCACCTAATAGACCTAGGATTGCATTAAAGAAACATACTAATAGCTGGTCTCAAGGGGGTATTTCTTTTCCAGACTTTAATTTATATACTATCTCTTCTATTGTAAAAGTTATTACTTTATTACTAGATCAGTCATATGTCACAAAATGGAAAGATTATTGGGAGCTAATTAGTATACACTTCATGAAAATCTCCTTAACACATAAAAATATGATTGTAAATAACTCCATGTTATGGTTACTAAAGGAATTTTGTACTTCACCTATTACACCTAAACATATGGTTTGTTACCCATTAAATATTATTATTAGTTATCATAACTTTATATTCATGCACCCTAAGTATAGGGAATGGAATTTTATTGTATTTCCTATAATGTATACTCAGGGTATGCTTTTGTCATCTACTTCTGAAGGAACTCATTTAGCTATAGATAATGATCTAAAGTACTGGTATCAGTTGATATCTGATAATAAAGTTAAAAATCTAGATTTCTTAAAACAAGAATTTGATCTAAGAGAAACTTGCTGGTTAGAGGTTCAGACCTTTAGACAACATCTCATTAATAAAATAGATTTAATGTCTATAACTGTTAAAGAATCTATTCCAACACTGATTGATTACTTGATATTAAATTTACAACATAAAGTTTCTGATAACTTTATGTATGTATGAAAAGTTACCTTTATCAGACAAGAAACTTTTACAGTGTAGATTCATACTGGAATTATTTCACTTCTATTAATGGGGACCCACCAAATCAACAAGATAAACAATATATATTGGAATCTGCTTATAGAACTACGTCTTCCATTGTCTGGAGACTTTATACATGGAAATTTTTACATAGATCTTTTTATACACCTTTGATGATGAATAAAATAAATAATAAAGATAATCTATGTAAGAGATGTAATGTAGAAATTAATGCTGACTGGGCTCATATGTTTTATGACTGTATAAAATTGAAAGAATACTGGAAGTCAATTAATGAATTTTTGCAGGCTCTTTTTACAGATAATTTCATTATTTCTAAATCTCTTATATTATTCAACACACCTGTACCTCAAAGTGTTAAAAAGGTTAAGCTTCCCTTGTTATGGTCTATTCTAGCAGTGGCTAGGAAAATAATAACTAGAAATTGGATTTCAGATACACCTCCTTCGTTCAATGAATTTAAAAATGTTATGAATATAGTGTGCCATATGGAAATAAACACAATTAGGACTAGAACAAATAGAAAAACATCTTATTTTATTGTATGGGATAATTTACAAAATTTGTTAAAAAAATTTTAATTTCAATAGCATGGTATTTTAGTTTAATTAATTGATCTGATTGTAGTGGATGTCTTTGTAAATACTTTAGTTGTTTTGTTGAATATTATAATAATACCTATTTTTAATTACTTGTATAAAATTGTTATGATATTTCTCTTATATGTTAAAACAATAAACCTGTTTTGAAAAAAGAAAATGAACGGTAGCTATCTAGGTTTAGAAATGTACAGAAAGGTGACTGTTCTAACCGGAGTGCTAATCAGGCTTCATGGCCATCAAACAGCATAGTGTACTGGAACCATACATCACAGCCAGAGAATTCTGATACCTCAAGTTTTCTGTGGCAACTGGGACCTCTCAAGCTTTGCTCTTAACATCCACGTTGCCATGGAAACCATTGGTCAGTAGAATATCTTGCCTATTTATTGGCTGCCGTATTTTGTCTTGCAAGCTTTCAGGGGTTATAGTCTCTTTGGGGCTGTAAATGAAGGATTTGTATGACGGCTTTTTCTTATCAATGGTAATAGACCCTGAAGGTTTACTCTGAGTAGTGTTATTATATTAGAACTTTGTTGCGAATAACAACTTTGTGCCTGATACTACGCCATGGCTTTGGAAGGCAATATAAACGGATGGGTTTACAAGTTTATTTTAGCCGAGTCTCAAGAAAACTCATCTTTATTTAGATTTGACTATTATGTAGTTGACTAATCTGCTCTAGCTCTAGCAATGAATGTATATCATGAAACTGAATCAAATGATAGTGTGATAGTCAGAACTGTCATGTATTCAGAGCGCCGTTCAGACCTAGACAAAATTAGCTGTGCAGTTCAAAACGCTGACCGGTCATGAACGGGAATGATCAATGACTATAGGCTTTAATGGCAACTTGGTTACAATGGACCTAATTTTAATGTTAACATTTATAATAAAAGTCGACTGATGCTCTGTTTTTAGTGTACAGCATCAATTAAGAAGTTCTTTGAGTCCTTTTGCATAGTGAAACAGCTGTTACTTATGTACATTTAATAAAATCTGGAACTATGTTCCTTAATAAGTAGCAATTCGTTTTTCCTGGGCAGTAGTATAGGATAGAAGTGATGTGCCACTAGCAGAAGTGAAGGAGAAATGTCCCTGGAAGACTAAATGTGTTATTTTCTGACTGGAAACAGGACAAAATGGTCTGAGAGCTGTATGAAGTGCTGTGATTTGAACCACAATTAGAACTGGACCTGTCTGCTTCAAATGTGAGTTCTTGACAAGCAACAAAGAACAGGTCTCATGCTCATGTGGACTCACATGTTCACTACTACTTGTGCAGCAGTTTTAATTTGTATGCATAGAGTGAAATTGCAAACCATTCCACTTATGCAAGGCTTCATTTTGTTGTGCTCCTCTTCTGTTAATGGATATGGAGTACCTCACAATATTTAAATGCCTGTCAGGGTAAACTTTGCTGCTACAAATATATTTGAATCTGCTCCACTCCTACACCTGTGTACTTAATTATTAAAAACCTGATGTGTGGGAAGGTTTTGCTAACCCTTACTTCATAAGCCAGTCCAAAATAAACTTAACATATGCCATCTTATTTCACACATACAAATCGCTGCACATCTACATTTTTTTCATTTTGTCAACAGAGTAGATTTCATTAAGACTTTTGTTTTATTACATGGAAGACAAGGAATTGGTCTGCAGTGGCTGGAGAAAATTTGGCCAGGGCATCAGAGAAATAATATGCAAGTATGGACAGGATTGTGCCTAAGAGTATAGGAGAAGGTAGTATATGTTAGGATTCTGCTCATATAGACAGTATAGCTAGGAATAATGGAATTTTTCTTTCCTGTTTTTATATAGTGTACATATCGTATTTTAATAAAATATTAATAAAAACATGTTAAACTCTCTCGTCACTGAGTAGAACCATCAGATCTTTAACATGTACCTGAGCTATTCTGAACTCTGGTAGACCAGACCTTGGTTTGACATCCATCATGAAGTAGTAGTGCACTGCAGGAATACAGAGCTAACTTTGTACAGTACTGACCTATCAGTATCGGAATATGAATCCAAGTGCCTGACATGAGGATAGAACCCAGAGCCATCTGATCTTTCCCGCATTGAGACTGCTGTGGAAATGCAAAACCTTGTATTACTTATAAGAATCCAAGAATACATTCTGTGTATTCCAGGGACAATTTTAACTGCATTACTTGCCAGCTGTTTGTCTCAGACCATAGCTCTCAACCTCTTAGCTCAGGAAATCTGGGCAATGCCTAAAATAATGAGGGTACCAAGGCCCAAAAATAGGGACAAATTTTAAATATTGCTGTTACAAACTTACAAAGTTGTTAGAATAACAAGATTTGCATGCATTTTCTGAGGATATAAAGTCTGAAACTTTAATGCTTGTTATTATTTAGTGACTTTGATCTTCAGTGATTTTTCAGACAACCACAAATTTTATGAGAAATGGGCCAAAACTATGAGGCAAAAATCTGGACATTTTGCGAAAATCTGGACAGTTGAGTTGTATGCTGACTCAGACTGTTTCTTACCTTATGTAACCACCTTTATATATTGATGGTGTTTTACTGTCCTCACATGCTCAACATTAGCAAGGTGTCTTTGTCAGTATCCACAGGAGCACAGACAGTTTGCGTATACGGTCATATTAAATAACGTTGTAATCAGTAATCGGAGATCAAATTTAATTAATGATAGCAGTAACAGTTGTTCAGTGTTGAAAACTACTTTATGCATATTCTTTGAAATGTTCTGCCACGTTGCTTCTGGAAGCTAGCAATGTGTACTTAATAAGCTCAGTCAGTCAGTGAATGTTAAATAAGAAAAGCAAAAAAGGTGAAAGATACTAAAAAAAATGAAGGTTCGGCAAGCGCAGCTACAACACCTTATTTATAGAACTAGCAATTTCAGTTGCAGATTTAAATTAAAAGTGTTCCAGTTTCATGTGTTGGCCATATATGTGTGGTGCACACAAACTTACTGCAAATGTATGTGAAATAAAAAAAAGTTAATGAAAACAGAACTTCTCTCTTTAATGACCATCACTGAAGAGTGTTAAGTGAAGAAGATGCTTTTGTTTAAGTTTTAAACACTTGTATAACGGCAAAAATAATCCTAGAATCACATGAATAATATGTTTGATTGAAAAAAGTGATAACAAGATGATACAGTAGTAGATTTATTCCTTATTTATTTCTTAACGTGGCCTGAATTCATTGTATTACCTCCCAGAAAGGTGTACTTAGTTGCTATGACTTGATATTTCTAATGTGTTTCTGCAAACAAGTTAGGCAATTAACATGAGATAACAGTCTCAGGAGAGAGAACTTCAAGATAAACCTGTCTAGCACTTGTGATAAGGAATTACTTACATGTACGTGGGAGGTGTGGAGCTTATTTTATAATGTAGGAAAAACGTTTCTTATGGCTGGGCACACTGGAGGATTAGATGTTTAGTAAAGTTTGTAAATGTTTTCCACTCCGTCTTTAATATCTGAATATTTTTACTTGTCTAATCTGTATTTTTACCAATATTAACACAATGGTTGTTTATTCAAAGCATTATATTTATTCACAAAGGTGCAATCTGGGACACAGATGAAGGGAGTCATAGGAATTCACTGGAAAAATAAATACTTTTTGTGTGTAGAGAAAACTATACATAATCTGATGTGCGTCCGTTGACATTTAGAGCAGAATCAGAAAAGCACAGAGCTGTTCTGCTGGTATACGCTATATGTACCCAGTTAGGGTTAGTGCTAGGGCAGGTTTATAAAAATTCCTTTTCTGGGAAACTTGCATCAAAAAAATAGATGACAACCACAAGAAACCTACACCTCTTCTGCACTCTATTACAGTCTGATTTTATACAAGAACTGTACAGATTTTCCCCTTGAAATATGCACAGTTTTTTAATGTCCAAAACAATTTAACCCACATGCATTATTGGTTTCAGCACGCAGTGAAGGATGTAAGTTTGTCATTCACAGGATAGTTTCATCTTCCTTATCTAGAAAGTACAGTAAAACTCTTGTTAACCGGAACTCAAGCAACCAGAAAGAAATGGAAGAGATATAGTACAATATCTGTGTTGCACCCCCCCCCCTCAGAAACGTACCTTATGTTTTTAGGGTTTTAGAGTTTTAAAAAGGAAAATAGGAATACATTTCCTCTCTCCCCAACCTAAGAACATGTCAAACCAAACAAATAGTATGGGGTTCAGATTAGGCAGGCCTATTTTTAATAGTAACTCTCAAGCAACTAAAAACTACAGTTATCTGGCATCTACCAATCCCCATGGGTACCGTTTACTGTATATAGAGAAAGGCTTGGTAACTCTGACAATAAAATAACATGACCAAGATTAAAAGTGTTGAGTGGATGAGGAATCCCTTAAGTAAGGTGCAGTCAGTGTCAGTGGCTCAACAGGCAATACACTTACCTTTGGTGTCGGAAGACCAGAAGGCTGTATGTTCTATTCCCACTCCAGGTGACTGGATTAATTTTCAAATTACTGACACTGCAGTGCAGCATTCGGGGTGCTGCACACCTAATTGTGCCATACTTCAGATGCAATGTTAAACTGAGGGCCCATCTGCTGGAGTTTGTAGTGGCTCAGGTTGATGTAAAAGACCTCATGATACTTATTACAAAGAGCTGGGGATGTTCCCTGATTCCCTGGCCAAATTTCTCCCAGTAGTATAAATACCATCTTGGGTCTCCCCTAAAAAGAGGCCACAAGCTTAGTGGGACTAACCTGGTCAACAAAGGATGGATGATTGGCTGGATGGATAAATAAATAAAGAAAAAAAAGTATTGCACAAGGGCAAATACTGTGACTTATGAGCCGCAGTCAGGCTGTTGCTAGAGTTTGTAGAGCCAAGAAGGGATTCTGCTAGCTTCTGCATTGCAAGAAGAGGATATGCAAGTGCCTTCTCTGTTGGTATACAGTATGATATGTGAGCATAATTCAGAAAGCTGGCAAGAGACGTACAGCATAAAGGCTGATGTTATTCTCTTGTTACCTGGAGTACATATGGCATACCCCTGAGACTGTATAGTAGCAGAAAGGCATTGTTGAGGGATTGTGAGATCTACAGAACCTGGAAGATATTCACATGGCTTATGCCAGGCATCTTCTGGTCATTAAAGCAGTACTATGACATTTCTTTATCTTTGTTCGGTGTGCAGCTCCATGCACAGAGCATTGTCAGGGTGATGCATGTGTTTGCCACTTCTTTATTTTGTAATGCTTCTTCGTCACCAAAACATGTCAATGAGCTGCAGAAGCAGCATTTTTTATAAATTAATAAGCTGCAGTGGTTGGCACTTTGCGTAAGTGAATAGTCTACACATTGAAGAGGTGTGTTCATTAGTGTAAACTGTGTTCCAGTACAGTCTCTGGACAGGGCCGTATGTTATCACATTGTCTAGACAGGGCTGTCAGTCTGCACTTACCTTCTGTTCAGCTTTATGTTGATAAGCAGCTTCAACTACATTAATTTTTCATTATTAATCTGTCCTTGTACGATTCTGAATACTTGATGAGCTAGTAGGGGTGGTGTTACATTACTTTACCACAGTCCCTGCCAGGTGGGCCAAAGTTTGGTAGTTGTATTTGGGGGGGGGGGGGGGTTACTCGGCAATATATCGGGGTTGGAAAAAGCTTTGCTGTGTGGAATTGCTCCAGCAGATGGTGTAAACGTTGCTGTTAGCCCACCAGTGAGAGTTGCGCAGAATAGCTTCCTGTAAATGCCTCCTCTACATTTAGTGGCCAGGCCACATGCAGTAGTCCTCATCGGTGCCATTAGAGTAATGTTACAATTCTGTACATTTCACATATCAACAGCTTTTACTTTGCTGTCATTAAAGTTTAGTTTTGTCTGCAAACAGCATTTATGATTTCATAAGAGGGGGTGAAGTAATATGTCGTCCTCCTGTTTCTTTGCCCACCTCATCCTTTTCTGATAAAACATGGAAACTGAGTGGCCTTTTTAACATTTTAAGCTCTGGAGCATGAAAGGTGGAAATACAAGAAGCTCTACAGTATAATGATTTATGGTTTAAGCTAAAGATGGCCATAAGTGGTGACAGCAGCTTTTCCATGTATGAAATGAGATAAACCATGGGAAATGTATGAAATGAGATAAACCATGGGAAGAATTTATCGCAGTGCAAAGAGAGAGAATAACCACGCAGTATTATCTGAGCACAAGTTGAAGTCTTACAAGGAGTAAGGACTTTCCAGTTGGCAGGATTATATCAAGAACATAAAAAAGATTTTAATCATACATGCCAGCATATATAGAAATATTTGTGTATTTTAAGATAATTAGCTTCTTAGTGATTCTGTGGAGTAAGGCGTGACTAGTGCTTGTTTACAGGCCCACATAAGAGAATGTTGCAGCTCCTAAAAAGTTCAATTAAATCTGTAGATGATGAACGTAATGTAGAGCAACAAATGATAAACCTTCAGTTTACTCAGTATATAAAAATCAACTGACAAGAACAACTGATACAGTACTTGTAAGTTGTGGAAAATCAAATGCAAGTATGCCTCAAATTTGTTGCGTTTGTGTGTGCATGTGTCTGTATAGTCCAGGATAGTTGCAAGAATGCTAAACCACTGAACCACAACTGTCTATAAACACAGCATGCTGAAAGAGTGTTTTCACAGTTACTGTACAAGATATACACTATGGAAAACACTAAACATATTCTATCCTCAGCCCTTTGTGAGGAACAGTATCCTCTATGCCTCTGCACTTTTTTTATAAATACGTTTTATTGAAATACAGTGATAATTAAATAGACATGCTCCCATTTGTATACCCATCGAGTTATACATTTCCCTAAAACATAATCCACTGTTAGTAACCTATGTATTTAAAACTAGGAATAAGCATCCTCATTGGTACTTTCAATCTTTTTAGAGTTTTTTTTCCAAGTTTTAGTTTCTGGTATTTAAATATTGCATTTGAACAGGTTTCTGCTCGTTTGTGCTTGCGCAGCACTGCACACTGCTCTGCAATTTTGTGCCAAAGCCAGACAGTTAAATTCAACAAATTTTCCCTAAAACCCAGGTAGAAATATTCATCCACTGAGCTGCTCCATGATCGATTTTGGAAAGCCATCCCTAGTGACAAAAGTCTTCAACCTAGCATTATGGACAGTTAGACTACCCTTGTTTCTCCTGCCAGCCTTGTTGACTTGGGTCTCTTGAGGCAGTGTTGCAATTGCCACATGTACACAGACAACCTTCTACTAATAACACACACCAGTACAAAGTGCGAGAAATGTATTTACACCAAGAATCTAGAATCCATACTGTCTCTCTCTCACTCAAAACAGTAACACAGAGAAAGTTGTCAACTCGCCTACCACTACATATTTTTTATTTATTTAACATTTGTTTGCCAGGATAGTCCGACTGGACAACAAGTGTCCACTTTCAACAGAGTCCTGGGGAGAAAATCTCCATACGTTTACAGAGAGAAGAAAAATTTACAAAAGAGACATTACAGAGTAGTAGCATACAGATTGTAGATTTTACAACCGTTAGTATACAATAAGAGGATATTCCCCCTTTTGGTTGAAAATACAAGTGTACAAAATATACGAGAGTAGATAAGAACCTGGTAGAGCATTGCAAGATATTTCACAATTGAATAAGAGTATATAAATGTTTAAATTTCCATATATACATTCAAACAAATATATATGTAAGAGTATACATACATATGTATGCATACACATGCATACATACATACACATAACCACTACCTTTAAACATACCACTACTCATACACACAGTATGCATCAAACACATAAATCCACATAGGCTCAGGTTCTCTTGAAAGACTTAACAAAATACCAGAGACCTACAAAACACGTCTGCTACAGCTAACACAGTCCCCACGTCTACAATGCCATGTAGTAACACCAGTGTCTCGCCCACCAAGCCCATAAGGCATAACAATCAAAAAAACAAGTTTTCTTGTCATTGGAGAATCAATAGTGAAACACACAGATGTCCCACTCACCTGGCTGGACAAAGAGAAAGTCACACTTAGCTGCCTGTCCTGTGCTAGGATTCATCATATCAGCCATGTACTCAGGTATCTCGGCAACAAGTACCATTATGACTGTGTCATAATTCACGTTGGTGTGAATGACGTGCGACGTACTTGACTGGACTATATGAAGAGAGACATGGCTGAGCTCTTTCTGAGTACGTGTCCCAGGCAAGTATGTCCCTAGCCTTGTGCAGCATGCTTTCTTCACCTAGAATGAGGCCACAGTATAAACAAAAAATTATTGATTTCAGTAATTGTCTCAGTTTTTGGTGTTATTCAAAGGGGATCCAGTTCCTGTCAGCCTGGGAAGCCATAGTCGACAAACCTTGCTGATTTGCCAGAAGCTGTTCGCACCTGGTGCCTCTAGGCTTTCGGCTGCTGGCAAAGGCTGTTGTCTCCCCCCAAAGTGCCTCTTCTAGTCAAGGTTTCAAAAACATAAACGACATGAAATTAACCAATCAGAACAAAATAACGGTTATGCTGCTAACTGCTAGGAGCTTAAACCAGAAACTGCACTCCCTAGAAGCACTTCTGTTACTAGAAGATAGAGATGTCTGTATAGTCACATAACTTCATTTGAGACTGCAGAAAGTACCCTGTCCTTGCAAACCTACAATGCCTTCCACACCTTTAGACCACAAAATGAACATGTGAAAACCAAGAGAGGCAGTATTTTGATCTATGTTAAAGAGAAATTCACCTCCTGTCTCGTTAGTCTGGACAACTCCACGGAGTTACTCCAGGTCCAGGTTACGGTGGATAAGACCCCCATTCAAGTCATAGCCAGTTATAGATCCCCCTTCCATAGGTCATGACACCCACAGAGCCTACTTGTCCAAACTGGAGACAATCCAAATTTTACCGAACACACTGGTTATGAGGATTTCAATTATCCCACCATCAACTGGGAAACCTATGCTAGCCCTAAATCGCTAGTGTAAAAGTTCCTTGACTTCATTAATTTGAATGCCTTGGAACAAATTGTGTATACCCCAACAAGAGGAACAAACATTCTAGATCTGGTCTTCACCAACATGTCAAACAGGTGCACTGCTGCAGCTGTCAGACCCTCATTAGTTAAAACCACAAATCAGTCACCTTTGAGCTGGCACTAACACCAGAACTCTCAAAGGGTGAAATCAAACTAAAAAACTTCACTAAGACAAATACCTTCCTAGGCGAAGGTATAAATGTATTCCAAGCCCACCCCAAGCTGGAAGTGGTAACTATGCTGAAGTTTACACTAAAGTCCTGTACAATCAATTGCATAAATGTATAAACTCCACTGTACCAGAATAAATAAAAGCCAGAGCCCCAGGTAAAAGCAAGCTGCCATTGTGGGCATCCAGCATCAACAAACTGCAATAAATGCAAAAAGTTGCTGTCCTAGAAAACAAAGGTAAGGCCCCAACAATGGAAAAGCGCCCTCAACAGGCAAATAAGACAACTTGTCAAATCCTCCAAGGGCTCGTTTGAGAGAAACTTACCAAGTACAGCCAAGGATAACCAAAAGGCCTTTTACACCTACGTACATAACCTAAATGGTAGGACCCAAGCATGTGCAGAGCTAGTGGCCAATGGTATCACACACACACTGACCCCACTGAGATAGCAAACCTGCTAGTGGATAGGTTTGGTGAAAATTTCACTCCCTTAACCCCTTCTAACTTACAACAATCCTTCCCCGAAACTTCTCACCTACCTTACATATCTGAAGAGCAGGTCCTCAAAGCCCTGCCCAAGGCAAAAAAACACAGCTTCTATGGGACCAGATGACATCCCAGACTGTCTTCTAAACAGGCTAAAAGATGAACTATCATCACCACTACTTGCCCTTTTCAATCATAGCCTAACCACAGGCTTTCTTCCTGTGGAATTGTGAACAACTAGTGTTACTGTCCTTCACAAAAGTGGCCGAGCAACAGATCCAGGGAATTATAGACCCATAAGCCTGACCAGCCTCATCTGTAAGGCCATGGAATGTATCATTAAGGACCTCATAAATAAAGACCTATGTGATCTCCAAACCCTGGATCCTACCCAGTTCGACTTTGTGAAGGGCAGATCTTGCCTGTTAAATATGGTGGATTTCTTTGAATGTGTGACCAAGGCCATTGATGAGGGCAAAGACTTTCAACACCCACATTCAGGCATTACTAATAAACTTAAACTGAATGTAAATCCCTTCGTTGTAAGATGGGTTGCCAACTGGCTTATAAACTGGACAAATACTGTCAATGTGGGTGATTCCCCATCAACCAACAGACCTGTTATCAGTGGGGTGCCACATGGGTCAATGCTGGGCCCCCTACTGTTTGGTGTATACTTCTCAAGAAGTTCCAGTCAAAACGAAAGGGTTGTGGATGACTAAGTTTGCAGATGACTGCAAACCAGGTGCAGTCATTGAATCCCCGAATGATTTCAGTATGCAGCAGGAGGGTCTTACACAGACCAATGACCGGTGCATTAGTCATGGTCTCAAACTGAATGTGAAGAAATGCATCATCCTTCCCTTCAGCATATCAATGTCCTTTCAGGTAAGGGACCTGAGATCACAACTTGACTGTGACTTTACTTCGACCACCATGTGTCTACTATAGTAAGGAAAGCTTTCTATGTAGCACACTTGATTATTAAAGGCATCATCTCGAGAGCAAAAGAAGTTGTAACCCCCTTATACTCGGCAGTTATCTGGCCCATAATTGAGTATCATGGCTCATGTGGCATGTACCGTACTAAGCACCTGCAGCAATTAGAGAGACCTCAGAGGTTTCTAACAGAGAAGATCAAGGGGCTCCAGCATGTGCTTACACGGACGGACTAAAGTCCCAGTCACTGTACACCATATCATACAGACTTCTTAGAGGAAACTTATGCTTGGCCTACAGAGCAATCCAAGACCCAAACGTAATGAACTTGCTGCATATCCGTAAATCAAACGGGACTAGGGGCTAGCCATTCCAGGGGTCTGCAACTTAAATAGGGACAGATTTGTCTCCCAGCGAATGTCATGTCTTTGGAACAGGCTACCAGTTCATGTGACACAGAGCACCTCTTATGACACTGTTCAAGAGGAACATGGACGAGTGGATGGGGTATTGAATATTCTTATGGGGAATAGTGCCCACAACCCTCCTGGACATGGGCAGTTATCACTAAATGCAATCTTGGGTATTGACTAATATTTATGTGGTATTACATTGGGATGAAATGGCTAGGCTTAAAATGACCTCCAGGTCAATAGCCTAGTAATCTCCCATGATCCTATGATCCTCACAGTACTTTTTCCCCATTCAATTGTTCTAGCATCTCTTTTCCTTTGCCTTGATTCTCTGTCATTATCAAGGTAGTAGAAGTCAGTATTTTGCTCTTTAATCTTCCGAAGAATAACTGAACTAATAAGAGACAGCAGTTCTGCAGTGGAGTATTATATGTAAATTTGAAAAGTTCATTGCGGCATTTCCCATAGTTCTGTATCAGGTTTGTCAGTACCTGGATAGATATGGTCACCTCTCTATTGGACCTTTGGTAGCATGGACTTTAGTTATATACATAGGCTACCACTGTTGCTCAAATCTTAATTCAGTGGTCTTGATTTGTCTGATGAGAACAATGAACACAGACAAATTGAAATGCTCTTAGCACAATGCTGCTTGTAGTTTCTGTAGGACTCAGGACAGATTCTTAAAACTCGCTGTCAGCCATGGTTAATCGCAAGACTTTCTCTAGTACCCATGCTAGAGAGTCAGCAGTTTAAATTCTGTCATCAGATGATACATTTCCTCTGGTCATGTTTTATCATGTAATTTTTACATTGTCCTAAGACTTTAATGTATTTGTTACATTTTATCCTTAGAAAGGGCTGTGTATCATTTCTAAATGTGAACTGCATGGTGATTTTTTAAATGAAAATGCTTGATTATGTGTTAGGGCAGTTTTTATTTCTTTCAGCTTAAACACAGGCCTGACACAAAATAACATAATTTAAACTCTACTGTTAAAACCTAACCACAAAAGTTGCAAAAATATTAAAAAGGACAAAAGTTTTGTTAGAACTATAGAAGAAACATTGATCATGAGACAGAACTTTCATAAACGCAGAAAATGCTATTTGACAGAGAAACAACATAATTTCATAATTACTATATGTCATTGAAATGGATGTGAAACAGTAATCTAAACTAAAAAATATAGGAAGAGCAATTAACTGGAATATGGGGTCCTGCTTTGTGTCTGTGAAGTTCCAGAGCCTGCAGTACAAGGTATTTAACGCCATATTCTGTGCACACGCAAACACACACGAGTCATAGGTAAATACTAGGCAGTCAGTCTGCAAACCATTACAACCATAGCCAAAAAAATCCATTCAAAAGTTTCCCGCTTGAGGACAGGGCACAATATACCAGGAAAGAATTTGAGGCTGCCCATCCAGTTATCGAAGTTTACCTTGAAGGTGACAAGGGTGCTACTCCATTTGACATTTAGTGGAAGTTTCTTATAGAGGTGAGGGATATGTTGGCATATGAATCTATGACACCAACATATGTCTTATTTATCTGTAAAAACAAAAAATCCATTGGTGAAACATTTGTAAAACATTTAAGCCAAACAAAAATATTAAGTAAGTTCTGCTTGGCCTATTTGCTTTACCAACCTGTTTTTTGTGTTTTATCTGTCGTTACATTAGGAAAGGCCGCGGTGGTGCAGCAGTTAGCGTTGTCGCCTCACAGCAAGAGGTTCTCCGGTTCGATTCTCAGCTGGAGCACCTTCTGTGTTGAGTCTGCATGTCCTCTCCGCGATCGAATGACATTTAAAGACATGCAGGTAGGTGCGTGCGTGAATGGTGTGCCTTCGTTGAAGGTTGGGCATCGGGCTGCCACCTCAGCACTGTAAAAATCTACTGCCAATCATAAGCAGACCGGCGTTCCACTGTGGCGACCCCTAACCGGGAAAAGCCGAAAGGCATTACTATCTGTCGTTACATTAGGGGCTAGTGGAGTCTTGTTTATTTGTTGATGAAGGTTTGTTTAGTTCTAACATGACGTTTGTGGTCACATTTGTTGTGAAGGAGTAGAAGAAGATCAAAGAAGGTTGGATCTTTCATGGCTCTGAAAACTGGGCACTGATCTCCATGGAGACGTCAATAAGAGACTAAGTGAGTGGGCTACCAGCCTGTCCTGATATCTAAGATTTTTGAGGTCACTGATTTTTTTTTTTTTTTTTTTTTAGTAATGACTCTTTGTGGATAGTCTGGGTGAAGTATATGTTTATAAAATACATTCCCAAAGGGTGCATTGTACTCAGTAATAGGTCTGATGACATACGAGTAAAGGGAAATTAAAGTGACTTTAGACTTAGTGGGGGCACCTTTAGAAGTTAGATGAGCCACGCAACAAGCTTTCTGAACTACTGTGGAGACATGACAGTCAAATGATAAGGAATTAAGAGTGCCTAGATTCCTTATGACAGTGTCTGTCTGAGGTGTGTGTGTCGTCTATATGTTATGTGAAAATGTTTGTTTTCCAAACTGGTGTGTGCTATATTTTTCACATTTAATGTGAACCCATTCTCCTTGCACTAATTGCTGACATGGCGTAACCCATGATGGAGAAAATGAAGGTCAGTGGAAGTTTGAATAACACCAAGTTTACACATTTGCAAATTTAGATAACCATAGCCCAAGAGTATTGGTCTGAAGATCTGAGAAGCAGGTGCCAAACAGGAGAGTTCCCAACAGTGAGACCTGTGGTACACCACTGGTAATTTCTTTGTTTTCAGGAATGGTATCTGTAGCTCTAAACTACACGGGTTCTGACAGATAACCATTTAGCAACCCACTGCACAAAGTAAGAGTTTATATTCAGATTTAGAAGTCTCAATGCCTGCATGGGAAATAGTGTCAAAAGCCATGGCCAGATACTCGTATGCTATATATACTCCATAACCACCATCGACTGTATTGGTTATGTTTGAAAAAAAAATAATGAGGCAGGACTTCCTTTGAACTAAATATACATAAAATGGGCAAGGAAAGAAAGAAACCTGACCAGTAAAATCGTTGGCTATCTGTGCACGGCGTATGGTTCCATTCTCAGGAAAAAGCTACTGCAGGTACATTGGACCTTGCATCCACTTACAGATCCCTACTCCATCATAGAGTTTCATATCCAATAAACTTCCAGCGTCTGTCATTTAGCAGGGAAAACTGTCAAATATCGAATTTCTCAAAAACATGAATAAATAGAAAGCATCAAACACCAGAAATAAACATCCCCACTCAAAATACATAATTAATTCTACATAAAAATACTGATAAAAAGAAAGTAAAATAGGAATCAGGAGTGTGGCACAAATTAAGCAAACTTGACAGTAATAAAGACAATAAAAAACTCAAATTTAATTAAATCACCTGGTTAAGATTCTTAAAACATTAAATGAGATAAAAAGTGATGATCTAAAGAAAGTGAAAACGTAAAGCCACAAAGTGAAAAGGAACAAGTGTAGGAAGAGGCAGGAAGTGAATAAGGTAAAGCAAAAACACTCACCATAGCAACAGAAGGCAGCCACTCTAAGCCAGGAGTCAAATTATGTACACACACTACACCACTCCTATAAATGCAGTAGGAAGTATCTTTCTGGCATTCTTTGTCCCAAAAGATAAATCTGACAATACACTACAAAACATAAAATGCTGTAAGAATACAAAATGTGTACTAAATGGAAATAAAACACTCAAAAATCACCATAGAAACCAAATTAGATAGAGGCAACAAGCATAATCTAAGCTAAGCATCATCATCGTCATCGACCCCCCCCCTTTTACCGATTTTTCTACATGGCGTTGGGGTATTGTGTTAACTGTCGTCTCAATTCAATGCCATACTCCTGCCTTTATCGACACTCATGCCTGACTGTCACCGGTCTTTTCACACAATCCATCCACCTTTTTGCTGGACACCCTTGTTTCCTCTTACCTTCTTCCTGTCTGTTCTAGATCTTCTTCACCAGGTTGACTTCTGCTTTTCTGCGCATGTAAAAAAACAAATAGAAGAACCCCAGCAAGGTCAGACCATGGTAAGCTTTATTAAACAACAAAGTATAACTGAGTGCTCTGGTCTTGAGAATAAGAGGACTGAATTATACAAGATTTATAGGAAGCAGAATCCTGTCCTGTCTGTCCCAATATGTGAATTCAAGTCGCCCATTAGCAACATCAGTTCCAGTTGTCATTGCTTTATCTAGTAGGTCCTGCAACTGTTGTCTGAATGCATGCTCTTCCTCACTATCACAACCCTCCTGCGGAGCATAGGCTGAGATTATGAATACTGCCCTCTCATTACACTGGAGTCTGATTGCCATGAGTCTGTCACTAATTCTGATGATATCCCTCACTGCGTTCTGAGGCCTCTCTCACCACAATTCCCCCTCCCGAGTAGTAGATTTTGGATTCCAAGCCAAGTGGCTTCACTGCAGTGCCCTTCCTTCTTGACTCTTGGATACATAGAATGTCCAGCATCCTCCGTATCATCATCGTCATCCACTTCTAAGCTGTGTCCTGTCATTGAACCTACATTAGGTGTAGCAATTTTCAGTTCATGTTTGGCAGGTTGATTTGTTTTATGTCCAGCTTTCGCTCAACAGAGCTATCCCAGGTAATCCAGGCTGGGCAACCAGACACTGGCCAGTAGCTTATTGACCCAGGGCTGTTAGGCTTTATGGCAGGCGCACACTGGCCAACAGGGGTACATACATCCCTCCCACTGTTAGCATAGGTCCCTAGTCAGAGTAGGCCGGATCCTCAACCTACTTATTGCTAACTACCCATGCCCATTTTGGCAACATTAGTCAACATGATCGAATCATCTAGAGCCACATTTTACACATTAAAGTGGCTAGTCCTGCCACAACATTATAAGCTAAACAAAGTGCAGAAAATAGTAGCAGTAGGGGGGCATTGCTACTTAAATTTCCGTTTTTTAAGTGTTTGGGTGCTGCCATTAAAATGATTACCCTTGTGAATATGTTTAGAATACAGACAGCTTATCAGCAGCTAAATCAACTTAAAAATTGATTGCGGGAAGTATTACTTGCGCATATGTATCTTATGATTCTTGGAGTGAGTGCCTCATAACACTTCTGGTTATGCAGTAATGTTTGCACTATGCACACATACTTGTGCATTATTAAGTAGATATATGTGAGTGTGTGCATTTATATATCATAATAGACCTCGGATTCTTGATATACCATCAGCTTTTACTTAAACTGATGATGAGGTATCAGTAGTACATCTTCTCCCTTGGCTACTCAAACCCCAGTAAAATCAGCCATAATTGCATTTCTTTATTAGTAAATATATAAATAAATAAATTGGAAAATAAATGTAAAAGCTTACAAACTACATGCATGTGCAAAACATGTCCCAGAGCATGCCAGACCCCATGAAACAGCACTTTAAATCCAAATTTATTCATAGTTTTATTTATAAATGTTAAAATCTAAATGTACATGCATACACACAAACTAGCTAGAGGGGAAAAAAAAAGCTGTAAACTGCTAAAATACTACAAATAAGTGAGCTTTTTCAAAATAACAATAAAATTAACTTCAGTAACTGAAGAAGAGAAAAATCACTTGGCATGGGGGAATGTATTAATTTAAAGGATAAACTTTTAAAAAAAGAAACTCTCTTTTTATTTTGAAGTATAGCACTTTAGAGCCTTTAGGACTTAAGGAATGTAACTCGAGGTATGTAATTTAGTGATGGTAATTTAATTAATTGTTTTTTTAATTGTTTAATTGATATTGGTATGGTTATTTACTCTGCTGTGTGTTTGATGTATTTTACTCTTGGAAGGCTCTCTTGCCAAGGCGCCAAGTCTTATTAAATTGTGAACATTTGGGATTCTTTGGCCGTTGGGTTTTGTTTTTCTGTGAATCCCAGTGTGTTTTTTTCTGTCCATTTATAAAAGCCTGCATAATCTCTATAACGTATTCAGTGTAAACCTAGGATATTAATGTAACTCTTTATAGTCAGTAGGGAACACAAAACGGATACATGACTGGGTATTTTGTGCATCATGAAATATCTTGTACTACAGGATTAGGAGGCTTGATCCAAAACTCAGACATTCCATAAATCTACAATGCATAACTCTTTCTAATTTCTCCAAGACTTTTGGGTTTCTAATACCTTGAAGGAAATGGACCCCGTTCCCAAGTCAAAGTAGGATTAAAGTCATGAAGTTAGTTTTGTTTCAAGCTTTGATGCTAGCCAAAAGTGCTCATCCCAGCACCCACAATGTGCCAAGAAATGACACCTTCTGCAATAAATAGAGTTAAATGTATATGTAACCTATCTAAATACAACTCTAAATTCTTTTTTATGAGACCCATTGCTCCGACTACTATTGGAATAGTCTGGGTATCCTCCTTCCACATTGCCCTTGTTTCTGACTGCAAATTCTAGTATTTTCTCTACATAGGACTCTATAATCACTGGGCATAGCAGTTTCAATGCTACTTTTGTCTTTTCTTGGACAATTATATCTGGTTTGCTCGCATCTATTTTTTGAAGTGTTTGTAATAGGTGGTCCCATGTGATATAACATTCATCAGACATTTTCTACAATCCTTTGTGGCTCATGTTGCCCATGATTCTGAGCTACTTCAAGATTATAATGTTTGCACCATTCCCAATGCAACAGTCTTGTAACATTAATACCAACGAAATGCTTCTAGGGAACACCAACTCTAGAAATGTGCACGAACCATATAAATATTCCCCAGAATAGAAAGCCATGATCCGCGTAGTCAAAACTGTTTATTGTAGTAAAATACAAAAACCGTTGAGCGCTTTCATCTAACAAGTATAGATTTCATCAGAACATTTAACAGCTCAATAGCTAAACTTTAACTAGTTAAAAAAACGCCAAAATGTTACCATCTGATCAATTAATGTGCAATTAGAATTTAAAAATATATATACTCATACACCATCTAATTTTAAAATAAATTCAACAAAATGATGAATGATACTCATATATAGTGACATTATAAATGAGAAAAATAAAAAAAATGATAAAATATGTATGAAAAATACACCTTATTACTTGTTTAACTAATAAATATTTACATTTGCATACATGAATTCATATGAATATAAAATTGATGCAACAACCTGTAATCCTATTTAAATATTAATTGTATATAAATATTAAACGTACCTACAGGTCCTAGTGTATAAATGTTTCAAATGCACTATGTATGCATGAAATACATACATTTCTATCATAGAAATATATAAGCACTTCCTCATATAATTATATTATACCTTTATTAAAGGTTTAGTGGGGATGTGTTCATTAATGCCTGGGTGGCTAGTCTTGTAACTTTATTATGCCTTTCAGTATTTAGGCCTTCTGCCATTGGTATATCAAAAACAGCAACAAGATGTGGGATTGTTTCCAAGTCTATTCTACAAAACCTACATTTGTCTGTTTCTCCCACTTGTTCAATGGACTTACTTGACTACGTAGACGTTAGTTTACAATCTCAGGCTGCCAGTATTAACCTTTTGTCTTTTGGTGTAAATTCCTCTCCTTAACCACTCCTGCATTCAGTCCTGATCAACATGAGGTTCTTCCAAGAGTGTTCTGTACTTGCAACTATATTTATGCATTTTCCAAATTTCTTGCCTTTTCATCTGGTCCTTCACCTTATATTCTTTCTTTTGTTTTTTTTTTTTTTGGCACATTCAGTTGTTGCCTGATTTTCATCTACTTCTGGTTTAATTTTCATTCCTGCTTGACACCGATATGCTTCTGCCTAACTGTGTGTGTGTGTGTGTGTGTGTGTGTGTGTGTGTGTGTGTGTGTGTGTGTGTGTGTGTGTGCACGTATATCTATCTATATATATATATATATATATATATATATATATATATATATATATATGTATGTGTTGCTATATAACAAATATTCGTATGTATGTTTGTGCAAATATATGTGTGTGTGCGTGTGTATGTGTGCCCATATGTGTGAACAACACAGCACCACTTGTCATGAAACAGCAATTTATTGAACCCTTTGAAATGACAACAAACCACACTTCCCTCCTAAGCAAGATATTCTTCAGTGCACAGTGTCTAAGAGGAAATTTACCCTATTTAAGTCCATCACAGAGAGAAAACAGCAGGAGTCATTTAAAGGACTCGTGTCTTCATTACAAAAATATCAAAATTCATAATCGTGCATAAAATGCATTCATAATGAATTAGATTACTATATTTCCTATATAAAAATAAAGAAACATTTACAAAAATAAATACAAAATAACATTCAAAATATTTCATTCAGCCCTTGGACGTGCAGCACCCAAACTGACAATCCATCTCCTTTCTTTAAGATTTAGAATATGTTGTTTCTCCCACTTATGTGGTATAGATGACTGTACCCTTTTAATGCTTATAAAATGAAAAATAGCAGTGGAATGTTCAAGTTAGATGCAGAGATATACAGAGCTGCACGTTTTGAATGAAATCCACTTGGTCCTCAGAGTGAACTTCCACATTTGTGAAGTCAACGTGTGATTAGGGCAGTACACTATTATTTTCTTTGTGACAAAATAAAATGTCCGTCGTTTAATAGAAAACATGTTTATGTTATGATTTTCAGAAGACTTATCAGTCAGCCTCCAGACTTTTTCCTTCATAGAATCTGTAAGGTATATGTATTTAATTTGATAGAGCTCCAGATTTGCAAATTGCAGAAATATTTCTGCATAAACACACAGTCTTTTTCTTCTTGAATTCTCTGTCATCTATTTCTCTGTTGGTCTCCAATAACTGTATACAGTAACATTTCATATGTAACAGAGGATCTACACAAACCTTGTCCATGTACTTTAAATTTGCTCTAAGGTACGGTTTTGAAACCAGTTACAATGTAATTACATGTATGTTTTTCTTCTTCACATATCTTCCACAAGTATAAACATTTTAGCAAATGAAACTGCCTAAAGTGTTCTTGTAGTATAATGTCGTACACTGTGCCCTTCTTTCATTATCTTAATGTAAGGGCCATGTAGGTGTGTACAGTCTAGTATGTTGCAAAGCTTACAGCCTCCAAGGAATGCTTATGCATATCTGAGGTCTTTCCATTGTGTTTTTGTGGCTTTATAGAGGGCCTAATTTTAAATGAGTAATGTTCTTCATGTGCCATTTTACTTCAATTTGTAGTTGAGATATTAAAGAAGTCCACTAATGGTCACCTTTTAGCATTTTGTCTATACCGGCTACCTGTTGGCTACAAGCAGAATAAGTATCAGACTATATTAGGAAAGTGTTCACACCACTTTTATTATCATACACTTGATGGCATTATTATATTTAGATTTTTCTTAGCTTGCAAGGCATTGAAGTGTGAGCTTTCTCACATCTTTCAGCTTTGATCAGAAAATGTTATGACCTTATGCTTTAACAGCAAATGTGGTGAATGTTTCTGCATTTTCATTGTATTGTTATTTCCTTGTCTTTATTTAAGTAAAAGGAACTTGTTCTCAAAACTCTGCTTAGACCTTCGCTATCCATCCTTAAGGCTAGGTACATATTTTGAACTGTGTGTGTTCAGAGGGCTGTGTCCTTGTGGTGAACCGTCAGTAACTAGCCTGAAATAACTAATAGGAAGTCTGAGTTTATGATTAAGTAACTGTAAAAGAAACCCAAATGATGGATTTGACTTATTATTGGCTTGAGAATCATTTGTGTGTGTGCCTATTGGAACATGTTATTGAATTGCTTACAGCATTTTTTTCTTATGGTATGATTTGCATTAAGTATGTATAGACACACTGCTATGTAGCATTTCTTTGGTTGTGCAGTCAAGGTCTAATTTTACATGTAATCATCACATTCTGGCTTGGTCCCACTACTTGGTTTGGTCAAGTACGGTGGTGTATTTTGAAAAGTGGGAAGAAGAGATTAAATTAGTGTTTAGGGATTTGTAAAACTTTACTATCTTTCTTTACTGTTTGACCTTCCATTTACTGTGTGTGTGTGTGTGTGTGTGTGTGTGTGTGTGTGTGTGTGTGTGTGTGTGTGCATATGCACATCTGCGTTTGTATATAGCCCATGGCCTTAATGCTAGCTTAGCTTGAGTTTGTAATAGTACAATGTGTAGGAATAAAAGAAGAATCTGCAGCTGCTCCTGATGCATGAGGTGAATTTTAGTGTTCTTCTGAAAGTGTCCACTGTTAGCATGGAACATTACCAGAGTTGCCTGTATGGCATTCATCATTAGTCTTGGCCTCCATTATAATGTCCCACATCTGATTCTGCTGAAATGCTGTCTGATAAGATGTCAGTGAGTCTGCCTGGGTCTTGTCCTCCAAAACAAAATCAAGCTTGGGTCTTTGTTACAAAGCCAGTCTGTCTTACCTTTTGTTAAGAACCCGATTTGTTGTAATACATAATTTGAAAAGCATATATATTTCAGATCTTTTTTTCCTGGGCCCAACCTGAAAAAGATTCATCTGCATTCTTACCTCAGTTAACAAAAAATAAATAAATAAATAAAGATATAAAATAAAAAAGTAACTGAAATGTGTGTATGTGTTTCTCTGAACTTGTATGTATGTGCATCTCTTATGTTTGTCTTTGTATGTGCATGGCTTTGTTTTAGATATAATTTGGGCATGTATATGTTCTCAGGTCTGTGTTTCATTTCCATGTACTCCCTAGGATAATTTATGTCCAGCAGCATACTTCCCAAGCAGGAGCCAGCTGCACATAGATATGTGACCTTTTCCCAAGTACATATTGATGTACTTGTTTTAAGTGCATTTCTGCTCATACGCTTGTGAAACAGTTACATTCTATATTAATTTGATTTGTCACATTTTTCAGTTGCAGACTTGTGTGAATCCAAATATGCCACTTATCCACTCATTGTTCCTATGTTATCCCTTCCAGCAGGCAGGTATAGTATGTGAACTCTGGTTTCTTACTAGAGACAAGCTATATAAACACATAGATTGTAGAAGCCTCTGTTCACCAAATGATTTTTAAGTGAATTAAGCTATGAAGTGCAGAGTTTACAGCCAGAACATGTCTGACATCCATTCTCAGATAGACTGTATTTCAGAAGTATGGGATACATAGCTAATCGAATGTAAGCAACACATAGTTCTTTCGTTAGGAGCTCCACATTTCAGTTTGCGTACAAAATATGATAATTAAAGGAATTTCAGTGGGTTAGTTTTGTCAACAGTAAGTTAAAAAAAAAACGCTGTGGCAGTCACAAAATCAGCAAATATCTCATCTTTATTGTGTTGATTCTAAAGACATGGGGCAGTTAATTATTGTATATACATAACAGCCTTCTCTACCAAATCCATTGAGTCTGTTCCGTTCCATCTGGTGCTTCTCTTTAGTCAGATGAAGCAATCTGTAGATTACATATACAAACATGTCTTGCTTGCTTTCCACATAGCCTTGGCATAGTTTGTTCCAGAAATAGTCTGGGACAGTTGCCATAAGCAACACAATTTCACCATCTTATTCCTGACAGCATTACAGTCTCCTGTGGATAAAGGAGTTACTCAATGGCTGTAGTTAAATGAAAATAAAGCCAGGCACCGAAGTATTACAGCATGTTAGAAGTGTTGTGCCCATATCGGGGAAAAATGTTTTGGTTTTCTTTTCAACATGCTGTGTCCTACTGTACAAATCTGTTAATGCAGGCAAAAAGCAAACATATTTGTTTTCACATTATTACTTACTTTAGCCATTTAAATAGTACCTTGCACTATAGTACAAACCAGTGCTGTCTGTATGTTTTCTTTTTCTGACTTACTACAGATCTCATGAGGATGGTTGCATTGCATGTTTGCATAATAGCTTCACAGTTGTACTACTTATCTTTTGAGGATGTTTAGCAGCACATCAGGTAGTGAGCAAAACTGGAAAACAGACATATTCATGAAGTTAAAAATAAATTAATACAATATTTTAATAGAATATTCCACGCAATGAGTGCATTGCACTTGATATAATTGTTAATTTTATGTCTTTTATAGATATTCCAAGGCCATTGAGACTTATGACCATTCTCACCTAACCAGTACCATCCCTCAGGCAGCACTTCCTTTCTTCAGGAGGGGTCAATACCAGTGAATCCTGGATTTGTAGGCACCCATGCAGTCATACAGGTTATATTTAAAGGAAGATAGTGAGTCTCACTGCTTAACATGCAGGGGAAGTTTGTTCCAGAGGTTTGGGAGTGTCTGGTTATAAACCTTGTCCATCTATAGTATTTTATTTGTATGTTGGTGAAGATTTACGTTCCTGGTTCTAGTATTCATCCCTGATATTGGTTATATGGAGAAACAAGAAGTCCAGTATATTTGGGTCTGTAATGGCATCATAGTAACGAAGTTTAATATCTCTCCTCAAAAGTCTAAAAGAAAGTAAATAAAGATATACAGTTTCTAGCCTCTCTTGACTGTTCAGGGACTTTAGGCCTGTGATCTTTCTGGCTAGGAGCCTTTTGGGTCTTTCTGTTTGTTTGATATGTTTAGTGCGATGCATCATAATTTGGCCTGATCAGTGCTGAATTTAAGGCTTATGTCTTTAGACCCTGATGATATTCCTTTGGCAGTTAGCTGGGCTAAATAAAAGGATTTTGCGGCAATTGTTAAAGGATGGTCGAGAGAGAAAGCTATATACCCAAGGATCTAGATCCCTAATCAATACTTCTAAACTTGCTAATAGCTTATTCCCAAAAGGGGACACATTTTGTCTCTAAATAAGTAATTAAACTCAAAAAATAGTTAAATATGTAGCACAGAACCATAAGGCTTTGTAAGGGCAGTATTTTCTGATGGTGACAGTCTGCATTCCTAGGCATATGTTACACCACTTTGCCTACCCCCTATGATGATGATACCCCCAGATCTTAATCAGTGGCAAGTGCAACATTCCAATTCCAGGCTCACACCTACTAGTACATGACCTTGGATTTTCACTGTATGCCATACTAGGGCAATGCTGCTGCTGGTGTTGATTGTCCTTAGAATGCTGTTTGCTTTTCCTTACAGGCATAAAGTTGGACATAATGAACTTTTGAACACCAACAACCTGAGTCAGCAGTTTGATAAGTAGTGACTGAGATGCATTGTAGCCATGGAATTCACCTATCTGTTATAGCCCAAGGATATACGGCATGCGATGCCAATGCTATGGGTATGATATTTGCAGTGTTCCTCTTTACTTGTCCTGAATAATTCATCCTTTTAGTCTCTAGTGAGCCATCTCAGATTATTCGTGTCCATTTGAAGAGAAGGAGGTATTGTCATGGGAACTAAATTCATATGATCACTGTTCAATCTTCCTTTGACAAGTCTGTTATATGGAGCCTGGTAATGTATGGTGTGTGTGTGTGTGTGTGTGTGTGTGTATATATATATATATATATATATATATATATATATATATATATATATATATATATATATGGGTGTCATTCAGGTAGTATATCAAGTGGTCTTAAAAACAATGATCTAATATTCTTCAGTAAGTTTTACCAGTCATAAGTCTGATAATAAGAAAAGTTTGTGATTTGTTTTTATCACTGGTATGAATTAAGTTTTGTAAGTGATATTGCAGTTTGTTTTAGCACAGTGTGCTAGACTGTGCCACCTGTTGGGTCTGTTGGTGCACTTCCATTTTTCCCCCTTTATTCACTGTAGTGCAATCATAGAGTTGCTATATAAGTTATATATATGTATACACATGCCCAAGACCATATGACTGAAGTTTTAAAACCTTGAAAAAAATAAAGTAACACTACAATACAATAAAACATCCTACTTTTATATTTTTGCAGATGAGCAAGCTGCCTTGCACCCCCCACACCCCTTGATACTTAAATATACCATATCCGAGATCGCACTACAGTGAGGGAAACAGCAAATCCTGAGTTTCACGCTGTATAGCAATCTCAGTACAAAGTGTTCTAGGTTTCAAAACTTCGGACATCTGGTCTTCGAAGTTTTGACAGTTGATCAACTGATGGGGATCCATATATAAAATATATATATTTATATATGTACACACACGTGCACACACACACACATATATATATTTATATATGCACACATATATGTATATATGTCTACTTTAAATAACTGAATATCAGGACACCGACATTCATTTTTGTGAGACTGAAATAAATAAGTAAAACACAACAGTTTTATAGAGAGCCTATTCTCTCTCTTTCTCTCATACGCACTCTCTCCTGCTTTCACACACACAGGGCAAGGCTCATTATTCACCCCTCACCAACCAAGCGACTAAGCAGCTCACCCTACTATTCAGGCATGACCAAAGGGCAATTTCAGGTATACTCTCCAGTCCAGCTGGTGAACCTGGGTATCCTGAGGCAATGTTACAACTGCCTGATGTACACAGACAGCCCTCTCCTCCTACCACAAAATATTAACATATGCGAGAGATGCAATTATATAGCTAAATTGGGGGCTAAGGTCTCTCCACCCAAGACTGGAACAGGCAGTCATGAGGAGAATGTTAACATTTGCACCACACCTCCAGCCTCACATAGACATACAAAACCAGCACTGGCAAAAGATACACATAAATGCACGAAATCATAATTGGAGGCTCTAAATAAAAACCTGCAAAAGCATCATAGACCTCCAAAGCAGACACACAAAAAACCTGCACCTCCCATCACAAACCAGAGAACACATAAAACACAAAATTAGTGTGCCGCACAATCATAGGTTCATAGGTTCATACTAGGCTATCTGCCCTAGGGCATTTATAAGCCTAGCCAGAGTGTGTTTGGCTTTCGCCACCCATTTTAAATTAATTTTGCTATGCCCTTTTTTGTGGTTAGTATACTGTGCCTCTGTCTAACAGTGACACAAAAGTGATACCCGGGGTAAACCTACGATCTTCCATCCACTCATCAAGATTCCTCTTGAAGAGAGTCAATGAGGGACTCTGCCTAACCTGGACTGGGATGTTATTCCAGAGTGAAGGGAGCCTCTGGGTTATGAATCTGCCCCTCCAACATGTTCTATTTATTTCAGTGCTGAGGTTCAAGTCTCTCGAGCGCATAGCTCGATGGGATTTGGATTTTCTGAGGTGCAGCATGTCCATTAATTCCAGGTTGGACATGGCTTTATACATCAGGCACAGATCACCTCTAAGCAGGCAGTATGCCACTGAGTAGAACTGGAGTTTCTTTAACCGGGCAGCATATGGCATCTGTTTGAGCCCTTTGATCCTCTTGGTGAGGTACTTTTGGGGTCTTTCCAGTTGCTGCAGGTATCTGGTAAGGTACATTCCAAAAGGGGCATTGTACTCAATTATGGGCCTGATGAGGGATGAGTAAAGAGGCACGATGACCTCCCCTGATCTAGATGTGAATCCCTTCATGATTAAGTGGGCTATATAAAATGTTTTTCTAACCACTTTGGCCACGTGGTTGTCAAATGAGAGATTGCTATCAACTTGGGTCCCCAGGTCCCTAATTACTTCTTCTGTACTTAATGGATTACCACCTATGTGGTAATTTGTGGGGCACTTTGTTTTTGCCAAAGGGATGACTATACACTTTTGGCGTTTAGCTTGAGGCCATGGCTCTGGCACCAGTTGTCTGTTTCTATGAGGCCCTTTTGAAGGATGCTTGTGTCGGCTGGAGAGTCGATTATGGCACCCAGTTTGCAGTCATCTGCAAACTTGGTCAGCCACAGTCCTTCCATGTTGGCCTGTACCTCCGAGAAATATATACCGAACAAGAGAGGTCCCAGGACTGAGCCTTGTGGGACACCACTTGTAACTGGTTTGGAGTCTGACATGGCTCAAGCAATTCTAACCATGTGGGTTCTGTCCTTGAGCCAGTTTGCAACCCATCTAGTGACATAGGGGTTTATATTTAAGCTGGTGAGCTTATCTATAATGCCCGAGTGGGGTATTGTATCAAAGGCTTTTGTGAGGTCCAGGTAGGCTGTGTGGACCACGTTCCCCTCGTCTGTGGCCTTGGTGACTGTTTCAAAGAAATCGACCAGGTTTAACAGGCAGGATCTACCCTTAACAAAGCCGAACTGGGTAGGAACCAGTGTCTGTACGTCCCCAATATCTTTATTTATGAGGTCCATGATGATCCTTTCCATAGCTTTGCAGACCAAGCTAGTCAGGCGATAGTTTCCAGGATCCGTTGAGGCACCACCTTTGTGGAGAGAGACTACTGTTGCTGTACGCCATTCTTTGGGTACATATCCTGTAGTAAGCCTGAGATTGAACAGTAATTTTATGTTTGGGTTTAGCTCTTCTTGGAGTTCATGTAGGACGCAGCCCGGGACACCATCTGGTCCCATTGATGCTGTGTTTTTTGCTTTGGAGAGGGCGGCTCTTACCTGAGCATCTGAGATGTCAGGGGGGCAGCACTCTGCTGGGATAGATATTTGTCCTTTTGGTGGGGAGGGGGGGAGAAGTTTGCACTGAACCTGTCAGCTAGGATGTTGGCAATATCTGTGGGTTCGGTGTATTTTTTGTCATTTTGGACTAATTCTGAGCATATCTGGGAATTCCCACCCAGGTTCCTAACATAACTAAAGAAAGCCTTGTGATTATCCTTAGTGTCCTGTGCAATTTTTCTCTCGAAGCTGGCCTTAGACGATTTTATGAGTGCCCATAGTTTTTTGCTAATACTGATCAGAGATGCCTTCCCTTTTTGGGATTTTGCTCTATCATGTAGTAGCTTCCTCCTTCTGTTGTATAGTTTGTTTATGGCTGGGGTCCACCTGACAGGACATCTGCCTTTGGAGGATTGGGTCTTGGTTTTATTTGGGATTGCATGATCCATGCATTCCTGAAGGTGTTCATAGAATGCGTTTATAAAGGATTCTGCGGTCTGGGCCATATTTTCCACAGGCCCGGGGGCTTTGAAGGATTCCACCTCGGTTTTGAGGAGTGTGAAATTTGCTTTAGAGAAGTTTTTCACTGTGGTTTTCTGGGCAAGGGGTGGGATCGGGATGTGCATATCCAGTGAGATTAGTTTATGGTCTGATCTTACCAGTGAGGGATACACTTGTGGTCTGGAGCATAGAGTCCCCATGTTGGTGATGATCAGGTCCAGTATGTTTTCCCCTCTTGTGGGAGTGGTAACAAGTTGTTCCATAGCATTTGAGTTTATAAATTCTAGGAACCTTTGGGCTAGGGTGTTGGAGCTAGAGTAATGCTCCCAGTGTATGTTTGGGTAGTTGAAGTCGCCCAATATAATGGTGTTTGGAGAGACCTTCATATTTTCCAGTGTTCTCAGGAAGGCCGAGTGGGGTTCCTGGGTTTGGGTGGGTGGTCTGTAGCAGGCTGTAAACTGAAAGGCAGTTTTACCCACTGTTAGTTGCACATGGATAGTCTCTGATGCTTCGTGCTGTGCCACCAACCTTGAGGTGTGGGTATCTTTGATGAATATTGATACTCCCCCGCCTTTTGTGGTTCGGTCCAAGTTTTGGGGCCGGAAAGCATGGTATGAGGTATAACCTGGTAGTGCTGGGGTGCTCTCGGGAGCCTTGAACCAGATTTCTGTTACTGCACAGATATCGATGTTTTCCATGCTAAGGAGAGTTTTGAGTGCGTGCATCTTGAGGTTTAGACTTCTGGCGTTGAGTAGCATTACTCTTAGTTTCTTATCCCTTGTGATACCTATGGAGATGGGTTTGTCTTTTGAACCTTGCCTAAAAAAAGGCACTATGGGGGTAACAAGAGCCTTTGCCAATATCGGAATCACAGCCATTAAGGCAAATCACAGCCCTTAAGGCGAAATAACATACCTAACACACTAGTAATAGGTGACTCTATAGTCAGTCACACTGACGTCCCACTCACTATGCTGGACAATGAGAAGGTTACTGTTAGCTGCCTGTCGGGAGCCAGAATCCGCCATGTAACACAACCACTCAGGTCACTCCAGAGCAAGTACAAATATGACTCTGTCATTGTTCATGTTGGTGTGAATGACCTGAGACGTACCTCCCTGGACTACATGAAAAGACACATGGAAGACCTCTCTGATCATGCAGCCCAGGCTGGTATGACCCTGACCCTGAGTAGCATCCTGCCCTCACCAAGTATGATAATGCAGTATAAAGAAAAAATGATCAATTTCAACAATTGGCTAAGCTTCTGGTGTCATTCAAAGGGGATCCAGTGTCTGTCAGCCTTTGACGATATGCTCGACAGGCCTCGTTAATTCACAAGAGACTGCTTGTACCTGTCACCCCTACGCTTTTGAATACTGGCCAAGGCTCTTGCTGCCCCATAGTGCCTTTTTTAGGCAAGGCTCAAAAGTCAAACCCACCTCCGTAAACAGCACAAATAAAAAAAATGAGGGTTGTGCTACTCAACGCCAGGAGTTTAAATCTCAAAATGCATGTGCTCGATGCACTCCTCAGTATGGAGAACGTCGTCATCTGTGCAGTAACTGAAACCTGGTTCAAGGCTCCACAGAGCACCCCAGCACTACCGGGCTACAACTCATACCATACATTTTGGCCACAGAACATGGACCGAAACACAAAAGGAGGGGGTGTATCTATATTCATAAAGGATACCTACTCCTCCAGGTTAGTGGCGCAGCATGATACCTCCGAGATCATCCATGTTATACTAACATCAGGAAAATCTGCAATGCAAATTGTGGCCTGCTACGGATCACACTCCGTGACCTAGGACCACCACTCCGCCTTTCGGGAGACGCTGGAAAACATGAAGTTCCTACCGAACTCCCTGATATTGGGCAATTTCAATTACCCTACCGTTAACTGGGAAAACTACTTGAGTACAAACTCCCAGGTGCAGCGCTTTCTGGAATTTATCAACTCAAATGCCCTGGATCAGCTGGTAAACTCCCCTACCAGAGGTGAAAACATATTGGACCGGGTCATCACCAACATGGGCAACAGGTGTTCCACACCAGAGGTCAACCCGTCACTGGTTAGATCAGACCATAAACTAATCACTCTGGATGTCCACACCACACCACCACCTCCAACCAAGGAAACCACACTGAAAAACTTTTCTATAGCAAACTTTACCTTACTTAAGACAGAGGTGGTAAGTTTCACAGCCCCCACGCTAAAGGATTACGGGGTTAAAGATGCAGGAACCTTTACAAATGCACTCTATGAGCACCTACAAGGATGCATGGATCATGCCATCCCTAGCAAAACCAAGACTCACTCCCCTAAGAGAAGGAAACCAGTCTGATGAACCCCTGCCGTAAACAGGCTATACAATAGAAGGAGGAAACTAGTTCAGAAAAAAAGCAAATCCCAAGAAGGAAAGACATCCCTGATAAGTATCACTAAGAAACTAAGGTCCCTCATAAAATCCTCTAAGGCTAACTTCGAAAGAAAAATAGCCAAGGATTTGAAAGATAACCACAAAGCCTTCTTTAGTTATGTCAAGAATCTAAGTGGCAACTCACAGATATGCTCCAAACTAGTGCAAAATAGCACAAAATATACTGAACCCACTGATATTGCCAACATCCTGGCAGATAGATTCAGTGCAAACTTCACCCCCCCCCCCACCCCCAAAAGGGCCCACAATAATACTGGAAAAGTGTAGTGTCCCAGAAATCATAGATGCACAGGTGAAAACAACCCTTTCAAAAGCCAAAAGCACAGCGTCAATAGGCCAGATGGTGTCTAAGGCTGCATCTTACACGAACTACAGAACAAACTAACCACCCACCTAAACACACTGTTCAACCTCAGCCTCTCCACAGGCTACGTGCCCATAGAATGGCACACAGCAACAGTTATTCTGCTCCACAAAGGAGGGGCCACAACTAACCCTGGTAACTATCGCCCCATAAGCCTGTCTAGCCTGGTCTGCAAGGCTATGGAGTGCATCATCATGGAACTCATTAACAAAGACATTGAGAACCTCCAAACACTTGACCCGACCCAGTTTGGCTATGTTAAGGGCAGATCATGCCTACTAAACCTGGTTGACTTCTTCGAGACAGTCACCAAGGCCATATTTTGAGGGGAAGGTAGTTCACACAGCCTACCTTGACATCGCCAAGGCTTTTGACACCATTCCCCACTTAGGAATTATAGAAAAACTCACCAGCCTGAAAATAAACCCCTACGCCACGAGATGGGTTTCCAACTGGCTTACAGACAGAACTCACACTGTAAGAATAGTGGGCTCCAGGTCCAACTCTAAACCAATCACAAGTGGTGTCCCACAAGGCTTGGTCCTGGGACCCTACTGTACGGCATATACTTCTCAGAAGTACATGCAAACACAGGAGGACTATGGCTAACCAAGTTCGCCGATGACTGCAAACTGGGAGCCATAATTGACTCTCTTGGTGACACAGACATTCTCCAAAAGGGCCTTACTGAGACGGACACCTGGTGTCAAAGTCATGCTCTCAAGCTAAATGCCAAAAAATGCATAGTCATCCCGTTTGGGAAAAACAAAACACCCATGAATTACCACATAGGTGGCAGCCCCCTTAATACAGAAGAGGTAATAAGAGATATGGGGACCCAGGTAGATGGTAATCTCTCCTTTGACAATCATATTGCCAAAGTAGTTAGGAAATCCTTCTATGTAGCCCATCTAATTGCTAAAGGGCTCACATCTAGAAATAAAGGTTATAGTGCCCCTCTACTCGTCACTGATCAGACCTATCATAGAGTACAATGCCCCGTTTGGGATGTACCTCACAAGACACTTCCAACAGCTGGAAAGACCACAAAAGTACCTCACCAAGAGGATTACTGGCCTCAAACATTTGTCCTATGCAGCCCGACTGGAAAAACTCCAGCTGTACTCAGTGGCATATCGCTTACTCAGAGATGATCTCTGCCTGACTTACAAAGCCATGTCCAAATCAGAATTGCTGGACATGCTCCACCTAAAGAAATCCAAGTCACTGTGAGTTACTTGCTCTAGTGAGCTAAATCTTGCCCTCGCCACAACAGTAAATCGAACATGCTGGAGGGATAGATTCCTGTCACAGAGACTCCCCATGCTTTGGAACAAAATTCCTAACTACATTATGCAGAGCCCTTCACTAACACTCTTCAAGAGAAATCTTGACGAGTGGATGGGTAATAGAAAATACACCCCTGGGATCACTTCATTGGCTCTTCTTGACAGAGACTCAGTTAATCAATCAATCGGGTGGCGAAAGCTGACACACTCTGGCTAGGCTTATAAATGCCCTCGGGCAGATAGCCTAGTACCTATGAACCTATACATATACACACACACTCTCCTCTGGTTTCATAATCGCATTCACTCACAAGCATAACTCTCAACCTTTTAGCACAAAAAATCTGGACAAAGTCCCCAAAATAGGTACAAATTTTAAGTATTGCTCTTATAAACTTAGAAAATTGCTAGAATAAAAGGTCTTGTGTTACATTGCACTTTCTGAAAGATATAAAGCCTGAAACTCAAATGCCTGTCATTATTTAGTGAATTTGCTCCTCACTGATTTGCCACAAAACCACAAATTTTATGAAGAATAGACAAAAAATATTAGGCAAAAATCTGGATAGTTGGCGAAAATTTGGACAGCTGAGAGCTATGCACCACAAGACTGCTCTGTCTCAATCTCAGACATACTCCTACACATACATATACACCTACTTTTTTCTGTTTTTTTTTTTTTACACTCACTAAACATAAAAGTGCTGTTTAGTGAGTGTAAAGTAATAGCGGCCGTTAGTTTTTTTTGCAGTCCGAGCTTCACGACAGCTTGATATGCTGCCGTGAAGCGGCGGACTTGTTTTTCAGCAGGCATTACTTGTATGTTAATACCCTGCTGGAGGACGTTCATTCTCCAATCAGGGTGCTGATGTACAGTTTGCCCATTCTCTAAAGCCATAATAGAGAATTGTAAAAAAGGGAAGAATTTAAGTATGACAGGGAAAGATTACAAAAAAGCATTAGACAGCATCCCACATTCATGTCTAAAGGAGTGCGTACAGATGTTAAGATGCATCCCACATTGATCATTTACATTACAGTTACCATAAAACAGGAACAAACCACTTTGCAGTTAAGTCTTGACACTGGGCAAATTATTATCCCAGGGATAAAAATTAAAATGGGAATATTCTAAGGTGGCTCTCACTGCTATTATTTTGTATTGCCCTTAACAAATTAAGCTGTTTACTTAACAGGTCATGGTTATAAGCTGGCTCCCAGAAAGCAGCCATCCTTAAAACTGAATAGTCATCAGATGAAAAGTTGAAAGCACAACTGCAGGTAGTTAAGACTTTCTCAGATGATATAAGAATGTAATTTGGTAATGATAAAAGTGCAAAAGCAAAGTTTAAATCAGGAAAGCTACAATCCCAGTAAAATATCAGTCTGCAACAGGAATGTGATATAAAGAATTTGTGAACTGATGAAGGATTAGCAATAATACATTAACAAATGTGAATAAAACTACATAAGGAATACTTTGGAAGACTAAAACTAAACAGTCTTGACATCTAGGAACGAAGTCCAAACTACACACCAATTTATTCTTCCTTTTCTGACTTAGTGTTGGCGTGATTGATTGGCCCCAAAAGGTATTGGATCAGTTGGAAATGAAAACAAAGATTCTCCGTGTTTATCAAATATACATACTCATGGTATACACTAAATTTTATGTATTCCTCTCTCTGAAGGAGGTATGGGCCTCCTCGAAAGTGATTACAGATCTGCAATTGTGTGACTGCATACATATCTGCTGACCTCATCAGATCCAAACAAAGTGAAAGTTTTAAAACATGAGGGAATGAAGTCTAAGGTGACCTCTCTGCTCTGTGTAGCAGAAGCGTTCCAGTGTCAAGTGGGAATGGAAATCAAACCAGGAGGAGACAAAAATCAGACAGCAGCTGAATTTGCCAAAAAACAAAAGAAAGAATATAAGGAGAAGGAAAGAAATGTAGAAAAGTTATAAATATAGTGGGAAGTATATGTCCTAGGACAGTCTCCTGTTGATTAGGATTTGATGCAGGAATGGTTATGGAGAGGTGATCTGAAGCCAAACGATGAAAGAATAGTAATGGCAACCTAGGATAGTCGACTGTATATACGATAGTTTACAAAGTCCATTGAATGTGTGGGAGAAACCGTCAAATTTAGGTTCTGTAAAAAAGAATTTGGAAACGTTCAATGATTTGTTGTTGGGTGTGATGCACTCCTGGCAGAGGGCCTGTACACTGGAAGACGCAATACTGTGGCATGACTGTTGCATTATGGATTGTGCAAAAGCTACAATACAGAAGCAGCTGAGAAACACTGGAAACATGAACCACAAAGTATTATAAAGAATGATGAAGTGTATATCATATGGGATCACCCATTACCAACAGTTAAAAAAACAGGTATAGTAGCCCATGAAAAAAAGACAAAAGTAGCATTGATCATTGAAATACCTACACCTACTGATTACAGAGACTTAGTACAGAGAGAGAAACAGTCATAAAATATCAAAATTTGCAGATGAAAACAAGAGCAATGTGGAATAAAGTTTCCCAGACAATTCCAATAGTAGCAGGAGCAGTGCGCTAATAAAAAGAGTCTACAATCATACTTGGATATGCTACCAGTACATGTAACTCCATATGAATAGCAGCAGAAGGCTTTTCTGGGCATATTGCGGTTGTTGCAAAGAGTACTTTTGGATAACATCAGAGACTGAAAGAATACTAATTTCATGAACTTTAATTATACCCTGACTTAGAAATGGGGTGCTTTCCCTCATGGTATTATAAACCTGAAATACTTGGAAAAATTAAACTGAGAGGTATATAGAGAAGTATCCAGAGTAATAGCTGAGTTGGCATCTCCTGAGACATTTCTAGAGGTAGCAGTAGATGAGCCAAGATGTATTTGTCTAATTCTGTAACATCCTGATAAGCTAACTTCAGGGAACTAAGCTGTAGCATTTTCAGTTAAGAAAACTGTTCAGCAAGCCAGCAAGAGCAAATGCTGCATCAAAGATTGAAAGGTTACTGAATTACATTCTATACCACTGCTGCACTGAGTTTTTTGACTTTGTACAAGAAACAGTGAAATTATACATAATTCTGAAATGTGAAAAACATGAGTACATATTGTGTTCATTGATGCATTAGACTGATGTGTAGTAATCAAAACTGAGTGATATTTTATCAAATGCTTGTATTTTTATAGAGATGCTACTTTAAGAAGTTGGCACCTTTAGCCTGTGTCAGAGTTCAGACTGTACATCATGTGCTCTGGGTATTGTGCAAATGTATTTTATACTGTGAAATAATACATAATACCAGGCATAAGCTGGTCATATGCAGCTGGTCTCCATCCCATTATTCATGCCATCCTGAATATCAAGATGTTGCAACGTAGAAGTGAGTTTTCCAGTGATGCCTAGAAACTTTGTGGCATCTACAAGTGACAACCTTTGACACACCTTCTCTCTGACAGATGCTTCCTGTAGGCATAGTAAGCCATACACGAAAGAGGAAGTGTATATTATTGTAGCAGTGCAGTGCAGCCCTTTGATGCCTGAAAGCCAGTACCCCATAATTTAGCCCTACATCTAAGCCATTGTACTACATTGCTCAGTCTTGCAAGCTGTGCCTTAATATCACTTTTGCAGCAACAGACATGTCTACATTTCAGTGCAGCAAAGCTAACTGCATGTTAAAAAACAAACCATTTCCATTAATCTGCATAGTTCATGAGATGTACCCATATTTTCAGTCACAATAAGTGATAAAATACATGAATACTGTATTTTGAATATATGATTCCTAACTGACCTGGAAAAAAAACAGCCATGCATGAGTTGACTGGGCCAGAAGACCAAATGCTCACAAGAAAGTAAGTGTAGCATTTACTGTGTATTTGTCCTCAGCATACAGACTGCAGGACTTAGAACAAGAATGCTGGGGGGTGAGGGCATAACTAAAGGTCAAGTGAGAACGAATGCTTTTTTACAAGTACAAGACGATATGTACACAGTTCTGAGAAGTGAAATGTTTTGTGCATTGTAAATCATTCATCGGTCACATCTGCAGTTTGTTTTCATAATGATTTGGACTGGTTAAAAATGCAGTGAGCAGTTTATATGCTGGTTTTAGTCGCATGTTGGATTTAAATGTGTACTCCTAATTTAGAAAGACCGAATAATCCCACAAAAGCAAAATGGCTGGCTAAGATCCATCCTTGACAAACAGAACAAATCTCCTTTGTTAATAGATTTGCTATGTTTGGGCTGTAGTCCGAGTAAAATAATGGATGTGAATGGGGAGAGATGAGAACCACTTAGAATGTTCTGTTTAAGCACATTTTCTTCTTAAATCCAGCAGAAGATGTGCATGTAGCTTCTGCTGACCACTTTTTGAATGGCACAGAGCTGTTTGTGGTATAGAATGATAATACACCACAGCAGGGTAGTGTTAGTTTATATTGATGGGAGCATTATTAAGTCATGAAGACACAACCTTCATAACTACTACACTATAATCCTTACCCTGATGCTCTGTATTGTTGTATAATATTATTTAAAAAGAATCATTTTGCTTTTTTTTAAATGAGGCCACTGTGTACTCCTTACTCCTCCATGGTACAATAGGTCAGCAGTTATGTCTTTAGGATGTACTACACACCTCCGCTCTCGTAAAAGTGGTAACACATTTGAAGTAAGCTCTTTTGATGCAGTTTGTGCCACTGATAGAGTGATTGTATGCATTCCAGGAAAACATAGTACCAAAAATAAACATACATGGAAAACCTTAAGGCCAGTTACCAAGACAGGAGGTGGCACTTTCATGAAGAACATATTGTGAGGTTGTAACTAATCTGAAAGTAGTTTACATTTAGTGGCACTTTAAGGCATAGCAGCCTTCTGTTTATTTAGGACATTCATGCACACAGGCTAAATGCTATGAGTAAGTGACCCCACTGTCTATTTTTCCTGTAACCTTTCTCTGGCACCCCATAAAACTGGAGCAATACTTTTCCTACATATGGTCTCTGTGCTAATAAGATGAGTTTCAATGTATTACCAATAAGAGAATGGTTCACGTTTATAACACGTTTTCTTAGGCTTAACCTGCTAGGTAGTACACAACACTAAAATGTCAGATGTTCATCGTGTTTCACTGTTGCAGTCATGACTGTAGGGTTCTCCCCTGCCGGCAGGCAGCCCCAGGTCGGCCAGAATCCCAAAGTCTGGGTCCGGCGTCGGCGGTTCAACCATGCTCCCTGATGTCAGAGCTCCAGGAGTACAAAGCTGACAGCCGACGCCATCTTCTCCAGTCTTTCTTGCCGTGCGGTGATAGCAGTTCGCATTTGCTGGTCGGCGGACTCATGACGAATTTTACTGATATACTTTGGTCCGAAGACTTTCTTCTCCACTCAAAGCTAAGTACCCCGTTGGGGAAACTTTTTTCTTGCTCCACTCTGATGTCAGAAAAAGTTAATAATTGTATTTCATGTGGGAAGCAAATACCTCATAAGGATTTTCATTCTTACTGTATTCCTTGCTTGGGCCCTGACCACGACGTAGCTAGCTGTCGGTTTTGTGCTAGATTCAATCAACGTACAATTAAGCGAAGGTACGATTTTGCTTTTCATTACTTCGGTAGGCGCTTTAACTACAAAATGCCGTCGGATACGGTCCCGGCTACCGGAGTTCATAAACGTCGCAAGGATAAAGACAGGCCTCCGAGGTCCAAATCTGATGATAGTGCACAAGTGGAGCCAGCTTCAGGTTCGGCCGTCGTCAGTGAGGCACTTTTGCAGCCCCTGTCGTCGGCCATTTCAGAACCGACGGCCGAAACGGACTCTCATGAGGAGCCAACCAGGCCTTTAAATATTTCTTTTGCAGGACCTTCGGACAATGCTCCTTCGGATGGGTCCGGAGCTGCTGTGCAGGTACCGGCTTCCGAAGGGGGTTTTCAGGCCTACTCAGCTAGTAATAAAGGCAAAGACTCCTTCAAAATCAAAGACTTCTACACAGGCTTCTTCTGAACTGGCTCTCAAGTCACAGAAACAGTTACTCAAGATGGCGGAGGATTTACTTACTATGATTAGGGGTTCTCATCCCCCTCCAGACAAAAGGCCCAGGCAGGATATTTCTTATGATTCCTCTGATCAGGCTTCTGTTTCCTCAGTTTCTTCTTCTGATCAGGAATATTCTTTCCCTCCTTATGAGGATTCTGATGCTGAAGAATCCATTCTTTCAGCTTCTCCCCCTGAGGATTTCTCTTTTGGGGAAACTTTGCATGAAATGAGGGAACATTTCCACTGGGAAGGACAGGAGTATTCGGAATCCAAGAAAAGGCTGAGGGAATTTCTTCTTCTTCCCCAACATAGACCCCTGGCTATTCCTCCTGTTTTGGATATTGTAGATGATGCCTTTTCGGAGGCTAACTTAACCCCTGACTCTCTTCCTTTTGCCCCTGTGAAGCCTGATAGATATTACAGGGTTCCTGATTCCCATCAGTTTTTATACAAGAACCCTTCTGCTGACCCTGAAACCATTTCTCAGGGTCCTAAGGGAGCTAAGGCCACTTCTGCCAAAAATCCTACTCCTACTGAAAAGGATTCTCAATCCTTAGAAAGATGGGGCAAAAAGGTGTACACTTCTGCTTCTTTGTCTTTGTCCATTAGGGCTTTAAACTGTCAGGTTCATATGTTTAAATACCAGCAATTTCTATTGTCTGTCTTAAAACAAAAGCTTACTTCCATTTCTGCCTGTGCAGAGGATAAGGAATTACATGACTTATTGCATGCCACTGAACAGGTTGGGAAGCATGGTTTACACTGTGGATTTGATGCCTTGCAGGCTTCTTGTAGGGCTGCGGCCTCTGGCACAGTCATTAGGAGGCATGCATGGCTAAAGGAACAAAATTTACCTGAACGGGTAAAGGCAAAATTATTGGATGCTCCTGTTCAGCCTAATGTTTTGTTTGGATCGAAAACTGAAGAGGTGATTAAAAAGATGGAGGATAAGGCGAAATCAATGCAAACAGTTAAAGATTTCTTACAAGTACAGCCTCCTAGATTTAGCAGGAATTGGCCTTCAAAAAATTGGTCCTTTCCCACTTCAGACAGGCCTCAGAGGGGTAGATATAGATGTTCCAGAGGGAGGCCTCAATCACAAGCTGCTTATAGACCAAGACAGTGGACTGCTTCCACCCCTAGGGGAGGAGAGGACAGGTCACAATCTCAAAGGAAACAAACTCAATGACTCCCCCTGTGGGGCTACAGGAACTTCTTCCCTGGAAGCCCCTCTCGGAGGAAAACTCTCTCTTTTTTATCAAAATTGGACTCAAATAACCCAAGACAAATGGGTTTTGGATGTGGTTTTAAGAGGTTACAAATTCCATTTTCATACCTTGCCAAGGCTAAGCGGATAGCCAGACCTTCCAAAACATCAATGGATGGAGGCCTTAAACCAGGTGGAAGCTCTTTTGGCTATGAATGCCGTAGAACTGGTTCCTCTTTCAGAGAGGGGAAAAGGGTTTTATTCAAGGCTCTTTCTAGTCCCAAGGAAGCAAAACTCATGGAGACCCATTCTGGATCTGTTTGTCTTGAACACCTTTCTAGAGATTCCAAAATTCAAGATGCTTACTCTACAGCAGCTACTTCCAATGCTGTCCAAAAATGCTTGGATGGTAACTTTGGATTTAAAGGAGGCATATTTACACATTCCCATCAGGCAGGATCACAGAAAATACTTCAGGTTCAAAGCCGGTTCAAGGCACTTTCAATTCTCTGCACTGCCCTTTGGATTATCTACTGCGCCCAGGGTCTTCACCAAATGCCTGGCTCCAGTAGTAGCTTACTGCAGACTCAAGGGAATTCAAATTTACCGTTATCTGGACGATTGTCTAATTCAGGCAGACAGCAAGGATGTCTTACTCCAGCATCTAGAATTTGTACAGAACCTCCTCAAGTTCCTGGGATTCTCTGTAAACATAAAAAAGTCAAATTTGACACCATCGCAACAGATAACTTTTCTGGGTGCACTTCTAAACTCCACAACCCAGATGGCATTTCTGACATCCGAAAAACAGTTACAGCTGGCTTCAACTTTCAGAACTTTGGCAACTTTAACTCCTCTATCTGCAAGGAAATTCCTGCAGGCTTTGGGTTACATGGCATCCTGCATCCTTCTCGTACCATATGCAAGACTACACATGACGAAAATACAGTAGTACCTAAAAAGTGTATGGTCTCAGCATTGCCACAGTTTAGACATACTGATCTCCGTTCTTCCTTGCCTTCAAAAGGAATTTCTTTGGTGGTCCAGGGCATGTGCTCTAAACAAAGGGAAGCCCTTCCGTCTGCCTCCTGCCTCTCAGATTCTAACCACGGACGCCTCGGATTATGCTTGGGGAGCCCATTTTCAGGGCAATTGTTTGCAGGGCCTTTGGACAAAGGATCAGAAGCACCTGCATATCAATTTAAAAGAAATGTTAGCCATTCAGAAAGCTCTATTGGCCTTCAGGAATCTTTTACAACCAGGACAACTGTTAATACGGACAGACAACACCACAGTTATGTGGTACATAAACAAGCAAGGGGGATCTCATTCCTACCCCGTTGCAGACTAGCCATGGATCTATGGGACACAGCTCTATCTTGCAATCTGGATCTTCAGGCTCAGTTTCTACCAGGGAAACAAAACTTCCTGGCAGACAGTCTGAGCAGACATCTTTCGGATCCACACGAGTGGATGCTGGACACCAGAATATTCAAGATGATAACAGCAGTCTGGGGATGTCCTCACATAGACCTCTTTGCATCCCATCTCAATCATCAGCTACAGACTTTTTGCACCAGGATTTTCCACACAGAAGCCTGGAGAGTGGACGCCCTGCCATTCAGTTGGAGGAACCTCTCGGGATATGCCTTTCCGTCTCTCCCTCTTCTTCCACGGGTTTTATTGAAGATAAAACAGGACAAGCCCAAGATGATCATCTTGCTGGCTCCAAATTGGCCTCGGCAGTTTTGGTATCCAACTCTAAAAAACCTATGCCTGGAGCCCCCTTGGATTTTACCTCAGTCTCCGAACCTTCTGTCTCAACATCAGGGCCAGGTTCTACATTCTCATGTCAGAACTCTCAGCCTGGCGGCCTGGTTAATCCAGGACCTTTGATTTCTTCTTTACTGCCCAAGCAGGTTATGGATGTCATTTTAGAAGCCAGACGTCCTAGCACTAGAAAATCTTATGCAGGAAAATGGAAAAGATTTTGTTCCTGGATGCAGGCTCAGGATTCTGATCCTCTTCTTCCCAACATTACTTTAATTTTACTTTACTTGACAGATCTCTTACATAAGGGTCTCTCTTTCTCTTCCATTAAAATACATGCCTCTGCTATTTCTGCTCATTATAATACAGACCCTCCCATCTTTTCCCACCAGCTCATGCGACAGTTTCTCAGAGGAGCTAAGAACTTAAGACCTCCTAGATCTCCTCCTATTCCTGCTTGGGATCTCAACTGTGTTTTGGAAAAACTAACCTTGCTTTCTTTTGAGCCTGCTGCTTCTTCTGACACCAAGTTTTTATCTTGGAAGACAGCCATCCTGTTAGCCCTAACCTCTGCCAGGAGGGTTTCGGAGTTACAAGCTCTAATGGCTGTGGAACCTTATATTATTTTTCATCAAGACAGAGTATCTTTGAGGACTAATCCTACCTTCATGCCTAAGGTGGTTTCCAAAGTGGCTTTAAATCAAACTATTCACTTGCCAACCTTTTTCCCCACTCCTCAAAATAAAGGGGAAAGGATCTTACATTCCTTGGATGTACACAGACAGCTACGTTTTTACCTGAACAGAACTAAGGACATCAGAAAATCAGAACAATTGTTTGTTTCTTATGCTTCCAGTTCCCAAGGTAAAGCCATTTCAAAACAGACCATTTTTAAATGGATTGCTCATGGAATCAGATTTTGTTATTCTCACCATGGAAAGCAAATCCCAGGGAGTATACAGACTCATTCCATGAGAGCTGCTGCCACTTCTGCGGCCTTCCTCAGGGGAGTTCCTACCAAGGATATTTTGGAAGCTGCAACTTGGAGTTCAGTGCATACTTTTTCCAAGCACTACAATCTTCCTCTCTACTCTAAGTCTAGGGCAGGCTTTGCCTCTGCAGTCTTGCAGGGCCTTTTAGCCGCCCCTTCCACTTTATGACCACCTCCCTTTCTTTCAGCTTTGGGATTCTACCCTACAGTCATGACTGCAACAGTGAAACACGATGAACACAGTACAGTTGTGTACACCTACCATAAATGTAGATGTTCGAGTGTCTTCACTGTTGCAGTCTGCTTCCTCCCTCCTGTCCCCTCTTATTTTTACTTTTGTGTATTTCCTTTTTTCACCATTCTTCTGAGGTGTATTTGCAAAGGTTATGGGACCTTTTTCATTTTGGGACTCCTGACATCTGGGGCAAGAAAAACTGGAGAAGATGGCGTCGGCTGTCAGCTTTGTACTCTTGGCGCTCTGACATCAGGGAGCATGGTTGAACAGCCGATGCGGGACCCAGAATTTGGGATTCTGGCCGACCTGGGGCTGCCTGCCGGCAGGGAAGAACCCTACAGTCATGACTGCAACAGTGAAGACACTCGAACATCTACATTTATGGTAGGTGTACCAGTTTCTACCCTGGTGACCTAGAGGAATGCTGACACACCCATTAAGGAGCATTCCCAGCTTCCCAAGAAATACAGAACCTCCCACACTGCTCAAACTTGAGATGTTTCATGTGTCATGGCTTCAACATACCAATGCATAAAATATTGTTTAGTTTGTAATATACTAATAAAATACTATGTAATGTGGTCAGGTTGGTATATTGTGTGTGCAAGAGACCAGATGGAAGGGGAGCAAGGCTAGGTGTATCGGAGGCGAGTTCAAATTGTTTTATCATGGTGTGGATGGATGGGAGGAGAAATGGCGTAGGCATTATCCTGAAGGAACAGTATGCTAAGAGTGTTTTGGAGGTAAAAAGTGTGTCGGATAGAGTGATGTTTATGAAGCTGGAAATTGATGGTGTAATGATGAATGTTCTTAGTGCATATGCTCCACAAGTTGGGTTTGCGATGGATGAGAAAGAAAACTTTTGGAGTGAGTTGGATGAAGTGGTGATGACTGTACCCAAGGGTGAGAGACTGGTGATTGGAGCAGATTTCAGTGGACATGTTGGTGAAGGAAGCAGAGGGGATGAGGAAGTGATGGATAGGTATGGTGTTAAGCAAAGGAATGCATAAGGTCAGATGGTAGTGGATTTTGCGAAAAGGATGGACATGGCAGTGTTGAATATGTATTTTAACAAGAGGGAGGAGCATAGGGTGACATACAAGAGTGGAGGAAGATGCACACAGGTGGATTATATCTTATGTAGAAGGGCCAGTCTGAAGGAGATTGGAGACTGTAAAGTGGTGGCAGGGGAAAAGTGTAGTTAGCCAGCATAGGATGGTGGTTTGTAAGATGACATTGGTGATCAAGAAGAGGAGGATGAGTGTGAGGTCAGCACCAAGGATCAAATGGTGGAAATTGAAAAACGGTAATTGTGAGGTGATGTTCAGGGAAGAGTTAAGACAGGCACTGGGTGGCAGTGAAGAGTTACCGAATAGCTGGGTAACTACAGCAGAGCTAGTAAGAGAGATGGCTAGAAATGTGCTTGGTGTGACATCTGGAAAGACGAAGGAGGACAAAGAGACCTGGTGGTGGAATGAAGAAGTACAGGAGAGTATACAGAGAAAGAGGTTGGCAAAGAAGAAGTGGGATTGTCAGAGAGATGTGACAGAGAGATGATTTTTAAATACCCACTCCCCAAGCTAACTGCCTGTCCTGCACGCTGCTGGCTTGCCCGTAGCTTGCCTACTGTAGGGTGTACTAGTCCTCTCCTGTTGTGGTTACCTGCCCACCGGACTGCCCTCCATTGAATTGCCACCAGTAGAGCGGATTACCGGTTTCTTCACGGAACCCTGTACAGCATCTTGAATAAGAATTGCAACATCTTGCCTACTGTAGGGTGTACTAGTCCTCTCCTGTTGTGGTTACCTGCCCAGCAGACTGCCCTCCATTGAATTGCCACCAGTAGAGCACAATACCGGTTTCTCCACGGAACCCTGTACAGCATCTTGAATAAGAATTGCAGCATCTTGCTTACTGTAGGGTGTACTAGTCCTCTCCTGTTGTGGTTACCTGCCCAGTGGACTGCCCTCCATTGAATTGCCACCAGTAGAGCGGAATACCGGTTGCTCCACGGAACCCTATACAGCATCTTGAATAAGAATTGCAACATCTTGCCTACTGTAGGGTGTACTAGTCCTCTCCTGTTGTGGTTACCTGCCCAGTGGACTGCCCTCCATTGAATTGCCACCAGTAGAGCAGACTACCTGTTTCTCCACGGAACCCTGTACAGCATCTTGAATAAGAATTGCAACATCTTGCCTACTGTAGGGTGTACTAGTCCTCTCCTGTTGTGGTTACCTGCCCAGCGGACTGCCCTCCATTGAATTGCCACCAGTAGAGCGGACTACCTGTTTCTCCACGGAACCCTGTACAGCATCTTGAATAAGAATTGCAACATCTTGCCTACTGTAGGGTGTACTAGTCCTCTCCTGTTGTGGTTACCTGCCCAGTGGACTGCCCTCCATTGAATTGCCACCAGTAGAGCGGAATACCGGTTTCTCCACAGAACCCTGTACAGCATCTTGAATAAGAATTGCAACATCTTGCCTACTGTAGGGTGTACTAGTCCTCTCCTGTTGTGGTTACCTGCCCAGCGGACTGCCCTCCATTGAATTGCCACCAGTAGAGCGGAATACCAGTTTCTCCACGGAACCCTGTACAGCATCTTGTATAAGAATTGCAACATCTTGCCTACTGTAGGGTGTACTAGTCCTCTCCTGTTGTGGTTACCTGCCCACCGGACTGCCCTCCATTGAATTGCCACCAGTAGAGCGGATTACCAGTTCCTTCACGGAACCCTGTACAGCATCTTGAATAAGAATTGCAACATCTTGCCTACTGTAGGGTGTACTAGTCCTCTCCTGTTGTGGTTACCTGCCCAGTGGACTGCCCTCCATTGAATTGCCACTAGTAGAGCGGAATACCGGTTGCTCCATGGAACCCTATACAGCATCTTGAATAAGAATTGCAACATCTTGCCTACTGTAGGGTGTACTAGTCCTCTCCTGTTGTGGTTACCTGCCCAGCGGACTGCCGTCCATTGAATTGCCACAAGTAGAGCGGACTACCTGTTTCTCCACAGAACCCTGTACAGCATCTTGAATAAGAATTGCAACATCTTGCCTACTGTAGGGTGTACTAGTCCTCTCCTGTTGTGGTTACCTGCCCAGCCGACTGCCCTCCATTGAATTGCCACCAGTAGAGTGGACTACCTGTTTCTCCACGGAACCCTGTACAGCATCTTGAATAAGAATTGCAACATCTTGCCTACTGTAGGGTGTACTAGTCCTCTCCTGTTGTGGTTACCTGCCCAGCGGACTGCCCTCCATTGAATTGCCACCAGTAGAGTGGAATACCGGTTTCTCCACAGAACCCTGTACAGCAACTTGAATAAGAATTGCAACATCTTGCCTACTGTAGGGTGTACTAGTCCTCTCCTGTTGTGGTCACCTGCCCAGCGGACTGCCCTCCATTGAATTGCCACCAGTAGAGCGGAATACCGGTTTCTCCACGGAACCCTGTACAGCATCTTGAATAAGAATTGCAACATGTATGTTCCTACTAGTGCTACTATCTAATCAGTATTTACTGTCTGTACCAATTCTGGGGACATTTAGTTGTGAGGATAGGGCTCTGCCTCGTGTCTGCCAGCAGCTTAACATAACCCTTAGTTCCCTTCCATCTCCGCTACCTTGTTACCCTTGCCCGTTTTCATTAGCTTGATATCTTAGGTAGTAATTACATCCTAAGGCCACTAGATGGCAGCATAAGTCTGCTTTCCTTCCAATTTGGTATTCCCGCCCTTAAGAGAAGCAGCCTCAGTGAAACTTACTACACAGTTTCTAGTACTTTTGTTTTTTGTGCAACTTACCTTTCCTTGCTCTGTTCCCCTGGCCTTAGTCTTCACACACTAATCCCCGCCAATTAGTCATCTCCTTCTCCTGTCCTTCATTTGTAGGTTTAGCCCCCCCCCCCAGCCTACCTGCCTCCTAATTTTCCCGCTCCGAAGTCTTTATAGAGCCCCTAGCAGGTGAGGTGACATTTTTAAATACCCACTCCCCAGGTTAATTGCCTGTCCTGCACGCTGCTGGCTTGCACATAGGTGCGTACCTCTTATAACTGCTGAATGTGGGATATAACCTGACTGCCTACTGTATTGTTTGTATGAACTACCTTCTCTTTTGGATACCAGCTGTAGAATCTGTAATAGTGACTTAAAACTCTGTACGTATTATTTACAGCGATATAAGTTGTTAGTGACTAGCTGAAGGCTTATCGTAGTCGCGATAACTAGTTCCTCATCCTCGCTAATTAGACCTAAGCGTTTTGTTTAAACTTTAACAGTATTTAATCTTCAGAATATTGGTGACTACTTAAATGTACTGTAGATGGAATATTATTATTATTGACTCAGTCTGTACAGGTTTTGGTCTGTGCTTCTTCTGCATATCTGTCTAGACCTGTTTTTATGCTGTTGTTCTACTATTCTGTAAACACAATCGAGACTAGATACTTGAGTAATATTAGCGAGTCTGCATATTAGCTGCATTACCAGTTTTTGGCTGTTTGATGTCATACTTTTTCTAGCCTACCTCAGTGGCGTATGAGCGTTTAATTGTGTTTTGCAAATCTTTGCTTTGTTATGTTAGTGCGCTCAGAGGTCGTTCAGTTAATTGATTTTACATTATACCTTGTTTTAACATTTCTTAGAACTAAAACCTGACAATTGCATTTTGCATAGCTTTGCTTTGTTAAGTTAGTGTGCTCTGAGGTCGATCAATTGATTGCTTTTACTTTGTACCTGTTTTAACATTTTTTTTAGAACTAAAACCTGCCCAGTATTCTGCTTAGTTATACTTTAAGGTTATTGCGCTCCAATGTCGTTCAGTTGTTTGCATTTACAATTGTACTGAGTTTTTAACATTTTTGCTAGAATTTTAACCTGAAAGATCTGGATGTGTGTATCACACAGCAGGGTATCTCTTTACTGTATAACACATTGTAGCTTGTTGTAGAGCGTGGTCTTTTGCTACCTACTACAGTGCTTTTGTTTTCCTTCTACCTTCAACATTCATTGTTCATCTCCTTATTATCTGTTAGACTCCTTCATCTGTGTTTAACTGATTCTTCTTTCTGTTAATGTGTTCTAACACCTCATCCTTTGCTAGTTCTTTTTCTCAGGCACTACCATACCGCTACTATCTACATGCTAGCTTAAAACCTGATCGCTCTCACATAGAGCTGATAACTATTGTAAGTTCACTATTCTAATGAATTATTTTCCTTTCAGCTTGCCTACTGTAGGGTGTACTAGTCCTCTCCTGTTGTGGTTACCTGCCCAGCGGACTGCCCTCCATTGAATTGCCACCTGTAGAGCGGAATACAGGTTTCTAAACGGAACCCTGTACAGCATCTTGAATAAGAATTGCCACATGTATTTTCCTACTAGTGCTACTATCTAATCAGTATTTACTGTCTGTACCAATTCTGGGGACATTTAGTTGTGAGGATAGGGCTCTGCCTCATGTCCGCCAGCAGCTTAACATAACCCTTACTTCCCTTCCATCTCTGCTACCTTGTTACCCTTGCCCGTTTTCATTAGCTTGATATCTTAGCTAGTAATTACATCCTAAGGCCACTAGATGGCAGCATAAGTCTGCTTCCCTTCCAATTTGGTATTCCCGCCCTTAAGAAAAGCAACTTCGGCGAAACTTACTACACAGTTTCTACCCCATATAGTGCTACCTTGTCTCATCCTGAGGCTTTCTCCCTAGCTCTGTTTTTCCTCACCTAGTAAAGCTAGACCTAGAAGGGAACATATACCGCCATCTCTCTGCTTATATCTTCCTGTAGTTGTATGTGTAATATATGTTTTTGATCCTCCTGCCCTCCCTTCATTTACCACTTTTTGTGGTAATGCTCATGAATCCATTATGGTATTAGCTCAGTCTGTACACTCTAACTTCCCTCCAAGTCTCTCTGACCCACCTCACAAACAAGCTAACTGATTGTTTTTTGTGCAACTTACCTTTCCTTGCTCTACCCGCTCCGTTCGCCCTGTGGGCTCACTCCACTCCCCTACCCTACCCCCAATTCCCAACCACCCCCAGTGGCCCTACACTTATACGTGTATAACCCATCCCATTACTATTTCCAACCAATAACATCTCAGACTTAATTAGCTCTACCCTATTACCTCTCTATCTCCACACCCGAGCCCAGTGCTACATCAACCTATAAGATAACAAGATTAATTAGCTATACCCTACTATTTCCCTATCCCCTGGCCATCCTATTCCTGTTTACTTGACCACACCTTCACTTACTATGTATAATCCAAGCATTTCCAAATATAACATCCTTATCTACTCCATCCTACTCCTAAATACTCTTCTCATTTCCTACTCCCTTACCTTCTATGAAAATAGAAAGCTTACTCTATCCCATCTAACAGCAAAACAAACTAATACCCATTATGAATACACCCCACTATCTCACTGCAATATTACCTCATCTTCTTCATACCTTAAACCTCAATACCACAGAGCAACACATATCAAGTTTTTTCAACTTGTGAAACCTTTGCCATTACTTTCCAAACTTTGCAAACATACCTATAGTCACCAACAACTTTTATTCATTTATGGCGACATTCACCCCAATCCAGGCCCAAATACCTATTACCCTACTATCCCCTCAATTAAACAAGCAACTTATTCAAGTCTTCCCTCCAGTCCCATTTCTCTTCAGATAGCCCACCTTAATATTCGTAGCCTGAATAATAAAACAACTCAACTCCATGCCCTCCTTGACTTATACTCCTTTGATATCCTTTGCCTAACTGAAACCTGGCTAAAGGCAGACACCAAAGACATTGACATAATACCACCAGGATATAATATCATTAGACTTGACCGTAATATCAAAAAGGGTGGAGGGGTAGTAGTACTTTACAAAACTGAACTACTGGTTACCCTACTAGATACCAAACCTCCCTCACTATGCAATAGTGAAATCTTAATAACCAAATTACAAATGAACACAAGTAAATCCATCTATATCATTTACTGTTACATCCCACCAGGTAATAACATTAACACCCTTGAAAACCTTCTTAGCTGGCTCTCAACCTCCTTCCCTCAGGAAACTATACTACTAGGAGACTTTAATATTGACTGGAATTCTTGTATTTCCTAAATACCCTCTTCACATATAAATCTCTATGGCTTTCATCAACTGATTACCGTCACTACAAGAATAGACAAAACCAGCTCTAAATAGAGCATCTTGGACTGGATACTAGTTAATTGCAACCCCATGACCTATACCACAGGAACACTACCAGATAATATTAGTGACCATTTAATCACTTTCATCAACAGAATAAAGAGCCCTATAGCCAATAATATACAACTCAGAACTATCAGGAACAAAACAAATTTCAAACAAGCCAACTTCCAACTAGAACTCAAAGCTTGTAATTGGTCTCCTCTAAAATACTTACCTCTTGATGAGGCTGTTTTATACTTCGACAACAAATTCCTCCAAATTCTCAACCTCCATGCCCCCAAAAGACTCAAAAAAACCAAAGCTAAGACTGCTCCTTGGGTATCTAAAGAAACCAAACAAAAAAATGCTACTTAGAAATAGGACTTGGAACAAATGGAGATCTACCAAAAACTCAGCTGACCACATAATCTCTAAACAACTTAGAAACGAAGCAAAGAAACTAATATTCCAAGATAAAAAAAATTACTATTGGGAATTCCAACTCTCCCAATGTCAAAATCCTCAAAACTTCTGGGTATCAACAAACTTCTTCACCCTGGCCATTCCAAAACACCAACTCCCTCTAACCTCACTCAAACTACACCCAAACAAATTGCTGACACTTTCAACTCATTTTTCTTAGACACTGTCACTACCCTGGCATCAACTTTATCTCCAAAATCCACTCAAGTACCTCACTTCCTTAATGATAAGCCCCCCTCTTTCAAATTACAACCTGTCTCGACAGACCTCATCTATACCTTACTTACCAAACTTAAACCATGCACCCCCTCAGCTGACCTCATCCCAACTGAGTACCTACAAATAGGTGCCAAAGCACTAGCCTTTCCTGTCTCCATTTTAATAAACCGAACTATAACTGAAGAAAGTATTCCTACCCTCTGGAAGGTCTCTCGCATCATTCCACTTCATAAGGGTGGTAACTCGAACGAGCTCTCTAACTTCTGTTCCATAGCTCTTCTTTCTCCAGTAGCTAAAATCATGGAAAAATGTGTTCATAGGCAATTACTTGATCATCTTCTCCAAAACAATCTTCTAGCAGACTGCCAACATGGCTTTAGACCTCATCACAGTAGCACCACTGCTCTATTGTCATTCACTGTCAATATTAATAAAAATCGGAACAACAACTTACTTTCCTCAGCTCTATTTTTAGACCTCTCAAAGGCCTTTGATATGGTTAACCATCCTCTCTTACTAAATATCCTGCAATCATTTAACTTAGACTCTCAGACTATCCAGTGGTTTAATTCCTACTTGGATAATAGACAACAAGCAGTACTTTGGGAAAATCACTTATCTTCTCTTCCTCCAATCAAAATAGGAGTACCACAAGGCTCAATACTTGGACCTCTCCTTTTTTCCATCTTTATCAACAACCTACATCAGTCCATTCCATACTCCATCTGTATACAATATACTGATGACTCTACACTGATATATTCAGCTTCCTCCCCAACTGAGCTTCAAGTTACTACACAAAAAGTCTTCACAGCAGCCGAAAACTGGTTCCACCAATATTGCCTCTTACTGAACCCCAAAAAGACTAAATTATTACTTTTTACACCTACACAAAAATCATCTTCTTTTACATTTAACATAACTTCTAATAATGGCACTATAATATCCCCAGAACCCACTACCAAACTCCTTGGGGTCACAATTGACCACAATCTTAACTTTGATTCCCATATTAACTTAACCATCAAGTCAGTCATAGAAAACTTGGATCACTCTATAGGCTTAAACCCTACCTCACAATCTTAGCCAGAAGTACTATAGCACAAACACACCTACTCTCCACCCTTCTGTATGCCTCACCGATCTTTTCAAACTTATCTAAAGCTAATTACAATAAACTAGCAACAGCATACAATAATATAGCCAGATTTGCAACAGGAACCCCCCTTCGCACTCCATCATTGCTCTAATCTTAAACAACTAGGCTGGCTCGAACTTCATAATCAGATTCTACTTCAGCAATTAACCATCACCCACAAAATCTTCTATCAGCCTTTCAAATACTACTATACTTAGCTCTCTTATTACACCTTATAAAAACATCTCTGCCTTACGCTCTGCCACCAGGCTTCTAGCAGACTCCTTCAAATCCAACAACAAAGCTGGGAATAGTCTATTTGCCAACTGTATTGCACCTGTCTGGAACAAACTTCCTAACTAAATTACTGCAATAACCTCATTAAATACTTTCAAGAAGCATCTTAAAATCTGGCTAAATTCCCAATGGCTCTGCCCTTGTACTAACCCTGACTAAACTTTTTTCCTCCTTTTCCATCTTCCACACTGTCTAATCTTAACTAACTTTCTATAGCTCTGTTGTTTTTCCAATTTTACTAATAGAGAGAGAGTAAAAAAAAAAATATATATATATATATATATATATATATATATATATATATATATATATTTTTTTTTTTACATATATATTTCTTTTTTCCTAACAATGTAATTACTTGTACATTTTATTCTTTTGTATAGCAAGCATTATATCTGTTGTCCTTTTGTGGCGCTTTTCTCCCCGGGCCTGTACTGAAAATGGACATGTATCCAGCTAGACTAGCCCGGTCAACAAATGTAAAATAAAATAAATGAAGAAAGTAGACAAGAGTATAAGGAGATGAGGTGCATGGCAAAGAGAGAGGTGGTAAAAGCTAAGGATAAGGCGTATAATGAGTTGTATAAAAGGTTGGACACTAAGGAGTGAGAAAAGGACCTGTACCAATTGGCTAGACAGAGGGACCGAGCGAGTAAAGATGTGCAGCAGGTAAGGGTGATAAAGGATAATGAGGGAAACGTACTCACAAGCGAGGACAGTGTGTTGAGCAGATGGAAAGAGTACTTTGAGGGGCTGATAAATGAAGAGAATGAGAGAGAGAGAAGGTTGGATGATGTGCGGATAATGAATCATGAAGTACAGTGGATTAGCAAGGAGGAAGTAAGGATAGCTATGAAGAGGATGAAGAACGGAAAGGCTGTTGGTCCAGATGACATACCTGTGGAAGCATGGAGGTGTTTAGGTGAAATGGCAGTGGAGTTTTTAACTAGATTGTTTATTGAAATCTTGGAAAGTGAGAGGATGCCTGAGGAATAGAGAAAAATTGTTTTGGTACCGATTTTTAAGAATAAGGGTGATGTGCAGAGCTGTAGTAACTACAGAGGGATTAAACTGATCAGTCACAGCATGAAGTTATGGGAAAGAGTAGTGGAAGCTAGGTTAAGAAGGGAGGTGATGATTAGTGATCAGCAGTATGGTTTCATGCCAGGAAAGAGCACTACAGATGTGATGTTTGCTCTGAAACTGTTAATGGAGAAGAACAGAAAAGGTCAGAAGGAGTTGCATTGTGTCTTTGTGGATTTAGAGAAAGCATATGACAGGGTGCCTAGAGAGGAGTTTTGGTATTGTATGAGGAAGTTGAGAGTGTCAGAAAAGTATGTAAGAGTAGTACAGGATATGTACGAGGGTAGTGTAACAGCGGTGAGGTCTGAGGTGGGAGTGACGGATGCATTTAAGGTGGAGGTGGGATTACATCAAGGTTCAACTCTGAGCCCTTTTCTTATTTGTAATGGTGATGGACAGGTTGACAGATGAGATCAGACAGGAGTCCCCGTGGACTATGATGTTTGCAGATGACATTGTGATCTGTAGTGAGAGTAGGAAACAGGTGGAGACGACCCTGGAGAGGTGGAGATATGCTCTAGAGAGAAGAGGAATGAAGGTCAGCAGGACTAAGACAGAATATATGTGTGTGAATGAGAGGGATGATAGAGGAATGGTGAGGATCAAGGGAGTAGAGGTGGCGAAGGTGGATGAGTTTAAATACTTGGGATCAACAGTTCAGAGTAATGGTGAGTGTGGAAGAGAGGTGAAGAAGAGAGTACAGGCAGGATGGAGTGGGTGGAGAAGAGTGTCAGGAGTGATTTGTCACAGATGATTACCAGTAAGAGTGAAAGGGAAGGTCTACAAGAGGGTAGTGAGACCAGCTATGTTATATGGGTTGGAGACAGTGGCATTGACAACAAGGCAGGAGTCAGAGCTTGACTTAGCAGAGTTGAAGATGTTAAGATTTGCTCTGGGTATGATGAGGATGGACAGGATTAGGAATAAGTATATTAGAGGGTCAGCCCAGGTGGGAAGGTTTGGAGACAAAACCAGATTACGTTGGTTTGGACATTTGCTGAGGAGGGATGCAGAGTATATTGGGAAAAAGATGCTAAGGACAAAGCTGACAGGTAACAGGAAAAGAGGAAGGCCTAAGATAAGGTTTATGGATGTGGTGAGAGAGGACATGCAGGTGGTTGGTGCAGGGTTGCCAGACGTCCCTATTTGGGCGGGACTGTCCCGAGATCAGTAGCCTGATCCCGAGTCCCGCCCTGCCAGTTTAAATCCCGGCCAGCCTCCACTTTGTTTGTTTTTTTTTTTTTTTTTTATTGATTGACCCGTATACCTGGCATACGGGCCAATCAAAAATTGCTAAACACGGAGCTTCTTGTGTTCCGCATTAAACACGAGAAGCTCCGTGTTTACGATTTTGATTGGCCCATATGCCGCATACGGCCAACCAAAAATCGCTAAACACGGAGCTTCTCGTGTTTAATGCGGAACTGCAATGCATTAAACACGAGAAGCTCCGTGTTTATTGCAGGCAGAGTAAGCTCAGTTCTTTAGTTCTTTAATGCGGAACTGTGTTCCGCATTAAAGACCTTTTTTTTTTTTTGGTCTTCACTTTGACGTGAGCGACCTTTTTTTTTTTTTTTGTCCCTACTTGCGTTGCTGGAAATCTGGCAACCCTGGGTTGGTGTGACAGAGCAGGATGCAGAGGACAGGAAGAAATGGAAACAGTTGATCTGATGTGGCGACCCCTGACGGGAGCAGCCGAAAGAAGAAGTAATGTGGTCTTCCATGCAATATCATGCTGGTGCTAATAGAGAGCTGGCCTAATTAGAAACCTATTGCAAACATGAACATATGTGCTGGTGAGTGATTCATAGTCCATTTTGAAATTGAAAACTTTGCTTCATTAATTAAACCATTAGCAGCCTTGTCACTGTAGTGTAACTAGTGAAAGAAAACAGAGGATATGCTTCCTGTTTCACCAAAGGAGTATTCTAAAACTGTGGTAAAGACAGACTTGCACTTAACTGTTTAGAGACACTGAATCAGATTGATAGTGGCAGGCGTTGTAAGCTGATTGTAAGTAATGACTGTTCAGGGATGTGCCAATGTAACATGAACAATAACATGTATTTACTTTTTGTTTATGGACATCTGTCACGCAGTTAGTGATTAGACTACAATACAACTGAGGGCACAAATTTGTTTTTTTTGTATAATATATATATTTTTATGGCCACTAATAATTTTCAGGAGCAGTGTGAGAAATATTACATGATGTATACCAGTGGAATGGGGGTGAAATAAATAAAATCAATATATAACAAATGCTTAATGTCAATAGTACTTTGATTCAGTTGCATCCAATGTGGAATAATAATTAACTTACATGTTTTAAAAGAAGCCCTCAGTAATACTTAATAGGAAGAAGCTACTGCAGAAAAATGTGAGAAGGACATTTAACACTAAATATGTGTCGCACAGTTCATTTTAGTTTCATGAGTTAATAATTTATGTAACTATCAAAAACTAGTTGTGCCCCCTGTGGTTGTACTAGGGTAAGCAGCATTTGCTGAGAAGACTTTGCTCAAGTACCCTTGCTTTCTGCCAGAAGGAAGCCATGTCTGTTGTTGTTCTGGCTGGAAGCTGTTTGATGCACAAGAAGTGGGCAGCTTGGTATCTACTGTGGGTTTTCACAACTCTGTATCATGCAGGACAGTTCTAATCCTGAAATTCCTCTTTAGGTAAACCCTGTAATTACTGTTCTACTTTTTGTATTACCCTTTGCTGCTCATTTAATGCGTTTAAGGTACAGATTGCTGTTGCTACTGTGAGTATATGGATGAAATTCTTGTGTTTAATCAACTCTTGCACATTACTGTCGAAATAACAAGCACAGGTAATACAGGTACAGTTTGTATGCTTACATGTATTTTGAATGTTTCAACATGCATACATGTTCAGTATTCATTCTGGCTACACCATTGTTCAGACAAACTTGTATGATATACATTGGAACATGCAAGTATATGCGTTTTAGATGTTCCATGTGCTGAGCACTTGCATCTGAGCGCTTGCTGTCTGTAAGATTACAACATACTTGATAAGCAACTCAGAAGTCAGGAGCCATAACAAGTGTATACCAGTCTGACTTCGATAGCAACTTTGTGTGTCTGTTCCCCATGGCAAGCTTCGATGTTGACATGATAATCCATAGTATCACAGGGAGACCAAGTCCTATGGCGGTAATAAGTCTGTTCTGGTGAAAATGACCTGAATGTAAAGTGGTTCTTATAAATCTAATGTACAGTTCAGCATGATGTGTATTTGATGTGGTATGGTTGTGCAGCTTAAATGGCATTGTCGATGACAAGTAGATTGGAGTGCAGATCACATTCACAGTTTAGGGAGTAAAATTCTAGAGAGTAGAAATGGTGGCAGAGGGAAAGGGCAAACCTGTGTGTGCAAAGCACAATGTGGATATAAAAGAATAATTATTAACAATATTCTCTTGTTTTCAGATTTGGCTACCAAGAGCTATTGCGTAATTCCACATACTGTCTTGTACCCCGGGGCAGAAGGCTTGGCTCATTTCGGTTTCTTGAAGCACTTCAGGTAATGGTATTTTTTCCAATGTATGTATCTATGCTTATACATTCTCTGTTATAGCCTGTGACTTACTGTCTGATACTAATGTATAGGAGTGAACCATGGAATGTTCCATAAGGTGTATAACCAAATCAACATTTCTTATATCTGTGTTGTGTTTCACTGCCATGACTTATGCTTTTAGCTATCTAAATAGGAAGTTTAGATAAAATCTATAATAAACAGCAATTTTCTCATTAAAGTAATCATCTTTGTTACTGTATTCATGATGTCTCTGAATTGCGCCTTTTCTGGTATGTATTATGAAATGATACCTATGAAGCACCAACATTTCTTATAATGTGAGGTAATTTGTCATAAAAATGAAAGCTGGCGACTCAATTTGAAGCTGTATCATACTTTGAGTAGATGATTGGAACTACAGAGAAACCAGAAATGGTGAAGTGTGCAGCATTCCTGCATTGCACATGAAAGAAAGCCATAAAAGTGTTCAACATGTTTAACCTCAAATAAGAGGAGTATAAATTATTCCTCAATTTTCTCTTTTACAAAAGTTATCATGAACTATAGAAAATTTTACCATTTGTCATTTATTCTTCACAAAAATCATGGTTCTTTGGAAACTATTACTACAAAAGGGTGTATTTTTTATAGACGTATTTTTTTTTTCTCCGAACTAGCCGAGTTATTATCTAGGCAGTCATTAGAGAAGTTTAATCTTTACTAACATTCATCCTGTACACACAAGATCACATGGGTTATGCATAAAATATGGTGTGTGAAAGCTTGTCACCTACTTCCATAAGCTCCATCCCACTTGAATACAGATCTCCCTGTCCATATGTAATCGCCAACAAAAATTGTAGGTGGAACAAACATTGTGGGATACTTGCCCCAAGTGCTACCCTAGGAAAGTTTGGTAGGCTCTGCCTTTCCTGTCTCTCTTCAGTCATCTCCTAGAACACCAAAACTGATAATTGAACCAAGGACAGCTGGGTAATATTCAGAGCTTCACCCCTCTGTTCCCAGTATCTGTCCAAAAAGTAAGCAAAAGATTGTGAACTTAGTGAATTGCATGCTTCATTAATCAAACATGGAGTAGTCAGTTATGTTAAAATGCCCATATAAGAGGCACACCATTGAGAAAATTGGATATGACATTTGAAAATGTATTGGATATGTGCAGAATTAACAACATTTCTAGTGTGCAGTTGTTAACTGAAGCTATTGAAGCGTGGAAACATTGAAACTGTATATAAAGTAAAAATGATGCAAAAAGTAAGTGTGAATTTTTGTAACAGTGACAAAGGGTTCCATGATGTGCTTATAATGGCAGTCAGAAATAATTTCATAGTTGAAAAAACTCATGAACAAAGTGAGGTTATAAACATAAAAGGAGGAAATGCATTGTATCTAGACACAGGAGCCCATTATAATATTTTGATAGATTTTATATTTAAATATTTGATGTTAAGTGACACATTCAGACTAGAAAGTAAAGCCTATGGATTAAATAGTGCTTGCACGTGCATATAAGAATAAAAATGCATGCTTTAGTTTCAAGTTGTATCCTTTTCTCAGACTGTGAGTTAACCAAATATATAGGGAGAATTATATAAGAAGCTTGATATGGTAAATGAATTCTTCATTCAATTGCATAGTCCTTAATAGATTTTAGAAGTCGCCAGATTGAATCCTGCTCTGAACTTCACCAAAGTATAAGTAAGGGAATGCTGTGCAAACGGACAACACAAATGTTGCTGACACATGCAAAAAACAGTGTGCTATATAGAACAGCAGGCAGTTCAAATTCAAATTACCTGTAAACAAACACTGCCCGTAACTAACTTCCATCTGAGTACCTCTAACTCATAGGTGGGTACTAGATTATCTGCCCGAAGGCATTTATAAGCCTAGCCAGAATGTGTTGGCTTTCGCCGCCCCCTTAGATTAGTTCCCTGTGCCTCTGTCCAGCAGAGCCACTGAAGTGATCCCCGAGGTAAACTTTCTGTTTCCCATCCACTCGTCAAGGTTTCTTTTGAAGTGTGTTAGCGAGGAGCTCTGCCTAATGTAGATTGGAATCTTGTTTCAAAGCATGGGAAGTCTCTGGGACAGGAATCTATTCCTCCTGCACGTCCCCAGATCCCTTATTACATCTGTCATATTTAGGGGACTTCCACCTATGTGGTAGTTTGTGGGTACCTTGTTTTTTCCAAAGGGGATGACTATGCACTTTTTGGCATTTAGTTTGAGGCCAGGTATCCGTCTCAGTGAGACTCTTTTGGAGAATGTCAGCTGGAGAGTCAATTATAGCCTAGTTTGCAGTCGTCTGCAAACTTGGTCAGCCATAGTCCTCCTGTGCTTGCCTGTACCTCTAAGAAGTATATGGCAAACAGGAGGGGTCCTAGGACTGAGCCCTGGGGAATGCCACTTGTAACCGGTTTAGAGTCGGACCTAGCTCTCACAACTCTCACCATGTGGTTTTTGTCCGTGAGCCAGTTGGCAACCCATCTTGTGACGTAGGGGTTTATGTTCAGGCTGGTGAGCTTGTCTATAATACCAGAATGGAGAATGGTGTCGAAGGTCTTAGCGAGGTCTAGGTAAGCTGTGTGTACCACCTTTCCCTCGTCTATAGCCTTGGTAACTGTCTCAAAGAAGTCCACCTGGTTTAGGAGGCATGATCTGCCCTTAACAAATCTAAACTGGGTAGGGTCCAGTGTTTGGAGGTTCCCAATGTCTCTGTTAATGAGTTCCATGATGATGCGCTCCATAGCCTTGCAGACCAAGCTAGTTAGGCTTATAGGACGATAGTTCCCGGGGTCTGTTGTGGCTCCACCTTTTGTGGAGTGTAATAACCATTGCTGTGCGCCACTCTATGGGTATATAGCCTGTGGAGAGGCTGAGTTTGAAGAGTGTGTTTAGGTGAGGGGTTAGTTCATCTTTGAGCTCGTGTAGGACGCAGCCTGGGACACCGTCCAGTTCCATTGATGCTGTGTTTTTGGCTTTGGAGAGGGCTGTTTTAACCTGAGTGTCTGTGATTTCAGGGACTCTACATTCTTCTGGTATGGTTATGGACCCTTTTGGGGGTGAGAGGGAGGTGAAGTTTGCGCTGAACCTGTCTGCCAGGATGTTGGCGATATCGGTCGGTTCAGTGTATTTTGTGCCATTCTGCACAAACTCGGAGCAGATCTGAGCATTGTCACTTAGATTCTTGACACAGCTAAAGAATGCCTTGTGGTTATCTTTGGAGTCGTTGGCAATTTTTCTTTCAAAGCTCACCTTGGATGATTTTATGAGGGATCGTAGTTTCTTGCTGATACTGATCAGGGATGTCTTCCCTACTTGGGATTTTACTCTTTTCTGTACAAGTTTCCTCCTTCTATTGTATAGCTTGTTTATGGCAGGAGTCCGCCAGACTGGTTTCCTTTTCTTGGAGGAGTGGCACGATCCATGCATTTTTGTAGCTGCTCATAGAATCCATTAGTAAAGGATTTTGTAGCTTGGACAGTGTTATCCTTCAGCATTGAGGCTTTGAAACTTCCCACCTCAGTCTTAAGTAAAGTGAAGTTTGCTTTTGAAAACTTTGTCACGGTGGCTTTCTTGTCTGGGGGTGGGGGCGGAATATGGATATCCAAAGTGATTTGTTTATGGTCAGATCTAACCAGAGAGGGGTTGACCTCTGGTGTGGAACACCGGTCACCCATGTTGGTGATGACCAGGTCTAATATGTCACCTCTAGTGGGAGTGTTGACCAGTTGAACCAGGGCGTTTGAGTTTATAAATTCTAGGAAAAGTTGGGCAAGGGAGTTAGTACTTGAGTTGTTCTCCCAGTTAATGTTTGAGTAATTGAAATCACCCAATATTAGGTTGTTTGGTAGGACCTTTATGTTTCCCAGTGTTTCCAGAAACGCAGAATGGGGGTCCTGGGACATGGTGGGTGATCTGTAGCAAGCTACAATTTGAATTGCAGTTTTTCCCATTGTTAGTTGCATGTGGATGATCTCTGAAGCAATGTGCTGTGCCACTAACCTGGAAATGTGGGTATCCTTGATGAATATGGATACGCCCCTGCCTTTTGTATTTTGGTATGGGTTCTGTGGCCGAAATGTATGGTATGAGTTGTAGCCTGGTAGTGCTGGGGTGCTCTCTGGAGCCATAAACCAGGTTTCTGTTACTGCACATATATCGATTTTCTCCATACTGAGGAGTGCCTCAAGTGCGTGCATTTTGAGGCTTAGACTTCTGACATTGAGTAGCATTACCCTCAGCTTTTTGTTGCTTGTGCAATTTACAGCGGTGGGTTTATCTTTTGAGCCTTGCCTAAAAATGGCACTATGGTGGTGGCAAGAGTCTTGGCAAGTATTCGAAAGCCTAAGGGTGACAGGTGCAAGCCATCTCTAACGAAGCAGCGTGGCTTGTCGAGCATGTCATCCCAGATGGACAGACACCGGATCCCCTTTGAATGACACCAGAAACTTAGCCAATTGTTGAAATCGAGAATTTTTTCTTTATACCGTGGTATCATTCTTGGTGAGGGCAGGATGCTACTCAGGGTCAGGGTCATACCAGCCTGGGCTACGTGATCAGAGAGTTCTTCCATGTCTCTCTTCATGTAGTCCAGGGAGATGCGGCTCAGGTCATTCACACCAACATGGACAATGACAGAGTCATATTTGTACTTGTTCTGGAGTGACCTGATTGCTTGTGTTATATAGCGGATCCTGGCACCCGACAGGCAGCTAACAGTAACCTTCTTATTCAGGCTAGTGAGTGGGACGTCAGTGTGCCCGACTATAGAGTCACCTATTACTAGTATGTTAGGTATGTTATTTTGCCTTAAGGGCTGTGATTGCATGGCACACTGGTTTTGTGAAGTATGTGTTTCATGGTTTGCATTGGGGGTGGAGGTTGCTTGGATGTTTGCTTTGGAGGTCTCAGTTGCAGATTTTTATTTAGTGCCTCCGCGTATGTTTCCATGTATTTATGTGTGTTTTTTGCCGGTGCTGGTTTAATGGGTCTATGTAAGACTGGTGGTGTGATGCAAGTATTTCCCTTCTCCTCTTCACTGTCTGATCCAGTCTTGGGTTGAGAGAGCTTAGCCTCTAGTTTGGCAGTATAACTGCATGTCTCGCATGTATTAGTGTTTGGTGGTAGGAGGAGGGGGTTGTCTGTGTATGTGAGGCAGTTGTAACATTGCTTCAAAATGCCCAGATTCACCAGTTGGTCTGGAGAGTACACCTTTAACTGCCCGTTGGACATGCCTGGATAGGTACAGTGAACTGTTTTACTGGATGGCTGGTAAGGACGAATAGAGAGCCTTGTCCTTCTGTACAGTACAGGAGGGTCTAGTGCTAGGGTTTATAAGTGCTTGCTATAAGTTTTGAGCAAGTGCCGGGCTGAGAAATGAATGGCATGAGTGCTTAAGTTGAAAGTTTGTCTAGTTCCAAGGGAAAAATTGAAGAGGAGATTTTGTGGAGCCGGGAATAGTTTTACCCTAGCTAACCGGCGGTGCTCGGCACGCAAAACTGAGCAAATACGGTATTTATAGCAGGGAAATGAAAGAGATAGAAATTAGCCCAAAATGACCAATAAACTACTAATTTCTGAGCTGAAACCACTCCTCCAGGGACAGATAGGCTGCTCAAAGCTCCCCTCTCTCACAGGTGAACAGAGAAACTTCCTCCTATCCAAGTAAGGTATGGGCAAACACAGAAACTTGTAACACAGCCCTGAATGCAGCACTAACCTGAAAACTTGACTATAGTAGCTTAGAAAGGTGGGAAACAAGTATATATATTTTTTTCAGAAAATAAAGCAGATACACTCAAAAAAATTTAAAAGCACAGAAAAGGATACTTATTGTTATATACCGCAGATCAGAGTTGTAGTCAATGCCCCCAGTAATAAAGTAAGAAGAAACACAAATACAGTAAAAGCAGATGAATAAAGTGCAATATATATATATATATATATATATATATATATATATATATATATATATATATATATATATATATATATATATATATATATGAAAAATATAGATATATATATCCACATCTGAACTTCACTCTCTTACCCAGAAGGTATTTAACACAGTTGAACAATGGTTCACACAGCGTTGCCTTCTTTTGAACCCCAAAAAAACTAAACTCCTCGTCTTCAATCCTACTCACAAGTCCTGTCCTTTTGATTTCTCAGTTACATCCACCAATGGTACCATTATATCACCAGACCCAACCACCAAACTACTGTGTATCACCATTGATAACATTCTGAACTTTGACATCCATTTCAACAATACTATAAAAACTGTCAACAAAAAACTTGGCTCTCTCTATAGGATTAAACCTTTTCTTTCCCCCACAGCCAGAACAACTATAGCTCACACTCCTCTAATCCTCACCCATGTTTACTAAGCTATCTAAAAATAACCTCAGCAAATTGGAAATGTCCTACAATAACATTGCCAGATTTGCAACAAGCAACCCTTTCAGAACCCACCGTTGCATAAATATAAAGCAGCTAGGATGGCTGGAACTATAAAACCTGATTAAATTCCATCAACTAACCATTGCCCATAAAACTCTTTATAAACCTTCCAGTACTCCTATTCTATCTACCCCCATCACCCCACATACAGATCTGAAGTCCTTACATTCTTCACACAAACTTCTTGTACACACCTCTAAACCTAACAACAAGGCTGGGGATTCTCTCTTTTCCAGCGCTGTCGGAAAAACCTGGAATCTTCTCCCCAGTGACCTTTCCTCTCTTCCCTCTTTATCACTCTTCAAAAACATACTGAAACTTTTCCTTAGAACACACTGGTTATGCCCCTGACTAGGCATCTGTCTGTTTAAACTTAGCGCAGCCTATCCCAGACTACTCATGAACTGTTATATTCCTTTTTGACTATAAATACATATTCCCTCTAAAACTACACTGTGTCCAACCTCTGTGAATACTTTCTACTGAGAAATTTCTTTATTTTAATACAATTAACCTGTCTTCTTCTTTGATTTTATTTCTTCTTTTTATGTATTATACCTGTATGTTGTATTGTATATGCATTCTTGCACTATAAGGATTTTTTTTTGTCCTCGCTGAATTTTCTGTTGTAACCTGGAATATGCATTGTATATAATGAATGTTGCTATTTATTCATTTTTTTGTTGCTTTTTCATGTTTCTGTCTTGGAGCTTATCTTCCCGGGCCTCTACTGAAAATGGACATATATCCAGTTAGACTAGCCCGGTCAACAAATGTAAAATAAAATAAATAAATATATATATATATATAAAAAACAATAGAAAATGAACAAACTGATTTAAACAAGTTACCCAATTAACCAGAAAAAAGCTCAAAACGGAGCCCTGTTCCAGCAGTCTTCAATCAGACAAGTTATAACTGCACACCCATGCTTACTAGGGTGCAGGGGAACCTTTTCCAAAAAAAGATAGCCTGGATCAGTGCCCAAGTTATACAAACAAAACTAGATTCAGCAGGCTTGAATCTGGTCTATGCTACATCAACAAGACACACCAATTTCAGAAAGAAACAGTTCAAATAAGCAGTCACAATAAGCCTCTGACCAGAAATTCCCAGGTCAGAAGGGCAGAATCCAGCCTGTCCTCCCACAAGAGGGCAGACCACAAACCTTCTTAATGTAGAATAACTGGCCTGAAGCCCAAGTGCTTAAGCCATAACTAATACACTTTTGGAATAGCAGACAACTGGGCCTTCAATCAGCAATTCCCAGCTTAGAAGGATGTAAGCTACCTGTCCTGCCACAGCAGTGCAGACCACAAACAATCTTAATGTAAAACAGCCTGTATGAAGCCCAAGTGCTTAAACCAAAAGACTTAGAATAACAGTTACAATTTAATCAGGCTATGACCAGTCAGTAATAAATGCAGCAGAATAAATAAAATTGAGTACTTTTAAGAAAAGCAAAATAAAGTAGGAGGAAACACAAATACAGTAAAAGCAAATGAATAAAGTGCAAAAAAAAATTTTTTTTAAGTGCAAAAAGAGAGGAAGGAAGAACCTAAGTGGGCTGGCCTTCTCAAATCTTCTCTCTGTATTAAGTAGAGTGAACACTAGACTCAGAATATGATCTAACTGTACTCGGATAAGTGAGCAAATGAGATGGACCCAGGAGGAGTGTTTTAATACAGACTTACAGGAGGGACAGGCAATTCCAGAGCCACCAACACTAATACCAACACAGGAACAGGGAGGGAGGGCGGGGAACTAACTGCAGAGAGACGCACAGCACACTGTTCAGAAACACACAATTAGGAAACAGAAAATATAAAAATACAGTACTTTAAAAAGCAACAAAATGTCTTGAAGAAAATTCCAACTGGGCAACTTAATGTCTTAATACAAATTGCTGGATCTTGAGGTAGTTCTGCAGCTTCCTCACATCTGCATCTATATTGTAACTCAATTTCACTGTAAAGACAACTGCTCTTTACTAGCTTTTAGCTCCTATTAAACACTCAAACCTGCTAGTAACTGCAGGGAAGTATAACTATTTGTCAGAGACTCAATTATCTGTAGACAGATTCCTTGTGACCAAAAAATCAAAATGTATTGAACTTCAAGTTACCTTGTGTAAGACAAATTAGTAATGAATGGCCTGTGGTGGGTCACTTTCCATGTCCCTCCATGACCATGAATGATTCTAACTGTGCATATTAAACTGGCCATAAAACATCCCTTTTGATGAGTAATGTCAACTGTCCAGTTAACTGGTGCACCTATACCACAAAGGTTGGGAATGCCCAAAGATTCCTAGACTTAGTAAATGTTACCTCCCTTGCACAGATATTTTACCAGCCTATTATAGATTAATATGTTCATAAGTAAATACTAGGCTACCCATATACTGACTATTACAAGCTTAGCCAATAACCAGAGGTCAGAATGAAACTCTCTACCTTGTATCTGTGTGGTAAAGACCTTAACCATTATGCCACTCCCCCCAGGGTTAGGGGGTCAAAAGTTCTTGACCTCATCCTGACTAACCTTGCACCTGCTTGCATTACTCCTATAATATTCTCATCTCTTATCAGGTTTATTCATAAATCAGTGATCTTCTCATTTAGGGCATCTAAACTCACCACAACTCGCACCTCTAAATGCAAGCACTTTAAAAAGTCAGATCGATCAAAACTATATGATGAGCTCTTAAAATTCATCTGCAAGGTTTCCAGTTACTGCGAAGGCTCAGCTGCACTTCGACCAATGAATTTTTCTCTGATATAACAAATAACCTGAAACAAGTGGTCCCAACCAGAAACAAATATATTGAGCATAAAAATAAACCACCTTGTTGGAATTTCAGCATCAGTTAGCCTTACAATAAAAGAAAAAAAGGTAACTAAGGTATAAAATAAATCAAAATCTACATACTTTGATGATCCTTTCAAACAAGATAAGAAAAATCTGAAAGCTACCATAAAGATCAGATCGGAGCACAAACTAAAATTAACATCTGAAACCAGGGATAATCTTAAATCCTGCATTAACTATATAAAACAATTATAAAAATAACACACAGCAATACTATGAATGAATTAATAATGGTATTTCCCACATCAGCATTAAATATATTGCAAATGAAGTTGTAGATAAATTTAGTGCTGACTTCACACCAGGAACAGTCACTGAAGTTCCAGAAATTCCCCAAGTCCTTTTTTCCTTCAAGATTATTATGGGACATAAAAATCAGAACAAATGTAAAAGTAAAAAACTCAAAAGTGCGAAGAACTATAGAGGGATATAGACCAAGCAGTGAATATAAATGTGAATGCTTAAAACCAGTAAATTTATTCACTTAAAAATAAAAACTAGGTAAAATATAAGCACTTTTGTCCAGTAATACTGGCCTTCTCCAGATATTTAAAAAAAAACGTGATCATATTAAATACTGAAACATCATGTGATACATTTGGCAACGTATCAACTAGGAAACGCACTTAAAGTGGTAACGCACATTTTAAAAGATAAAATACAAACAGCAGCAACAAAGATATGAATGAAGTGCTATGATATAGAAACCTGCAAGTATTAAAAAAACTGGAAAATAGATCAAAACCAAAAAACAGATAAATTGACGAAAGTATAAAAAAACAAAAAAAAAAACAAAGTAAAAATGAATAAAAATCATTTATCATAATCCTTCATTTTCAGAAGGCTAGTTATTGAAATACTCTCATTTAAGCCCGATGGCAGAATAGAATTAAGATAGATTTGCCACCAGAGCTCTCATTGCTCAACTAAAATATTCCAAGGGCCACCTCTAGGAGTTGGAATGATTTATTCCAGTACTGCAAATTTAACTCCATGGTCTTCATTAATTGAAATATGCTTATATAAAGCATTTGTTGATTGTCAGTACTATATGTAGTAATAAAAGGAAGAGATGATTCCATGTCATTAGAATTTGTTAAATACATGGATAATACATGGATAATGGTATCATGTTCTCAAGTACATTATTAACAGTAACAATTGAGGAACTATTTAAAGTAGGGGGGTTTAGCAGAGGAATGTAATGCCCGTTTTCTCTCTTAGAAATAACTTCATCACTTAATGAATCAGTAAGAGACTCCAGATAACCCCTAGTTTGAAACATTGATTTCAACAATTGACATTCCTCCAAAAAGTCACTGAACCTAGTGACAATTATGGCCACTCTCACCAATTGGTCTTTGACCACCCCTTATTTAATGTGATAGGGATGGTTGCTAGTGTAATGCAGAAATTTGTTAGAATAAGTATTCTTCCTAAAGATCTTTGAATACAAACAATTTTCCAAATCTTTTGTTAACAGCACATCCAAATATGAAATGGAAAAAACTGTCCATTGTAACGGTGAATTAAAAAAACTGGAGAGGTCAAATTAATAAAATCCATAAATGATACAGTTAAGTCAAATGGGCCAACCCATGCTATAAAAATGTCACCCAGGAATCGGGAATGCAATTTGATATGATTGACAAATGGACTAGTAAAAATGTACCAGTATTCCTATATAGCCATAATAGCAGTCACAAATAGGGGCCCACATGCTCCCCCCATAGCAATGTCTTTTATTTGCTTGAAATGATGGCCTTCAAAATAAATAAAATTGTTCATCAAATCACCATGAGATGGTTAAGGGTATTTATTTTATTTTGTCCAGTGGGCTGATGATCAGTAAAAAAATTTAGGGAACTAATCCTGGCCAACCTGATGGAGGATGCATGTAAACAAATGTATTACATCAGTGGTGATGAACATACATTCTTTGAACTGTTAAAGGTAGTTAGGTTTGGTTAAAAAGCCCCAAGAAACATGGCATATATGGGGGATACTTGCCACTTGATCTTTAAGTGTTGTAATCTATAAATCTAGCTATAGCACAACTTTTTGAATTACCAGCATCCACTATTATTCTTAAAGGTGGATCACTTAAACTTTTATGGATGTTTGGTACTCCAGAGATAATTTAGGATGTTCCACATGGAGATATTTAAACTCTGCAGGTGAAATCTGCCCTTGCTTTAACATGCTCTCAAGGAAGTAGTTGATTTTCTTGTATGAAATATTAATTTCATTAATAGGCACCTTAAGGTAAGTATCTGTATACAATATTTAAAACGTATTGGTCATAGTCCATCTTATCCATAATTATAAGCCCGCCCCCTTTATCGGGCTGCATAAATCTAAGAGAAGATGGCAGTTGTAATTCCTTTAGGAAATTTTGTTGATAATGTGTGAGATTATTATTAGAATGCCAAACAGGCAAAGCCAACATATTCCAGGCATCCATCTCTCAAACATTTTCAAATAAATGCAAAGTGGAATGCAACTCAGGATTAAATGTGCTAGGTACTCTACTGCTGTTATTACAAAACTCACGGTTATGACAGGGGCCATGAAAATATAAAGCTAAATTAAGCTTTCTAGTAAGTAACTTAATTTCCCTAATGATTTTGGTAATATCATCTCATTTGGTGGGAGCAAATGTGAGCTCTTTGCTGAAAAGTGCAGTGTAGTCACTTGTTAAAAGATGACCATTATAATTATACACCTTGAAATCACCAGTATAATTTAAAATAATGTCACAATGTAATTTATCATCCAGATCCAATGGTGATTCTAAGGATGGCTCCCATTGAATTGAGAATTTATTGATTGGTGGTACCTTGGTTCGAGGAGGGATATTGTAGGGAGGTGTCAAATTCATTCTTCTGTTGCGAATCCTTTCCAATCTGCATAACACAGTTTGTTCTGAATGGGGCTCATAATCCAAATCAGTGTCACCCACCAAAACCTGATCATTTGTGTCAAGATCTCTGATGTACATCTAGAATTATTTCTTTGCTGACCCTTGGGGGGATTTGGATAAGCAGTACCTTTACAATAGTCAAGGTGGTCCCTTTGTAATTCATGCTTTTTGCACTGTTGAATATTTGCACACAGTTTATCAGTGTCCATAAAAATATCATATTGGAGCTTATAATTTGAAAAGGAAATATCCTGAATTATGATGTCTACTTTTTTAAAGTCAAGATATAATCATCCATCTCTTTACTGTTGCATTTTACCAAAAGCTCCATGAACCCACGTGTGGTGATCGAACTTTGCCAGTAGTTCCTGGTGAAGAAGATAATGTTGTTCCAAACCAGTGGGATATTTCCAACAACTAAGGCCCTTTGGGACCTGTTGTATTTTAATACATTCTCAAAAAATACAAGTTCTCTTGCTGTAATTTCTGGAATCTGACAAGCATATCCTGAAATGTTTTGAGAGAAAGTTCAATAGATGCCATAGGTGTGTCATTGATATGACCAAAACTTTCCTGATGGTTTAACCATTTATCAAGAGTGGAATGATTAGATGCGTTACACTGGGAAGGAAATCCACCAGACCTGTGGGTAAACTGTTCTTGCCCAGGTGGAATTGTATTGCTCCAGTCTCAGAATCTTGAATATCCTTTTGAGAAGGCTCATGGGCATTAGAAACCTTGTTGCTGCTGAGTAAGCTGTTGAACTAACAGCGTAAGATTATGTAGAGAGTCTTGTAAGGCCTCAAACTCCGAATGAGATATTCCTGATAACTCCTTAACAGGTAGTCACAACTCAATATATATTTACACTGTGAACAGCATCCACAGCTAGCCATCTTCTCTTTATGCTGCATAGGTTTCGCAGTTATATTATCAAAAATATCTTTAAAGCTTCTGCCCCTTTTGTAAGTAATTTTAGGTCAGGCGCCCAATTTATCTCCAATATCCTTATTTGTTGTAATAAGTTGCCAGTTTTTATGAATAATAATGGCAATTGATGCACTGTCAGTGCTATATGTAGTAATAAAAAAAACAAGATGATTCCATGTCATTAGAATTTGTTAAAGACGGGGGGCGTGTCCAAGGATGAACACAGGATAGCAGCAGATTTCTTCAGCTCCACCAATTTCATTACATTGACAGGAATTAATTACTTAAAAAATTAATTCTTGAAGTAATTTTCTTTCTAAATATGTTTGTTTTATATAGTTCTTGAACTATATCTAAAAAAGAAAGGAAATCTTAATAATATTCCTGTCAGAAATTACTTTGGAAATTTTCCTGTCAGTTTATCAGTCTGAAATGAGTTCCAGTAAGACAAATTCTCAAGACTCCAGCATCAAGAAAGAACTTCAGTCTCTGATAATTATAGTCCAGCAACTTACTGCTAAGATGGATAAAATGGATACTAAAATAGACACTTTCATAGAAAAAATACAAAACAAATAGACTTGTTACATATGGACCTGCAACAACAGAAGATCCAGATGACAGGCATAGAAGAAGCTGTGAATGACATGGAAAATAAAATACAAGAACAGGAAATCAACATTGAGTTTCTGCTGAAACAAAATACACATTTACAAACAAAGCTGGATGACCTGGAAAATAGATCTAGGCGCAATAACATTAGGATTTTTGGACTGCCAGAAAATATTGAAGGTAACAATATTACTTCTTTTTTAACAACATGGCTCCCTAAAACTTTAGATTTACCAGAAGCATTCTCTTTTGGTATCGAAAGAGCACATAGATCTATAGCTAATACTAACTCTAACAAAGATCAGTTATAGTTAGATTTCTATCATCTTTTGATAAAGAGATGGTTCTTAAAAATGCTTGGGCTAAAGCTCCTGTTAAGTTTAATGAGACAACTGTGCGTTTTGACAATGACTATTCTTCCATGGTAATTGCTAAAAGAAAAGTTTTTCTGCCACTAATAAGGGAGCTTAAAAAAGCACAGTTTAAAACATACCTTCTGTTTCCTGCCAAGCTTAAAATCTTCCTTCCTGATGGTCCTAAGGTCTTCGATGATTTAGACTCTGCTTTACTGTTTGTCAAAGAAAAAAGGATTTTGGATAAAATAGAAGAAATGGAATGGGCTAGTTCTTCATTAAAGAGATTGGCAACTGAAGCTTCCTGGAAGACTTCAGAGAAGAAGAAGAGACTAAAAACAAATGATTTGTTATATGTTTTTTTCTCTCTCATCATTTTAGTTCATTATTAATCTTTTGAATATAGTTCCTGCATTTCCAGAAAGCCACAAATATTTTGGAAAAGATTTAATCAAAGTTATTCTCTATGTGCAAAGAAATGTTTTGTTTCATAACCAGTCAAAATGCCTGAGGATTTAATGGCAGGCTGTGACTCGATTTGTTTTCTTTCTGAAAAAAGTAAGGTTAGTAATTTGATACATTTTTTATCTTTACCTTTTTTTCCTTCTTCTTTTATTATTTTCTTTGTTTAAACAATGACATTCTATTTAGATTATGTAGTGGGTAAAGGGTGGGGAGGGCAGGGAGAGAACAGTAATGAAAATATCATTAATAGAATAATAACATATTTATTTCTTGTAAAAGTTTATAAGTTCTTCAAATGCTATTTCTAATTATACTTTCTTGATTATACTGCTTATGCTTGTTTGTAAATAATCTGTCATGCTTTAACTAATAATAATCAGAACTAAATAAGAGTAAATAATATGTTTTATTTTTAACTCTATTAATATAAACAGTAAGTAACATTCCATTGTATATACTTCTTACAGCTTTCTCTTACATTTTTATTTCTGCCTCGCTCCCTTTTATTTTCTACTCTCTTTTCTTTTCTTTATTAATATATAGAAATGCTTTAGACTGTGTGGGCACAGTGAATAATAGGATTTGTATGAAAATTGAGTTGGGAGAAGAATGCTGAGTTTTATTGCTTGTTGGTAATTTTGAGTTTAATTTCACTTGCATAGAGGCTGTGATGATCTGTGGAATACATTGTGGAGGTTCTGTCATGTTTAGATGCATTTACACTGCTAAATGAATGTTTGTCACTAGTTTTAATAAGTTTCCGCCAAAATGTTAAGAGAGACAATCTGGGATGTGGGCTGTCTTATGCACAATGTCCTTGAGTTACCTCAGAATCTTCAAATCACAGAATTCTCACAGAGAAACTGAAAGCAGTTAGTATAAACATTGACAAGGTTATCACACTGACACACCACAGATTCAGGAAAAATACTCTGTTCATAAAATATGTCAGTTATAATGAGTTTAAATGATGTAGTTTCTTGTAGTAAGTAAATGTCTTATTTTAGAAGGCATAAAAATGAAACATTTATTTAAATGTTTTTGAAAATCTACTTAACAGCAGCATAATAATCTGTGTTAAAAATTTGTGTTCCAAACATATACTTTACTATAACTCATTTAATTCATCTGATTGACAAACATAAATAATCTTATAACTCTATTCTGGAAGAAATGTCATGTGATATATTTTAAAGCAGTAGGTTAGCATGATTGTAAAATCTGGTTACCAATATGTGTTTGCTGTGCATTATTTTGTATAAAGCAGACAGATTTATTCTAGGGACAGCAAGTAGGATAGTGCTCTACTAACACACAACTCAGTGAGATCATATATATATATATATATATATATATGTGTGTGTGTGTGTGTGTGTGTGTGTGTGTGTGTGTGTGATGGCTTTTTTTTCTGAGAATCTGCATAACTATCCAATATGATTTATAATAATTTCTATGAATACAATATTTTACTCTATTGACAAAATGAATGTTTGCCACAAGTTTTAATAAGTTTCCCGCCAAAATGTTAAGGGAGACAATCTGGGATGTGGGCTGTCTCATGCATAGTGTCCATGAGTTTCCTCAGAAGCTTCACTCACAGAATTTTCACAGAGAAACTGAAAGCAGTTAGTATAAACATTGACAAGGTTATCACACTGACACACCACAGATTCAGGAAAAATACTCTATTCATAAAATATGTCAGTTATGATGAGTTTGGATGATGTAGTTTCTTGTAGCAAGTAAATATCTTATTTTAGAAGGCATAGAAAATGAAACATTTATTTAAATGTTTTTGAAAATCTACTTAACAGTAGCATAATAATCTGTGTTAAAAACTTGTGTCCCAAACATATACTTTACTATAACTCATTTAATTCATCTGATTGGCAAGCATAAATAATCTTATAACTCTATTCTGGAAGAAATGTCATGTGATATATTTTAAAGCAGTAGGTTAGCATGATTGTAAAATCTGGTTACTAATATGTGTTTGCTGTGCATTATTTTGTATAAAGCAGACAGATTTATTCTAGGGACAGCAAGTAGGATAGTGCTCTACTAACACACAACTCAGTGAGATCAGATATATATATATATATATGTGTGTGTGTGTGTGTGTGTGTGTGTGTGTGTGTGTATCTATGTATATATGTGTATGTGTATATGTATGTTTGTGTGTGTGTGTGTGTGTGTGTATATGTGTGTGTGTATATGTATGTGTGTGTGTCTGTGTTTATGTGTGTGATGGCTTTTTTTTTTTTTTTTTTAGGTAATAACGCAGGTGTTTCTGAAAATCTGCATAACTATGCAATATGATTTATAATAATTTTTATGAATACAATATTTTACTCTATTGACAATAATGAGTTTAAGTAAATGCTCATATACAAACAATTCAAGATTTTTTGGAAGCTGTTGATAGAATTCACATGACAGAAAATAGATGCATCTTAATGCATGTAATGTCTGAATCATATTAGCCAAAGTTTTTGATTTAAATGAATGTTAGAACATAATTTTCTTTCCTCTTGATTTCTAACATTAAGATTATTTGAATGCTATTAGAATTCAAGTGTTATATATTACATAGATCTATATAATAGTATGAACAGTTTTTAAAAAAAAAAAAAAAAAGTTTATTTTAGTTTATATGATGCTGTTTTACCAAATGTGTAGTTTTGTCTTGATAGATAATTGAATTGAAAACTGTTAACCTCAGTTAAATATAACTAGTATTAAATTGATAAGGTGGTAGCTGACGTACTGCTGCTTAGGGTAGGGGGTTAACTTGAGTAGTAAATACTGCTCTAAGTTGGAGTTTTCAACTCCAGGCGGGATGCAAGGTTTAATCCTTACATTATTTTCACTTGTTCATTGTTATATGTGTATAGTTTTGACATCCGCAATATATTTTGTACACTCATTGTCACTACAAACAAAATTGAATCCTATACACAATCCCATAAGAGATTTAATAAATACAGCTATATTTAAAGGTACACCTAAAAGAGGAGATGTAACATTATTTATCTTGTTATTTGTTATTTCGATCATAAGATTCTTGAGTTTTAAAAATGCCAAATGACATCTTTAAAAGGAATTTCTTTAAACATTAATGGATTGAATAATCCGTGTAAAAGGGCAAGCCTAATAAGATACATTAATCTACACAAGGCCAATCTAGTCTTCCTGCAAGAAACCCATCTCTTGAAAAAAGATATTGATAAACTAGCCACTAATAAGTATGCAGTATTGGTTAGTTCAGAGCACACTCAGAAAAAAAGAGGAGTGGCTATTTTATGGAATAAAAGTATGCCCATTCCTAAAACCATTAAGTCTTATCAGGATGACAAAGGAATGTTTTGTATGGTTACAATACAAATTAATGGGAAGACTTACACTTTAATTAATGTATACTGGATACCTGGAATTGGTATTAATACAGTGAAACATCATATTGATAAGATCATATTATTCTCTATAGGGGATATTATTTTAGCTGATGATTTTAATTGTATACTACATGAAAGTGATACTACCACTATAAAGAAAAGAAGAATTACATCTAATGCAAAACATTCAAATGATTTTGCTAATTCTTATCATTTGAATGATATTAATAATCAGATAGAGTCAAAATCATTACCATACACCTTTTTTTCTAACAGATACAAAACTTATTCAAAAATAGATAGGGTCTTTATTTCTAACCAGATGGTAACAGATTTAATTAATTCCAAAATCATTTCATGTCCTATATCTGATCATAACTCAATTGTTTTTGAATTCATGATAAAAAATACTCATAATGTTCAGATCAAAAGGATACCAGCATACTTAACTCAGCTAAAAGACTATAAAGAATATATACTTTCAGAAGTACAACATTTTCTAGACATAAATAATACTCCTGAAGTCTCCATTGTCTATGTTTGGGATGCCATATGGACAAAGTATCAGATGGTATAATAACAAAAGGAAATCTTGGGATAAGGAATTGTTAAAGTAAACTAGACTCTTATAAACATAATAATAAAGAAAATATTATGGACAAGAAAGTTATTGAAGAAATAAACAAACTAAATGAGAAATACAAAGAAATTTTAACTCATAAAGTTAAAATAACTTTAGAGAAATACAAGTTTTTGTCTTATTCAATAAGCCCCAAATACTTGCATAGACTTAAAAATAAAACAAAAAGATTGAATAAACAAAACCATATCAAAAAATCTTTTCTCTAAGGAAAAAGAAGAATGTTTCTAGTATACCAGAAATACTGGATGAATTTAGAAATCACTTTCACAAGATTAACCATAACAACATTAACATGGAACCTAAAGATAAAATAAAGGAGTTTATTACCACAAACATGAATAAAAAGCTTAATAAACAACAGATTAAACTATTGGACAAGAGTATTTCATATACAGAAGTTATTACACAAATAAATAAGCTTAAATCAAACAAAGCACCGGGTAATGATGGTATTATACCAGAGATATATAAAATCCTTTCTAAAACTACATATTCATTAATACATAATTTGTTATTCTGGCCCAAACTGAGTTAATAACCCCCCCATCTTGGCAATATACATTTATTTCACCAATTTTAAAACCTAATAAAGATCCAACTAGATGTTCTTCATATCGACCCATCTCATTACTTAATGTTGATTATAAAATGTTTATGAGTATTTTTGCTGATAGATTGAAGACAATTATCCCCGGCATTATAGACATAGATCAGACTGGCTTCATTGTAAATAGAAATACTTTTGATAATATAAGAAGAACTTTAACATTAATTGATTTTGCAAATAGGAAAAAGAAAGATTTAACACTTATTAGTCTTGATATAGGTTCAGCATTTGATTCAGTAAGTTGGGACTATCTGTTTACCTTACTGAAGTGCACAAATTTCTCTGATGCATTTGTAAATTTAATTGAGCATTTATACAAAGGAACGCTGGCTTATATTAAGGTAGGAACATATGTTTCACAAAAAATACCCTTTCTTAAAGGTACAAAGCAAGGATGTCCACTTTCTCCACTATTATTCACTTTAGTAATGGAGCCTTGGGCTAATTTGATTAGAAACAGTACTGACATAGATGGTTTTGAAATAGAAGAAAATACAACATCAAAAATTCAACTTTTTGCAGATGATGTTCTAATTACATCAGCAGGATCTAATTCTTCTATGCAGTCTTTATTTGATAAAATAATGAATTTTAAAAGTATTTCTGGTTTAATATTCAATGAAGAAAAAACTAAAATACTACCTATATATACACGAAAAAATACTCTCATTAGTGATTTTACTAAATATGTACCCAACTCAGGTCAGATAACTTATTTAGGTATAATACTATCTAAAGATATTAAATCTATTATATATAATACCTGTTTTCTTAATATACAAAATCTTTTTAATACCTGGAATAATATGTTTTTTACTATGGAGGAGAGACTTACAATTATTAAAATGATAATATTCCCCAAGATTTTATACTTAATACAATCAATAATACTTTCACCTACAAAAATAACTATCAAGAAACTGAATACACTAATGTTAAATTTCTTATGGGCACCTAATAGACCTAGGATTGCATTAAAGAAACATACTAATAGCTGGTCTCAAGGGGGTATTTCTTTCTCAGACTTTAATTTATATATTATCTCTTCTATTATAAAAGTTATTACTTTATTAATAGATCGGTCATATGTCGCAAAATGGAAAGATTATTGGGAGCTAATTAGTATGCACTTCATGAAAATCTCCTTAACACATAAAAATATGATTATAAATAACTCCATGTTGTGGTTGCTAAAGGAATTTTGTACTTCACCTATTACACCTAAACATATGGTCTGTTACCCATTAAATATTATTATTAGTTATCGTAACTTTATATTCATGCACCCTAAGTATAGGGAATGGAATTTTATTGTATTCCTATAATTTATACTCAGGGTATGCTTATGTTATCTACTTCTGAAGGAGCTCATTTAGCTATAGATAATAATCTAAAGTACTGGTATCAGCTGATATCTGATAATAAAGTTAAAAATCTAGATTTCTTAAAACAAGAATTTGATCTAAGAGAAACTTGCTGGTTAGAGGTTCAGATCTTTAGACAACATCTCATTGATAGAATAGATCTAATGTCTATAACAGTTAAAGAATCTATTCCAAAACTGATTGATTACTTGATAATAAATTTACAGCATAAAGTTTCTGATAAAGGTAAACTTTCATATATACATAAAATTATCAGACAAGAAACTTTTACAATGTAGATTCATACTGGAATTATTTCACCTCTATTAATGAGGACCCACCAACTCAACAAGATAAACAATATATATTGGAATCTGCTTATAGAACTACATCTTCCATTGTCTGGAGACTTTATACATGGAAATTTTACATAGATCTTTTATACACTTTTGATGATGAATAAAATTAATAATAAAGATAATCTATGTAAGAGATGTAATGTAGAAATTAATGCTGACTGGGCTCATATGTTTTATGACTGTATGAAGTTGAAAGAATACTGGAAGTCAATTAATGAATTTTGCAGGCTCTTTTACAGATAATTTCATTATTTCTAAGTCTCTTATATTATTCAACACACCTGTACCTCAATGTGTTAAAAAGATTAAGCTTCCCTTGTTATGGTCTATCCTAGCAGTGGCTAGGAAAATAATAACTAGAAATTGGATTTCAGATACACCTCCTTCGTTCAATGAATTTAAAAATGTTATGAATATAATGTGTCATATGGAAATAAGCACAATTAGAATGAGAACAACTAGAAAAACATCACATTTTATTGTATGGGATAATTTACAAAATTTGTTAAAAAAATTCTAATTTCAATAGCACAGTATTTTAGTTTAATTAATTGATCTGATTGTAGTGGATGTCTTTGTAAATACTTTAGTTGTTTTGTTGAATATTATAATAATACCTATTTTTAATTATTTGTATAAAATTGTTATGATATTTCTCTTATATGTTAAAACAATAAATTTGTTTTAAAAAAAAAAGAATTTGTTAAAGACATGGATAATGGTATCACATTCTCAAATGCATTATTGACAATAACATTTGAGGGACTTTTAAATATAGGGGGCTCAGCAAAGGAATATAATGCCCATTTTCTCTATCAGAAATAACATCATCAGTTAATGAATCAATAAAAGACTCTGGAAACCCCCCATTTTGAAGCATTGATTTCAGCAATTGGCATTCCTCCAAAAAGTCACTGAACCTAGTATCTTTATAGCTTTGTTGCTGCTGTTTGTATTTAGTTATCTTTTAAAATGCTCGTTACCACTCTAATTGGGATTCTTAGCTGATATTATGTTCCTGAATGTTATACCACTTCATAAAGGAGGCCCAGGTTAGATCCCAGAAGCTGGAGACCCATCAGCCTAACAAACCTAATTTGCAAAGGAATTGAATGTATTGTATCTGATTTCATGATCTCCAATATAAAAAGAAAAAGGTTATTACCCTATATCCACAACAACATAGTTTAGTCAGAGAGAGAACATATCTACTTAATTTAATAAAAGTATTTGAGAAAGTCACTGAAGCTGTAGACAGTGGCCATGTAGTTCATACATGGATCAGGCCAAGGTCTTTTCCGTTCTTCACTATGATGGAATTATAATTGTTAGCAAAGTGGGTGACAGATAAAACACAGTTAGTTACACCAGCAGGTACCATTTTAGAAAGGAAAAAGCTGACTAGTAGCATTTGTCAGGGTTAAGTACTGAGAGCCCTTCTGACTGGTGTCTTGTTCTTGGATCTCCAAACCACTATCCCAAGACGTATAGCTAACTAGATTAGTTAATGACTACAAGCTAGATGTTATCATTCACTCAGCATCTGATACCATGTTCTTACAGCAAGAACTAAACCATGCAAGTCAGTGATGTATTAGAAATGGGCTTAAACTAAATGCAAAGAAGTGCAGAATTATAGCATCTGGCAAACAAATCTCAACAGCAGCCAACAGTATAGAGTACCCCATTCCAGACTGATATGGTCATCCGTGATCTCAGTACCTTTTTGAACACCATGTAGCAAGAGCAGTGAGAAATCCCTTCTGTCTAGCCTAATTAATAACTAAAGGTATCTCATCTGAGTGAAAAAAGTTTTAATTCCTCTATTAAACAACCCTGATCAGACCAGTTATAGAATGTAATGCCCTTGTGTTTATCCAAATACATCATGCAGCTAGGAAGGCCTTTGAGGTTACTAACTTGTAAGACTAAAGACTCTGCTACCAAGAGACACTTTAAGATCTTTCCTTGTACTCTCTCTTGTAGATGTCTGCATGATTATTTAAGTCTAGCCTTCTGTGCTGGGAAGGACCCAGAATACTATAGTATGTTATACCTCCAAAAAAGAAATGACTCCACAAACATTCAAAGTCAGTACTTCAATCTACACAAACAAATAATTTAAACACACTGAAAAGACAACTTTATTACTCTGTGGAAAATTTTATGTTGCTTAAAACAGAATGATACCTTCAATTTCTTTAAGTAAAACCTTGACAGTTGGATGGGTGCCTGTAACGTCATCCCAGGACTAAATTGTTTTCCCACCCGGATGCAAGAGGTGCTCTGTGGGGAAGGGTGTTTGCAAAGTGATTGTTCTATAGGCTAACAATGCCTTCTAAAGTCTGTCAATCTGTGAAGGCATGTAACATCAACTATAAACTCTTCTAGCTAAAGATATAATATGCCTATATCCTCTCTAGATTTTTAAATCCAAAATATAATTTCCAAAGTCTTTTGTGGCATTTTAATACAGCTTAAACTCAGTCTCTAAGGGTATGCACCAGCAGGAAGATTACAGTAACTCCCTTAATTGACACGAATTAACAGTCTGCCTCTGCATATGCAAGTCTCAGGAGGATTTTCCATGGTGGTTGCTTTTCAAATTTTGGAATATGCATTCTTGTTTCCACTGTTACATGTCCGAGGGGAAGAATAGGATTCAGCAAACCAGAGTCCAGTTAAAGAAATCACAAATGAACCTGCTAAAACTTTGAAGTATGCTTGGTAACATTTTGCATGTTTGCACAGCCAAGTAGGAAATGTTTAGTTTCATTTTTAAGCCGTAGTGTATTTTCACAGTGGCAAATGTAATTATATACCATTTTCCGCATGTTTTTTTTTTCACATGTTGCAGTTCACTAAAAAGGGACGTGTAATGCAACTTATTCTACTTTATCTTTTAAACAATTATTTGCACATTTAAAAAATTATGCAGCTCTAATACCCTTAATTTATATGTCATGCATTTTCCTTCTGGGAAAAAAAACAGTAACATTCTTGCATCTTTTTACAGCTCTCCTTACAGCTTGTTGACTTTGAAATTGATATGAATATGATACTAGAGGGTGGGGGACCTTGACTTTGCAGGTAAAAATTGGTTTTATTTTCTGTTAAACGGATCATGGGATCGAATTCACAGAAGTTAAGAAAAGCAGCAAAACTATAACTGCTTAGAAATGCAGGGTTGTCTTGCTCAGCAGTAATGGCAGTCATAGTCATGCATGTCCTATCGGGATCTGAATCGCACTAAAAGATAATATGTATGAGTATGAGTTTGCCACCTAAGCGGTTGAAGCAACTGCTATGGGTGCCCTATCAACCCAAGGTACATTCACACATACACAGACTCATGCACACAAACCTGTAAACGTAAACCGGAAATTCTGTGTTGTCTGTTTTAATTTGCTTCAACCTTTGGGTTATTGGATCCAACTTCTGCACTGTTCAGAAACTTTGACTCCTCCCTACCCATAATTCTCTTTTTCCCCAAAAATATCATAGATCTCATTTGCAGCTTGATTAAGAAGAATGTGGTCTTCAAGCACTCTGACATTGAGATAAGTGATTTTTGATAGTTTTCTGAGCCATTTTCTGTTCCAAATTCCTTTTTTCCTACTTACCTTAATCCTCTCCAATATGTAAAAAAAAAAAAAAAAAAAAAAAAGATTCTTCATTAAAATTGTCATTGCCTCATTGCTATGTGTTGTTTTCTTCTGGATACTTATCTCTGTAGCAGGGTTATAAGGTATTTTTGTAGCCCTTTGTTTTTCTTGTTAGCTACAGCTATTTTCCTCGTTTTCTGTGATGTTGGACAAGGTTGCTGGTTTCAAAAACTATTCAGCCTGCGGCCATAAACTCTCACAACAGAACCTTCACTCTGTGTGTGTCTACAAGTTTTGGGGTAGCATACCTGGATGCTGACTGTGAGGCATAATCCTCTTTTAGTGCAAGACCACTTCAGGGACTTCGAGACAAGTTAGTCCTAAAGGACGTACTTTCCACCAAAGTAGGGACTTCAGCACCATCTTCATCATCACAAACTCAATCTCCAGCTAAAAGATCTGAAAAACCCAAACCAGTACAAACCCGATTTAAAATGTCCTCTCAACTCCTTTAAATTACTCCTCCTTCCACCTCCTACCCACCAGTAAACCCTCTACTTAACTCGCTACGTACCTCCTTTTACATTACCCCACTAAACTACTCTTCCATCTTGCTCCTATCAACCAGTCAACCCTCTATTTAAGTTCTATCCCCTTTTTTAACCTACCTCACCCTCCTTACTTGTAAAACACCTAAACATCTACTCAAACACTAACCATCTAGCCCCTAATCTAAAATACTCTCAAATACTAAAATACTGTCAACAACCCAAGTTCCCCATTGCAATTCTTCAACATATCCCTCCTAATTTTTCTCTTCCTGGTCACCCATTTAACTTCCTGTCACAGCCACATAGCCACAACCTTCTCCTTGACTATCACTTCATTGCCCATCTCACCCCACACTACACCCATTAACACTGATGTAGCACCAGATCTCTTCAGTACCACCAAGACAGAATTTTTCCCATGAAGGTATGCACAAGAACTTACTACTTCCCAAATAGTTCACAAGTGTACTAAGGTAACACCGAAACACTCATTCCTATGTCCACTATCACTCCTTAAACTCAGTGGTGACATCCACCCAAACCCTGGTCTCAAAACCATTCAACATGAACCTCACACACCACGCCCTTCATATACAGGTATTACTCCAAATTTATCCCATAAAGGATCTGACCTTTTACTCCTCAACATGAATCTCAGGAGCATAGCAAATAGAATACATGAATTTCACTCTTCTCTTACTGTACACCCCTGATATATAGCAGTTATAACTGAAACCTGGCTGAAACCTGGGATAAGTGACAATTAAATCCTAATCCCAGGCTACAATATCCACAGACTGGACAGATTAAACAAACACAGTGGAGGAATAGCTATTGTATATAAAAATACACTCAAACTTGAATGTCCAGAACCAAACCCTCCTAAACTCAACAACGCTGAGCTACTACTTAGCCGACTTGAGATAAATACCAATAAATAAATAACTGTTATAGTAACTTACATCCCTCCTGGAAACAACCCCACCTTCATGGAGGAGTGCTTCCACTGGTCATCCTTAACATTTCCTCAGGAAGCCATAATAATGGGGGACTTTAATGCAGACTGGTCAACTTGTACCTCAGATAACCCCACAAATGTCATTAAAATGTATAGATTCTCTCAGTTAATAAAATCTCCAACTAGTGTTGACAAAACACCAATAGACAGTCTGTACTACACTGGATTTTAATCAATAGACCATCACTTGCCTATCAGTCAGGTTGCCTCCTAGATAGCTTTAGTGACCACCTACCAACTTACCTGCTCAGGCAACATCTACACTCCTCCAAAAATACTACACATAGACAAACATGCAACAGGGAAAAAAATTGCCTCATTCATTTATATCCACCCTCCAGCATTGTGACTGGACCCCACTAACATTACTTCCCCTAGACAATGTTGTATTGTACTTCAGTAATTAATTCCAAGACATACTGAACTGTGAAGCACCTCCTAGAACTATTAGAATAAAGTTGAACTCTGCCCCATGGTTAACAAAAGAAGCCAAGCAGTTACTTAAACCCAGAGACAAAGCTTGGTCACAATATCAGTCCAACAAAAACAAAGCCACACTAAATAATTATCGGCAACTAAGAAACAGGTCAAGAATGACAAAAAATCTTACTACATTCAAACCCCAAAAAATATCAAAACAATCCCAAAAAATTCTGGACTTCTGTAAAACAACAACCCTTGACCCCAACTCTTGCCACTACAAATACTGTGGAAAGTATAGCTACTCAGTTTAATACTTATTTTCCTAACTCCATATTATGTCTAACCAAAAATAACAGAAGTGCTCCGCTTACCATTCCCAAAGGTCCCAAAGAAATAACCAGTGCCTTCTCCTTCCATCCCATACAAACAAGCACCATAAACAAATTGCACAACAAATTCAAACCCACATCCCTCGCTGCTGATAACTTACCTTCTGAATATCTCAAATTAGCTGCTGATGCTATCTCTTATCCAGTCTCTGTTTTGATCTCTCCATACTCGAATAGCATGTTCCAAAAATCTGGAAAATATCCTATATCATACCACTACATAAAGGTGGGTCCTGTACAGACCTTTCTAACTACAGGCCAATTGCAATTTTATCTCCACTGTTAAAAATTGTAGACAAATGTATCCATTCCCAGCTCATGAATTACTTATAAATTTCTAACCAATTCCCAACATGGCTTCCGACCCAACCACAGTACCACTGTAGCCCTTTTAAGTTTCATAAACACAATTAACCAATTCAGAAATAACAGTCAACTAGTCTCCTCCATCTTCCTAGACAAGAATTTGATACAATCTCCCATCAAAAACTTTGCAATGAACTCAACACTAAAATTGAGCCATTCTGCCCTTACATGGTTCCATGGCTACCTCTCTGATCGACAACAAGCTATCAAATGGCAACATGATTACTCCTCTCTACCTGTCGCAGATGTTCCACAGGATTCAGTCCTAGGCCCACTCCTGTTTAGTATGTTCACCAATATGCTCCATACTGCTACCCACCTTGTCCAGTCGTACAGTACGCAGATGACGCCACACACTCATTTGCGTAGCACTGTCACTCTCAACTCCAAGACATATCTTAGGAGTTCTTCTCAGCTGTAGAATCTTGGCTTTCTGACTCTCAATTATTTCTCAATCCCAATAAAACTAAACTAATGCTCTTTTCAAATAAAACCTCAGATCCCCTGTCCTCCTTCCTAATATATTCATCCAACAATACAAAGATAGAGCCTGTATCATATACTAAACTATTAGGTATCGCAATTGATAATAACATGAAATTCATTAAACACCTGTCCCTAATCATAAAAAAGCCATATAAAACTAGGTTCTCTGTACAGCATAAAACCCTACCTCACCAACTCCACAAGACTGTCTATTTTCAGGACTCATCTGCCTTACTTTACTTCTCTCCTTTTTTCACCAACTTGAAGAATACAGACCTAGCAACGCTAGCCTGTTACAACAAGATTGCCAGATTTGCTGCCAATATAGATCACATCACTGCACTGCTCTATGCCATCTAAACTGGCTTGAGTTACCCAATCTCCTAACATTCACCAAACTTACAATGGCCCGTGGCATAGTATACCAACCTGACAAATGTCCAGCATTCCATAACCTACTTCAACCTGGATCTAATAAAAGACACCTAAGATGTTCTGACCCATTTTTACTACAAGTCACAAAAGCCAATAACAGTTCAGAAGATTCTCTCTAATCAGATCTCCAGGACTTGGAACTTTGCACCCGCAGCACATCCTAACCACTGCTAATCCCTCACAGTTGAAAACACTTCTCAAGTGTTACCTATCTAACTCTTGGCACTGCTCTTGTCCAACTCCTGGCTGATTATCATCCCTGTTGCACTAACACCTTTATTACCTCATCAGTAGATTGCTTTTCTCTTTACCTGATTTAATCCCAACTCATCTGACTTATTTCCTTCATAGATCTAGCCTACATTCTCTCTCTAAACTTTCTACCAGCTCCACTTGCTCCCATCCTAATTTTACCTCCTTGGCTCCTTGTAATAAATAATCATAACACTCTAAACAGATCCTGTATTATCCATTGTATGTAAATGTTATGTCATTAATATGTATTTTTAACTGATTTTATGTACAATATGTATTAATCTGTGCTTCCAGTTGCTGTATTTTATACTAGATAAGTTTTTGTTATATTTTGCTTTTGTGCTGTATCTATGGGAGCTTTTCTCCCTGGGCCTTCACTGAAAATGGGTATCTGCCCAGTTGGACTTTCCTGGTAAACAAATCTCAAATAAATAAATAGATAAATGTAAAATAACATACTTTATGAGGACAAAGTAAATGTAAAAACCGTTCCTCTCAAAACTGGCTACAGAAGGAAGGATGCATCATTTATAGCAGAAAAAAAGTAAAATAATTTGTATGCGTTCTTTTTTTCACAAAACACTTAAAATGGTCTCCCTGAGAAGAAAACATTTTGTATAAATGGAATGCATAAAGTGCAAGGGATAAGATATTATCAGCATCATGTACTCTGTATTTGTGGGGGTCCATACTGGTACTTTTCACTTTGACATTTCACTGAGTAAATGGGAACTTTCCATGGCAAATGAAATTGTTTATACTGCTTGTATTTTTTCACTTTAACACTACTTAGTATTGTTTTTCTTGCTGTGATTCTGCTTTTCTCATTGTATGCAGCCTACAGACCCATTCAAAGAGCTTGATACCAACATTGCTATAGCCCTAAATTTACAGCAGTGGGTTACAGGGCTGTGAACCTATATACCAGGCAGAAAAGTACTGATGCAGGAAGGGTGATTATGCTCCATTGACTGACGCTCTGTTAGAGGGCCTAGAAGGAGTCCTGTCAGAAGCCTTGTTGTCATGGGTGTAGGTACAACGTTTCATACAAAGAATGCTTGTGATGATGCATAGCTCATTTCTATCTAATTCAGCAGATGCTGGAGAGAGAAAAGGGCTGAAAGCTGGATTTAGAAGATTGGTACTGTGCTAACATTATGTGTGAATCATAAGCAGACATATTCCCTCTCAAAAAAGCTTTAATAATTATGAAGTGACTTTGAGTGTGGCTTAATGCATCCACCCTTACTGAGAGAGCCACTGATTCTAGCAGTCTGATACTGAAATTATCACTGGGTAGGGTAGCAGAGACAGAGACAGCACTAGGTGCCTAGGGCCCAACGGGGGCTGCCACATTTCATTTTTAAATAAACAGTTAAAAACAAACAATTTATGTGCATCTTTAAATTTTTCTTACAGATTGCACTCTGTGCGTGCATGCATCATATGTCTTTAGTGTGATGCATGCACAGAAAGATGAGTGATTTAATGTATATTGGAACTTCTTGGGCTACTTGCTTACATCCTTTTGGAATGGACAACTTGGGACTGCTGCTTTGCTTTGAACACATTTTGGACCAGAGAACTGCTGCTGCTGCTTTACAACTCAAGATTTGAATGTACATCTGTGACTGTTTGCTTCCCTAAAGACGCGGAGCATTCCAGGTGCTCAGAGACGGATTGTGTGTGTGAGTGAGAGAGCGAGAAATGCCCTAATTAAGGATGGCAGATTAGTTAGCTTGCTCAGGCTCAAACCCTTGGCTACAAAAGCCTTAATCTTCTATGCCAACTATCAGACTGCTAACTTAGTCAGCTGTGCTGAAATGGGTAATTTTCTCTCTTTATTGGTTCATACATTTTGATTAACTGGTTAATGGAAACAATCTTCAAAACTACAGGGGTGCATTTTCAATGCATGTGAGTTTCAAGGGAAGAGAAGTTTACTGCTGCTAATGCTAAGTCTGTTTTCAAGGAGAAGTTTAGTGTTTCTCATGGTAAGTCTGTTTTCAATGTGCAACTGTTTTGTTTAGCAAATATCTGTCAGCGTATGTACTGTAGAATTTCAAAGCAGTGTTAGTAGTGCAACAGGTAGCATACTTGCCTTTGATGCAGAAGGCTGTGGGTTCTACTCCTGCACCATGTAGATGGGTTGCTGATGCTGCAGTGCACTTTAAGGCTGAGGGCATTGCTCTCCTGAGTGTGTTGTCCTTTGGATGAGATGTTAAACTGAGGCCCCATCTGCTGTGTTAAAGGTAAGTGACATCTTTTACATTCACCTGAACTACACAATAGTGTAAGGGTGATGTTCCCTAATAACCTGGCCACATTTTCCTTAGTAGTATAAATACCACCAAAGGTCTCCTCTGAAAAGAAGTTACTAGACTAATGGAATAACCTGGTCAGCAAAAGATGCTTACATTAAACGTTTTAAATTAAATCCACATCTTTACCTTCCTTTCAAAAGTGAAGAAGAAAATAGTAGCTTTTATGGTAAATTTGGGGGAGAAAGACTAGTAATGGCACACCAGAATGGCTGATGAGGGATTTGGTCCATTCTCAAGCTCAGAGCACCATTTGAATATAATCTGGCTGTGAGGGAAAGGAGCGTTAGGCCACTCAGCTGATTGGTGTGCTGGTTTGTAAGTCTTTAAATGGAATTTAAATTGAAAAAAAAAAATACTTGCGTGAAGAAAATGCTGTAACTGAACAGAGTCACTAAAGTGATGTCAGTGTCGTTTTTTGTGCACTCTGTCTCCTTTAGGTATTCTGACTTGATGGGTTTCATGTTGTGCATTGGTATACCATTGTGAGATTTTTATCTATTTATTTAAATTTAATAGTATACGTAATGGTGGCAGTTAGTATGTGTAGTTTATGCTGTTTAATTACAGACATTTTTTCGAAGCTGCTGTGACCATGTTCTTTTGCACTTAGCCCCAGATAATCTCACTTGAGAGCAACAGCCTGTTTGTTTGTGGGGGGATTAAAACTGACATGCTTGCCACTGTTTTTCAGATTAATAGTTTTGATATTATTGACACATGGTAATGTTTGGTGACCAAATCAAAGTACTCACTGAAATGTGCTATGTGTGATACTGGCATTTGAAATGCATTTTGCTGCATGCTTCTGTTAACGATGTGCCTTTGAAGAGTGAAGGTGCAGTTGTGGTCAAAGTTCAAAACAAAATTAATGTCCTGTGATTAGGTGTAGATTTGAAGTGTTATATATGCATTATGCCATTAAGAAAATAGATGTGAGGGATACAATTCACAACTGAAACAAATCATGGAGTATTATTTAAATACATTGCTTTGGATTAATGTATAGTAAATGACTAGGTGTCCCAGTGTACATTCTGAGTGATGTCGTCATTGGCAAGTAGTACAACACACAAAATGGATGAAATGCACTTTTTTCTCTATTTGTTGTTTTATTTATTTAACAGGGTAAGTCCTCTATGCACATGGGTGTCTTATTAATGAGGACTTAAAGCACTATCTGATTAAGAAACTTTCTCAGAATCAATACTGTTTGCTAGAGCAAAAGAAGGAAGCAAACCTGGGATTACACAATGTAGTTTAGCGCAAAGTCACGGTTTTGTTCATTAAATTAATCTCCACTGGAAAGAATTTTGAAAGTTGTAGAAGTGTCCTGAGGAATAAATGGCAGACAACGAAGGAGAAAGAGTTTTCAGTCATAAAGCAAGTAGCCTTATGTTTCGTTGCTGTTATGTTAAGTTAGGGAAAAACTGAACGCACTTGTTGGAGCTCGCCAGTTTTCCACACTTTCGAAGCACAAAAAAGATAAGTACCATTATTAATGAATTTAATGACTGAACTGCCAAGATGCAGTGCACCTATACATTGAAAGGGTCTTTGATGCTTTAAAGCTTATATATTGTGTTAGCCTGTCCCGTCATGAATCCTCACCTGTCCCCTTTCTCATTAGCCACCAATGCCCATCCAGCTGTTGTACACCAGCTCATTGTTATGGGTGGGGACCAAGCAGCTGGGGTCAGGAAGGACAGATCATTTTACTTCACCCAAATACTTCTCTAGATAAAATTACTGTGGTTTTGGTCCGAAGTGTAGAGATAATTATGTTCCCATGTTCTGCATGTCACATGTAAAGATTCCTATGTCCGCTTCAGATTGCATACTTTATGGTATTGTGTCAGATTTGGCCTGTTACTTACCGTTTTGTGGCAGGCATTGCTGCTGTCCCCAGAAGGAAGAGGACAATGCCATCTGCCACTTGATTCCCTCCTCCCAGTCAGTTCTGTATGACACCGGATACTAAATGAACCAGCGGTGGTGGCCTGGCATCCTTTAAACATTTCTTCGTTCTGAGCACACTCTCCATTTCAAGACAAACATGGATTAAGTTTTAGTCAGATTGTATACTTTGCCACAAGGATAGCATCTCATAGCTCGTCTTTGATTCTTAAACATTTCATTTTATTTTTCTGTGAAAGTCAGTGTTTAAGCAGTAAAGAAACTAATTAATTAATTCTATATCGGGAGATGGTCTCCTTTATTTGCCAGATTTCTGTACCACAGTAGGATAATGCACTCCTTTCTTATAGGACTGCTGAATTCTTTGTATGGGCACTAAAATAAGACAAATGCAAATGCCTGTACAGCATAGTATTTCCTATTATACAGTGGAGTTAAAAATTCAGTATATCATTTATTTGTTAAAATAGTTTTTCTCCATGAATGAATTTTGCATTCTTTATGATGATCTAGCCATTTGATTACTGATTGCAACGCCAAGAGAGAATTAAAAAATGTAAATCTGATGGGTTGAAACTGCTCTTCAGCTCTGAATTCTATATCATTTATTTGTTAAAATAGTTTTTCTCCATGAGTGAATTTTGCATTCTTTATGATGATCTAGCCATCTGATTACTGATTGCAACACCAAGAGAGAATTAAAAAATGTAAATCTGATGGGCTGAAACTGCTCTTCAGCTCCGAATGGATTTTATAGTCACTCTTGGGAAGAAGAACAGCAGTCATTTAAGAAAAAGCTAATATGGATAGTGTGGAAAATGTGTGGAAAATGTGATAAAATAAATAGCATTGTTTTCGTTTGCTCACTTAGTGACAAAATAAAAACACATTACACAGAGTGCCTGCTGAAACAGTCTACTGAACTATATTCTACAAAGTCACAGAACTGTAATTGTACTGCATTGTTGTGTAATCAAGCCTTACATGATCAGTACCAATTAATTATGAAACCCCCAACACAGGAACAGCAGGGTAATAAAATGCAGTTGAATCTTACCCCTCAAAATACTGTTGTGGTGTGTTTTGTCCCAGTAGAATCCCCATAATGCAAATGGATGTACCATTTTTCATTTTTTGCACACACACTTAGACAAACATCATCATTAGGAAGTGCAAAAGCTAGAGCCAAAGAACCACTACCCAGTTAACAAGTAGCGATGTAAGAAAATGTCAAGCTTCTTCCCTTGGTTTGCCTGCATGTCCCACTGTGTCTGACAACAGAAATGCAACGCTGTTGTTTGGACTGTAGCAGTAGTTACAGCAGTAAATTTAAACTCAAGCCCCAAGCTTAATGACTGCTATACGTTTCCCTGGCTACACAGAACTCCTTCTCTGATTACTTTGTGCTTCATGATGCACTGCATACTGATCTATGCCGGAAAAGGTTTTCTTAGTAGTCTTGTTTTTGTGAACTCTTGTCAGAATGAAATAATGTCTGAGAAACAAAAATATAATATGAAGCCTTATTTTTTTTATAGCCAAGAAACACAAATGGTCTTGAGTTTGCATTCTCCATTTAAAGTCAGCCAAGTCCTCATATTAAAAGTATTGTGGCCACACTTTTTAAAAGTGGAAAGAATTGAACATATACTAATTGTAAAATTCTTAGAGAATTAGGTCTGCAGTCCCTTTTTCATTGTAGCTTCTTGCCTAATAGCATAGTGAACTGACAACATCTAACCCATGTGGTTGATCACAGCAGTAGAAAAATGTCGAAAGTCCTAGAATTTAAGTGTATTGGTTCACTACATACGTCTTTATACATTCATAGGTAGGTACTAGGCTATTGGCCCAAGGGCCTAAGTGAGCCTAGCCAACAAGGTTCCCTGGCTTATGCCACCCAAGAAAGTTATTTTCCTGTGCCCCTGTCGAGCAGAGCCACAGAAGTAATCCTATTTCCTATTTCCCACCCACCCACTCAAGATTTTTCTTGAAGAATGCGAATAAGGAACTTTGCTTGAGATAGATGGGTAGCTTGTTCCAGAGTATGGGAAGTCTCTGGGACAGGAATCTATCCCTCCAGCATGTCCAGCTTATTGTGGTGACAAGGTTTAGGTCCCTAGAGCATGTAGCTTGGAGGGATTGGGATTTCTTTAGGTGCAGCATGTCCAACAGCTCTGGGTTTGACATAGCTTTATATGTTAGGCAGAGATCACCTCGGAGTAGGTGATATGCGACAAAGTAAAGCTGGAGTTTTTTGAGGTGGTCAGTGTAGGGCATATGTTTGAGGGCAGTAATCCTCTTTGTGAGGTACTTCTGTGGCCTTTCCAGCTGCTGCAGATGTCTTGTGAGGTACATTCCAAAAGGGGTGTTGTACTGTATAATGGGTCTAATGAGTGTTGAGTAGAGGGGAACAATGACCTCATTTTCCTGGATGCAAACCCTTTTGTGATGAGGTGTGCCACATAGAAGGATTTCCTGACTACTGTGGCAATGTGATTATCAAAGGAGAGACTACAGTCCACCTGGGACCCAAGGTCTCTTATCACACATTTGGCGTTAAGTAGACTGCCACCTATGTAGTAGTTCATGAGTACAGAGTTTTTACCAAAGGGGATGACAATGCACTTTTTGGCATTGAACTTGAGGCCATGCCTCTGACACTAGGCATCTGTCTCAGTGAGGCCCTTCTGTAAGATGTCCACATCATTTGGGGACTCGACTATGGCTCCTACTTTGCAGTCATCTGCGAACTTCATTAGCCGAAGGCCTTCTGTGTTAGCCTGTACTTCAGAGGTGTAGATAACAAACAGGAGAGGCCCCAGGAGTGAACCCTGTGGTACTCCACTTGTCACTGGTTTGAAGTCAGATTTGGAGTCTGCAACTTTTACAGTGTGGGTGCTGTCACTGAGCCAGTTGGCAACCCATCTTATGACGTAAGGATTTATACCTAGTTTAGTGAGTTTATCTATAATTCCAGAATGGGGGATGGTGTCAAAAGCCTTGGCGAGGTCAAGATAGGCTGTGTGATCCACCTTACCCTTGTCTACAGCTTTGATGACTGCCTCAAAGAAGTCGATCAGGTTCAGAAGGCATGATCTGCCTTTCACAAACCCGAACTGGGTGGGGTTCCAAGTTTGGAGGTTACCAATGTCTTTGTTTACGAGTTCCCTGATGATATGGCCTTACAGACCAGGCTCATCAGGCTAATGTTGTGATAGTTCCCAGGATACAGTAGGGGAGGATAACGTCTTGGTTCTGTTTGAGATAGCACGATCCATTTTTTTCAGCAATAGCTCTTTAGCTGATTCATATCATTTCTCACCTCACAAAACTTTGCAGTATTGTTAATAATTATGAGATTGCAAGCTTGATGACATAAGCAAAAGGAGTAGCTATCTGACTTCAGTCTTTGTACTCTGATTTGATAAAAGAGAATTGTAGGTGATAAATGACCATCAGTATTATACATTTATTGCGTACTTCTCCTTCTGAATGTTGTAAATAAATTGTAGTCTTCTCGGCACAGAAGTCACAAAGTAGTGTATGTATGCAGTCACAGGAAGTTGCAATGTGGTGTGTGTGGTAATAGGAATTTACATTGCATGAATTCTCACGATGACCATTCCACAACTTTCACTACATTTACAAGTAAATAGTTCTGTTTGGCAACAGAATCCTGTAAATAAATAGAAAACTGCTAATGAATAAAATGAATAATAATGTCTTAAATATTACTTATTTTTATGTAAAAGCATTATGCAACAACAATACTGCATGGCATAGGATAGTTTAAATAAAGATTTGACCCCTTCAGACATGAGTAAATATTTGCATAACCACACCCGGATGTGAATAATTTGCCATGCCATGAGTAAGTTGTTTAGAAGTAACATGAGGGCGCCATACTAATGGTCTGTTGAATTTTATAGCCATATATAAATCCCCTTTATAACTCCCACTGGAACATTCAGAAGTCGAGTTCAAGGTCACTTACACTACATCTATTATGTAGGAAAAACAAGACTATCTGCTGCAACACAGGGCACGACTTCAATATGCACAGGCAATATAATCATGGGGCAAATGAGTATTAAGAAAACTGCTGAGAATAAATAGGATAAGAAACATTTTTTTGAAACTGTAGCTCCTCCCCTTTCTGGTCTGAGATATATGAGAACTAAGTACGCAAGCTGCACATGCTCATTGCTGACAGACTCCAGAGGAAAAATATATTCAAGTTTTGATGTGAAAGTTTAGAAAATAAAGGTCTGGGATGGTCCCCAACTTCCTTCATTCTTTAACACCAGAAAGATTCTTAAATAACATCCTTTCTCTGTTCTGGGGCAGCTGATTCTTTGACTTGCTAGAGACATTTTTTTCTGGGACTGGAGGAAATGGATAAGTTTGGTTTGATGGATGAGGAGGAATCTCCTGAAAAGGAGGAAGGGACTCCCACTGACAACTGTATCCTTGTTGAATGATTTTCAGAACCCACTTGTCGGATGTTATCCGATATCACTGAGGAAAATGAAAACTAATACGTGTAGAAAGATTTCACGGGATGCCAAGGTGGGAGGAGGAAGAGAATGAAAGCGTATGCAGTCAGCCTGCCTTTTTAGACTGTCCTTGGTTCTGGGAGATCCCCTCCCCCTACTTTTTTAAGCCTCCCCGCCATTGCTTTTTGAAATTCTGTTTGCCTGAACCTTACTGAGACTGATGGTTCTGTTTATCTATAAAATGATAATAAACTGGAAGCAGAGGTCTGACTAAGCTTTAGACAGGAGGGTTGAAAAATCCTTGCAACTCCTGAATTAACTTCCCTCTTTCATCAGATATTTTAAGGACTTCTGCAAAAGAGAAGCCAAAAAATACTCCTCTGTCTAGGGGAGCATTCAAGACCTCAACTTTGGCATCCTCTGATTAATTGTATAAATGTAACATAGCTACCCAGCTCATTACTTATTCAGTAGCAACTGTTGTGGATACAGGATCAACAGACTCTTTCTCTCTCTCTCTTTATTTATATATATATATATATATATATATACACACACACACACACACACACACACACACATATGTATATATACATAAATGGGTCTACTTTGATTCACTGAAAACTCATTTCACTGAATTTCAAAACACTTGCACCAAATCACTGAAAACTCATTTCACTGAATAACATTTCACTGAATTAAATACTGTTTGGGAAATAAAACGTATATGCCTTTTTCCCCACTGTAGTGCAATCCTGGAGTCGGTGTATATAGTTAGGGGGGATGTGGGAGTGTAGCCCCCATCTACTTTTGGTTTTATATTGTTAGCTTTCAGTGAAATGAGATTCATAAATATAAAAGCTAAGTAGGTGTGTGGCTATGCCCCCCCACACCCCCTAACTATATATACTAACTCCAGGATCACACTACAGTGGGGAAAAGGACATATACATTTTATTTGCCCAACAGTAGTTAACATTCAATGAAATGAGTTTTCAGTGATTTTTTTTTTTTTTGAGAGTGAATTGAAATTCAGTGAAATGAGATTTCAAGGAATCAAAGTAGACCCATATTATATATATATAAATATAAAATATATGTATATATATTTATATATATATATATATATATATATATATATATATATATATATATATAAAATATATGTGTGTGTGTATATATATATATATATATATATATATATATATATATATTATGCAGTGGTGGTGCTGCGGTAGCATTGTCGCCTCACAGTTAGACGTTGCCCTTTCGATTCTCAGAGCGTCTTCTGTGTGGCGACATGCATGAATGGGCGTTCCTTCTTTGAAGGTTGTGCATTAGGCCCAGCAAGCCAGCATATTAAACTCTACTGCCAATCATTAGCAGATCGGAGTTCTCCTGTGGCGACCCCTAACCGGGAAAAGCCGAAAGACACAAACACAAACAAATGTGTATACACATATACACATATATTTTGCAGGGTGTGTGGGGCAAGGCTCCCCTCCCACAAAATATATTTTTTTATCTTTTTCTGTATTTCGATCTTTTAAGATTCGATCTGAATAAGATCACTTTTTTATTCAGTTAAGTAACAGTTCGATGAATGAGACAATCTCCCCCTTTCTGTCTGTCTCTCTCTATATACAGAGAGAGAGAGAGAGAGAGGTACTTATAGCATGGATTCATGAAAAGTCACTGAAATGCACAAACATCGAGTCATAATTGATCAATGCTGGCATATTGGAAAACACACATATAGAATATTAGTATCCACAAGGCAACTGGGCCATATGGCTATGTGCACCTCGCTAGTAATGACGCTGTGACCTTACCTCCTTTTTCTTGGAACAATAAACCAATCATACCAGGGGTCAGCTTGTGAATACTCATCCACTTATGTATTTCCTCCTTAATGGAAGATAGTGTGTCACATTGATCTTTGATGGAAGTTTGCTCCAGAGAAGGAAATGCCATTGCCTGACAAATCTCTCTCTCCCCAGTGATTTGTTAGCTGAGGCAAGTTCAGGTCTCTGATTTTGGTGTTCACTGGATTGTTTGATTTGTGGAGCAATAAGGGATCTTGGAGTGCCAAATCCCTAATGGGATGACTGTTTGTATATAATGTATGTATATATTGCATTTTGTCATTCTCTGTCTATATATATAATTTCATGCATCTATTGTGTTTTCCCCAGACTGAGAATGAAATGGGTCCAGTGGGATAAGTACGCTACCCAGTTAACAAATTCAAAACCAAATGAAATAAAAAAATAGCCTAGGTGAGGTCCAAATCACCATTAAGGAGTCTATAAGAAGCTGAATATAGGGATAAGGTGTCCAGGTCACTCTTTGTAGCTTAGGTCTTTTAGACCTATGATATTTTTTCTCAGGAACCTTTGAGGCCTCTCCATCTGCTTAAGTTTAGTAAGAGAGGTCCCAAAGGGGGCGTTGTATTTAGTGATGGGCTTAAGTTTGGAAGTGGGGCGTTTTCTATTCTATCAGCTGGGTGGAGTGTTTCTTTGACAAATGTGTCAATATTGCATTTTTACCATTTAGTTTTAGCCCATTTTCAAGGCACCAGCTATTTAAATGTGAAAGTTCACTTTGTAGCTTCCACATATCAGAAGGGGATTTACAATCATCTGGAGACTTGGTTAAGCAGAGTCCCCATTTTTGATATGAAGATCAGAGAAGTATATTTTGAATAACACAGGTCCCACCATGCATCCCTGTGGTACCCTGCTGATTACTTCCATTCTTTCTCTGAGAACACACCTGCCACACCTGCCACAATTACAGTTTAGGTTCTCTTCCTCAGCAAAGTATCTGTCCATCAAGCTACAAAGGTATCACTTTGGAGTGCATTTAGCTTGTTGATAATGTTAGCATGCAGTATAGTTATGCCTTGGGTGTGCAGTTTGAACATTTTGACCACTATTACCCTCTCAAAGAATTCAGCAGATTCTTTAGACAGGCTCTACCCTTAAGAAAGCCAAACGGCTGGTGGTCAAATATATATATATATATATATATATATATATATATATATATATATATATATTTTTTTTTTTATTGCAGTTTATCAGATCTGTTATGACCATTCTGTGGCCTTGCAGATTAGGCTCATCAGACTGAGTCTGTAATTTTCAGTACCCATGAATGAGCTGCCATTGTGGAGTGACATCACTACTGCCATGCACCAAACCCTGGGGAAAAAGCTGTTGGATAATCTCAGGTTGAATAGCTGTAGGAGTGGGTCCACCAGTGCAATTTTTGTGTTATTCAACATGCCGCCTGGTAAAATATCAGTTGCCATAGAGGATGTACTTTTTGTTTTGGAGAGTACTTTTAACAAGTATTCTTTTGTGATGATTGGGTTAATTTGAGATCCTTTTGTAAATGTGGGTTTTGATAGATGTCTGTGAGGTGAAACTTGTACTGAATTTGTTTACTAATGCTTTTGCAATAGTAGGTAGTGTTATCAAGAATATGTTTGGAGCAATGTTGGGAGTTATTTCATAACTTCCTGACATAAGAAAAGACTGATTTGTAATTATTCTTGGCTTCTGATGACAGTCTAAGTTCATGGGATGCCCTTAATTTTCTTGTTGGATTTTTTAAAGATCTAGTTTAAATGTCTGAAGCAAATTTTTGTTTTCACATGCATCTTTATACATGAAAACACTTTTGGGTGTGAAAATAAAAGATTGTTTTGCAGTATTTAAAGAGAATTATAGGTTTAAAGTTTTCTTCTGAATGCGGAAGACTAAATATACACAGTTGTGTTCATGGTATTAATATTAATGGATGGGGAGGAGGCAATTCCATCACTTTGGGTTCCAGTTCTAATTATGCTGGATTAGCATAAGTAATTATGAATTAAGTTATGTAATTGTCATACCGTTAATTTAACAATTTGGCAGTTATATAACTTAATTAACAATTACTCACCCACAGTAATCCAGCATAATTAGAGCTGGAATCCAATGTGATATATCCACCTCCTTCTCTCCCACTGATATTAATGTCATAAACAGGGCTGTGTATGGTTAGTCCTCCATGTTCAGAAGCAATTTTTATTTGTAAACTGGTGTGAAACGACCTTTGTTTTTGTATAAAAAAGTGTATGTATACAACACACTTTTTTATGCAGATACCAAAGGGCATTTCAAACCTTTAAACACAATCTTTAAATACTCTGGATAGCCTTTTAATGTTGACGTTGATTTATGGGTCTTCAGTTTTGCTATATAGTCTGAGATTTTTTTCTTTTATTGTAATGCTTATTTTTGTATGTAGTCCACCCAGCTGGTTTGTTCTTACCCTTCCCATTTTATTTAGTTTTGTTAGGGGCTGTCAGAGTTTTGCAGTTTTCTCCTGTGGAACTTATTTGCATAATTACTAGCCATGTCTACATTTTGAGGGTAACATTTGTACTTGAACTTTGAGAATTCATTGTAGAATAGTAGGGAGTTTGTATGTTTGGATTCTTTGAATAATATGACTGAAAACGACCAAAAGTAACCACAGTGTCTATAATACACCAAAGAAAAATGTCCCAAAGCAAACACTGTCAGCAGCAGGAATCACTTGTTGTCAGACAACTCTTCAGTACATATGTGGAAGAATAAAGACAGCTTGTACTGAAGAGTTGGCTGACTACAAGTGATTCCTGCTGCTGACAGTGTTTGCTTTGGGATATTTTTCTTTGAATAATGTGATATTTGTATCTGCAGGTTTAAGGACTGTGTAAGAAAAGGTTACCAATTTGTTGTCATTTCTGACTCTGGGTGGGTATACCAGTGGTGTATTGCATATAGATGCTATATTTGTAAGGGCCAAGTCAAGAACATTTTGTCCTCTAGTAGGCTGTTTGACCATATTGTAGATCACAGCATAAGTGTGTGCGTGCTATATCTTTAAGGATCATATGAGGCTGTACATGCATGTATAAATTACAGACACGTGCAATCCCTAGTGCCAGTTTAAAGGAGCAGCCAGAGAGAGAGCATCCACGATCACAGTTGTTAATTTGTGTACAAGTGACTTAAGTTAAAGTCTGTAAACTTCTATAGTAATGTGTTTGTATAAAATAAAGCTGCTTAAACAGAACCCACGAAGACTCTTCTGTTGTGTCCTAGATAGGAGAGCTACATGGTGTCAGAACCGGGATCGAAGAGAGAAGAATATTCAGAGCCATGAGGTGCAAATATGACAGAGAAGGTAAAACTGAGAGAAAAGAGCACAAACCAGATCCAGAAAGAATAAAAGGTAATGAGAAATAGCATGAACTATTTATTTGATACGAAAGACAAAAGGGCACAAACCGCATTATTAGGCAAGCGGAAAGCACAAAAAGTATAAATAAAGAAAATATTTAAAATAAAAGTATTTGATGACATGATTAACAGTAAAGCAAAACGAGTATGTTTAAAGCAAAGCTGGGCATGTCTAGAGTAAAACAAGCACAAGAAAAGTACATTGGGCAAGGGCGTAAAGGAGCAAAACTAATATAATAAGGACAGGAAAGGACACATTAAGCAGAAATAAAGCAAAGCGACTGCATGTGTTTGGCAAAGTGTTGTAGTATGCAACATGTGGCAAACAAGATTCCAGGAAAGGCACGAAGCTTTCCAGAAAGTTCTAAAAAAGGAGTGTGTTCAAGCTCAGTGCAGTTCAAGCATGAATCAGCAAAACCCAAATTTAGCTTTATCATTAACTGTCACAATTGTGGTCTGAATCATTAATCTAAAAGAGAGAATTGCTTAGCATTTGGTCAGCAATGTCATGTGTAAAAAAATGGAACAATTTCCAAAAATTTTGCAAATCAAGTAAGCCTCAGACAGTTGTAAACAAAGGTCGCACAAAAAAGCAAGTTGATCAACTAGAGCCCAAACAGTCAGCTTTCTATGTAGATGGTGCATCAGTGCTTGGTGAAAGAGTTGATGCGGTTAATTTATTAACAAGAAGTGACGTATATTGTACTGTCTGGATTAATGGAAGCTCCACAGAGCTCAAAGTGGACACTGGTTCAAAGTGTAATGTTATATCAGCAGGCACATTTGCTAATGTGAGAACTAAGGAACAACTCAGTGTAACCAGTAGTGCAAGACTTGTTGCTTATGGAGGTGAAGGGATTCAAACCAAAGGTTCAGTGATTCTTTCATGTTATTTGGCCGAGAACTGTTACAATTTGTTATTCCATAAACAGTAGATATAAAAAGTGTACACAGTCCTGTTAAAATGCCAGGTTTTTGTGATATAAAAAAATTAGACCACAATAAATCATTTCAAAACGAATGTGACCTATAACCTGTACAATTCAATTGAAAAACAAACAAATATGTTAGGGGAAAAAATATAAAAAAATGTACAATAAGCTGGTTGCATAAACTAATACTTTGTTGAAGCTCCTTTTGATTTAATTACAGCATTCAGTCTTCTCGGGTAGGAGTCTATCAGCATGGCACATCTTGACTTGGCAATATTTGCCCACTCTTCCTTGCAAAAGTGCTCCAAATCTGTCAGATTGCGAGGACATCTCTTGTCCACAGCCTCCTTCAGGTCACCCCACAGATTTTCTATTGGATTAAGGTCTGGGCTCTGGCTGCGTCATTCCAAAACTTTAATTTTCTTCTGATGAAGCCATTCTTTTGTTGATTTGGATGTATGCTTGGGGTCATTGTCATGTTGAAAGGCGAAATTCCACTTCATCTTCAGCTTTCTAGCAGACGCCTGAAGGTTTTGGGCCAAAAGTGACTGGTATTTGGAACTGTTCATAATTCCCTCCACCTTGACTAAAGCCCCAGTTCCAGCTGAAGAAAAGCAACCCCAAAGCATGATACTGCCACCACAATGCTTCACCTTGGAGATGGTGTTCTTTTGGTGATGCAAAGTGGTGTTTTTGCGCCAAATGTACCTTTTGGAATTGTGGCCAAAAAGTTCAGCCTTGGTCTCATCAGACCATAACACATTTTCCCACATGCTTTTCTGCTTTTCGGAGACTTGATGTATTCTTTTGTATGTTTTAGCTGGGCCTAGATGTTTTTCTGTGTAAAAAAAGGCTTCCGTCTTGCAACCCTACCCCATAGGCCAGATATATGGAGAATACGGGAGATTGTTGTCACATGTAGTACATAACCGTACTTGCCAAAAATTCCTGCAGCTCCTTTAGTGTTGCTGTAGGTTTATTGGCAGCCTCCCTGACCAGTTTTCGTCTTGTCTTTTCATCAGTTTGGGGGGGGGGGGTCCAGTTCTTTGCAATGTCACTGTTGTCCCATATTTTCTCCACTTTTTGATGACTTCTTCACTATGTTCCATGGTATATCCTATGCTGTGGAAATTTTTTTTTTGAACAATGAGATCCCTTTGGTGCTTTGTAAGCTCTCTGCGAACCATGGCTTTTGCTATAGCAGGCAACTGACTGAGTAAATGTCAGGAAAATCCTACTAGGACAGCTGAACTTTATTTGAGGTTAATCAGAGTCTCTTTAATTGATGGCAGGTGTGTACCCAAAAAGACTGAATGCTATAATTAAACCTAAAGGTGCTTCAACAAATTACTAGTTTAAGGGTGTGCACACTTATGCAACCAGCTTATTGTACGTTTTTTATTTTTTACAATTTTTCCCCTAACAGATTTGTTTGTTTTTCAATTGAATTGTACAGCTTATAGGTCACAGTAAAGGTTTCAAAATGATTTACTGTGGTCTCATTTTTTATACCACACAAACCTGGCATTTTAACAGGGGGTGTATACACTTTTTATATCCACTGTAGTCTGAAGATCAGTGCAATCTTTATTGGGTCTCAAAGAGTTTAAGAATGAATCTGCTTTCTTTTGCTAAAGAATTTCATCATGTAGGTACATTTCAGAGTTCTAATTTCTCTGAAGCCATTTTCTCAGATTATGCTGATGTTTTTGAGGATAAGTTAGGCAAACTTCCAGTTGTGTATTCCATGAAGTTATACCCAGAGGTCACTCCAGTAGTCACACCAGCAAGAAGAGTTCCGATAGCCATGCAAGATAAAGTTAAGGCTCAGTTGGATAAAATGGTGCAGCAAGGTGTAATTTGTCCAGTCGCAGAACTAAATGAATGGGTGTCGTCCATGGTAGCCGCTCACAAAAAAAAGCTTAGACAAAGTCAGAATATGTATTGCCCCAAGAGATCTGAACAAAGCATTGAAAAGACCATATCATCCAATGTGCACAGTCAAAGATGTTGCAGCTCTAATACTGAATACCACTGTATTTGTTGTTTTGGATGCAGAGAGTTTGTTTTGGCAGGTGATGTTAGATTGCATATCCTCATTTCTAACTACTTTTGGTACTCCGTTTGGCAGATACAGATTTCTAAGGATGCCATTTGGAATAAATTCTGCAAATAGTCTTTCAGCATACAATGGAGCAAATTTTATTGGGTTATCCTTGTGCCATAATAGTAGACTATCTAGTGGTTGGAGGCAGTGGTGAAGCAGAGCATGACATAAACCTCAAGAAGGTTCTAGACAGAGCATCTGAAGTAAACTTGAAGCTCAATTCTCTGAATTGCAAATTCACACTTCCAGAAGTTACGTCTGTAGGACATTTTTTTTTTACAAGTACAGGCTTGAGACCAGACCCAACCAAGCAAGCAGCTATTCTTGAGATGACAGCACCAGATAATGTACAAGCTTTATAGCGTTTCCTGGGCATGGTCCACTATTTAGGCAAATTTATACCAGACTTCAGTGAGTTGACAGCACTTTTAAGAGAGCTAGCACACAAAAATGTTACATGGTCGTAGTTGGAACACCCCCAAAAGGCATTTGAAAACCTCAAGCAGAAAATTGCCCCCCCCCCCCACACACACACACACACACACACACACACCATGTTGAGATACTATGATGTGAATAAACCGGTTACTCTTTCCTGTGATTCTTCAAAATTTGATCTAGGTGCAGTTATACTTCAAGAGGGCAGACCAGTAGCTTATGCATCTAGAACACTAACCCAAACTGAGATGCAGTATGCTCAAATTGAGCATGTTCCAAATTTCCTGATTATATTTATGGTCGAGCTATTCAAATTGAAACTGACCATCAACCTCTAGTTACTATTTTATAGAAGCTTATGCATTCCACTCCATTGAGATTATAAAAAATGATGCTCAAATTTTAAATGTACAATTCAAAATGGTCTGTACAAAAGGCAAAGTGCTCTACCTGGCTGATACCTTATCCAGATCATCCAGAAATGCTACAGAATAGCTTAAAGGAAAACTCCACCTTAGAACTCAAAAAACATATTTTTTTCATTGTATCTTGAGCTATTTTAATGCCTCAAAATCACTTCAAGTGCTTCTTTTACAATTTGAATGTGTTTCTCTCAAAATGGTGGATGATGGGGCCTGCCTTGGTAACGTGATCTTATTTTCTTGCTTTCCTTCCTTCCTTCCCAGAATGCATTTCAAGTCCTCTTTTTATGCCAGACATAATAGCAGGAATGTGAAGCACTGTCATCTAAACACACCTTCTGTAAAATAACTGCTTCTCTGTCTACCTGACTGAGCCTCATTTCTCTCTCTGACAGAGCTTGTTTTATGCCATAAATAGCTTTTAGCTACTTGCAGCATTTTTTTGTAAGAGGAGTCTTTTGTAGTCGTAACAAACTTGATAAACCCTCCCCCATACTCTCATGCTCAGGTGTAAAAACTCACTGCAGTAAATGATTCCTTGCTGTACATTTGCAAGTGACAAGTAGTAGGGCTCTAAACTTGGCCTGTCCACTACTTCCCAGTCTCTTTAGTGTGAGGAGTTTTCTTTTTCACTTCTCCTTCTTCTTCTTTCGGCTTTTGTCGCCACAGTGGATCATCTGTCCGCTCATGATTGGCAGTGGAGTTTTACAGTGTCGAGTTGCCAGCCCGGCGCCCAACCTTCCACAGAAGGCACACACATGTGCACACTCACACCTAGGGCCAATTTAGAGTGTCCAATCCACCTACTGCATGTCTTTGGGATATGGGAGGAAACCGGAGCACCCAGAGGAAACCCACTCGACCACAGGGAGGACATGCAGACTCCGCACAGATTGCAAACTTTAAATGTGCTTTACTTGTTCCTCAATTATTTCTGTCATGTTCCACCTCTTTTTTCTATTTCATATTTATTTATACTTTGGTTACCAGGAAAGTGAACTGATTCCAGGATCCTTTTCAGCCACAACATAAGCTACACAGGCAAAGATAATAGTTATTAAATGCACTTATCAATACAAATAAAAAATACTGACAGAAAGACATTGACCAAGATTGCATGTGGAACACATAGCCAATGTGTGATCAAATAAATCATTGAGCAACATTTACTAGAATGTATAATAATGCTTAACTATGCTATGTTTATTATAAATTCATTGTATGCACACATATTACACACACACACATATGTAGTGTGTATTTCTGTATATGTGTATGTATATAAAGTACATGTGTACAAAAGCATGTGTGTGTGTATGCATTTAAACACACTTAAGTACTTCTGATTTCCTTTTCTTAGTGTCCTTAATGCAAGGGCACATAGTAAATGTATATTAAAGTAAATTCAGCTGTATATTATGGTTGCTCTCTGATAATGCAAGGACTGACTCAAAGTCAGTGGGAATCTCTTACAATGGATCTGTATGTACCAGATATGCATCCTCTCTGGAAGGATGTCACACAAAGCATAAAAGACCTTTTTTTAAGAACAGTATCAGTGCACCTAGTTGATAGGGTTGCTAACTGACTCTTTCTGCAGTTCTGGCCTGTGTGTGTGTGGGTGTGTGTGTGTGGGGGGGGGGGGGGGCTTGAGAATGGTAAATGCATTTATACTTTACAAGAAAAAACATTTACCAACTTTTCTCTAAATGTCACAGAAATCTTTGCTACTACTCAAGTTATCTTATCACAAACTATTAGAAATAACATTTAAAGCTTAGAATTTTAATACTGTGTTGCTGCTTATGTAAAATTGTCAGAAGAGTTAACAATTTCCTTTAAACCCTTGACTGATCTAATTGCTTTTTTTGCTATAAAAGGGGAGTGTTAAGTTCTCCTCCCCTCTACAATAAAAAGAGTGGAAACAGTTCCATAGCCTTCTGTCTTTTTTATATCATCTGCTGTGTTCCTGACATTAGCAGGATTAATTACCAATCTAAGATTGACAGCAGTACCTGATAGGGTAAACTACAGATTTAACTGTGTCTATGATATGTCATGCAGGTGGAGACGAATTTCTCTGCAAAGTATGTGAGAAGTTGAGTTTAAAGTAGGTGGGCTTTCCCTTCCTTTCACTCCAATTCAAGGAAATAAAAGTTTTAAAAGCTACAAGCAGGTTTGTTACATACACAATGCTGGAACCATATTGTAGGGAGAAAAGAAACCTAACAATTGAGTTAAACTGTATGAGAGGGTGGAGTGTTCCTTTAACACAGAGAATTTTGACTTTGATGTGATGTCAGTGCATAATTTTTCCACCACTAGACTTGATGAGTTGAGATCACACTCAGACTGATCCAGTTTTACAAAAGCTCAATCACTATATTAATGTGGGATGGCCATGAAAGCAATATAGTGTGCCACCTGAAGTGCAAAGCTATTTTCCATACAGAGATGAATTTTTCATGGAAGATGGCATTATTTTCAAAGGTTCCAAAATTGTTCTTCCTGCTTTCTTACAACAAGAATATATCCAAATTTTGCATCGTGGTCACCCAGGGCCTACATCTACTAAGAGAAGAGCTAGAAAATTTGTGTTTTTTGCCTTCATTACTGAACATTGTAATCAAGAGACACTCCGGCAATAAACTGTATGACACACACCAAAAGTAAATTGATAAAAAGCAGAAAACTTTCTGATGAAGCAATATTTTGTTGCAAAAGCGCTTACTTTGTTAAATTTACTAGTATTTTACCATATCTGTGTTGCTGTGTTTCTGTACGAAAGTTTTCTGCTTTTTGTCAGTTTACTGAAAGACATTGATAAAGTACTTTCATCTTGTTCAGTATACAGTTGTACCAAATCGTATTTGCAAAGAGAACCACATTAGAGGTTCATAGGATGGTACTAGACTATCGGCCCTAGGGCCTATACAAGCCTAGCCATAACAATTCCCTGGATATTTATTCTCACAATATTTACTTTCCTGGACCCCTGTCTAGCAAGACGACCGATGTGATCCCCGGGGTGAATTTCCTATCTCCCATCCAATTGTCAAGGTTCCTTTTGAAGAGGGCCAAAGAGGCACTCTGCTTGACATGTATGGGCAGTCTATTCCAGAGTCTGGGGAGTCTCTGGGCCAGGAACCTTTACGTCCAGCATGTTTTGTTCATTGTGATGACAAGGTTTAGATCCCTGGAGCATGTAGCTCTGAGGAATTGGGCTTTCTTAAAGTGTAGCATGTCCAACAGCTCTGGGTTTGACATGGCTTTGTTTGTTAAGCAGAGATCACCTCTGAGTAGATGATATGTGACAGAGTATAGCTGGAGTTTTTTTAGATGATCAGCATAGGGCATCTGCTTTAGGCCTGTGATTCTGTTAATGAGGTATTTCTGTGGCCTTTCCAGTTGTTGTAGATGTCTTGAGAGGTACATACCAAACGGGGCGTTGTATTCTATAATGGGTCTAATGTGGGATGGGTATAGTGTGACAATGACCTCTTTTTTTCTGGATGAAAAGCCCTTAGTGATGAGGTGCACCACATAGAAGGATTTCCTGACTGTTGTAGCGATGTGGTTATCGAAGGTGAGACCACTGTCCACGTGTGTCCCCAAGTCTCTTGTCACACTTTCAGTGTTTAGTGTACTGCCACCTATGTGGTAATTGACAGCTACATGTCTATACATTTCTTGACATTGAGCTTGAGCCCATGGCTCTGGCACCAAGCATCTGTTTCTGTAAGGCCCTTTTGTAGAATATCCACATCATTTTGGGATTCAATATCAATCCTGAACTACCTTGGTCAACAGTTGCAGCTGATATCTTTGAGTGGAACTATCAACACTACTTAGTTTTGGTAGACTGTTATTCAAATTGGTTTGAGATTGATCTGCTACCTAACCTAACATCCACTACTGTTATTACTAAGTTAAAACGTCATTTCTCAGTTCATGGTAGTCCACACAAACTTTTTTCTGACAATGGTACTCAATTCACTAGCCATTTGTTTTAGAAATTTGCAAAAGAATGGGACTTTGTACATGTCACTAGTAGTCCGGAATATCCTCAGTCCAGTGGTCTAGCTGAACTAGCAGTGCAGAGTGCAAAGGAATTTCTTGAAAGGTCAATGTGTGACAATACCGATGTGATCTTGAATTTGCTTAATCTCAGAAACATACTTTGTGATGATACTCTTGGCTCTCCTGCTCAAAGACTACTTTCCAGGCAAACTAGAACTGCGCTATTTCTTCCAGTTTGTTGAATCTTAAACCTAAGAACAATAAAACCATCAAGACTCAATTGTTTAAAAAGCGTAGTATCCAGAAATCTAGTTACAACAGCTCGAGCAGATTACTTTGTTGAGGGAAGGAGAGACGGTACAAATTCAGACAACAAAAGGATTTGATCGAATAGAACAGATTACAGGTATCTATGCCTAGCGAGATCCTACTTGGTAGACTCCAAGGGTGTGGAGTATAGGAGGAACCATAGACATCTTCCTCATGTACCAGAATCATCATCATCATTATCATTGCAATCACAACATTGTTTCTGTGATGCAGGTCCTAAGTCTAAGAGTGAATCAGACACTGTTTCCAGACCCGCATGTGTTCAAAATTCTGATTCCATTCCAGAAAATGATTCCAACATTCCACACATCAATCATTTTACAGAAACTGTTCCAGTTGCTAAAGCTAATTTCCAGTTTTATGTCGCACGATACGGACGAGTATCTAAGCCTAGTGTGAAATACACAGCAACGTGGACTTAATTTTATGTAAATGTGTATTTAGTGTTGTATAATGCATGACTAAGGATTACTTGTGATTTCTGCATGCCACTATATGATCTATTTCTCAAAGAGGGAGGATGTCGATCAGAATGTGTGTGTGTGCTATATCTTTAAGAAGCATGCGAGGCTGTACATGCACGTATAAATTACAGACACGTGTAATCCCTAATGCCATTTTGAAGGAGCAGCTGAAATAGCATGCATGATCACAGTTGTTAGTTTGTATACAAGTTACTTAAGTTAAAGTCAGTAAACTTCTATAGTGATGTGCTTGTATAAAGTAAAGCTGTTTGAACAGAACCCACTAAGACTCGCCTGTTTTGTCTTAGATAGGAGAGTGACACATATGGTCCAGGGAATTCTTGTTTATAAAATTGAAGAATTTTTTGGGATGCCTACATTTGTTGTCTAGGTCTTCCAGTTTATTGATAGTCTTCCAGGATGATGGAGTTCTTGTGTAATCTGAAGTTAGTTCAGTGTATTTAAGAAATGGACATGGTTTTCAGATGTCATTGAGAGGGGTCTGTTAATATGCTCTGATCTGATAGCTGGTTTTATTTAGAGTCAGTTAAATCTCAGTTGGTTTGTGGGTCTCGGAGAATCTGCTTTAAGGTAATATGGCCTTTAACAAAAGTTGGAGGTAATCCAGAAAGCTCGAGTCAGGTCTGGTATCTCACCTGTGATGCAGAGGGTGACAGGACTAACAAGAAACAGAGTATAAAGGATTAGACCAGATAAAATCATTTCAACTAGCAGATTTAGGAGACTCTCTCTCTCTGTCTTTCTGATACCCTCCCTGTGGGAGGAATAAAGACGACTTGATGTTTGCAGTAGTTTATTTAGTTAAGTAGGTAGATGGATGAATGTTCTTGTTCCAGTGCATTATATTCAACAGGTCAGTTATTTAAAGGCTGTTACAGACAATGTTGGGAGTATCCACGGGAGTGATTAGAGGAAAATCTTATGCATAACAACATTCTCTTCCATAAAATTATTGCTCCCATTCTTCTTATTTTTTCTTTAAAATAAAAATTTACTAAAACTGTGTATTTCCTAAATCCAAACCATTTTATATCTTCCTGTAGAAGTGAATTTCGTGTAGAAAGCACGCATGTGTGTGTGTGTGTGTGTGTGTGTGTGTATATATATATATATATATATATATATATATATATATATATAAATATATATATATATATATATATATATATATATATATATATATATTTTTTTTTTTTATGTGTGTGTGTGCACACACATGGGGAGAGAGAGAGAGGATAACATGGCATGCTGGTTACACTAGTACAGTGTCCCGACAAGCTAGAACATGGGATATGAGTCTAGCTTTGTGGAAAGCCATGTGGTTATGGAAAAACAAGGGTTAATGTAGGCAAACTGTAGGTTAGGATAGTCCCTCAGAGTCAAGAGTAGTCTGGAGCATGACTGTGTGAAGGAGAGATGAACCAAGGTAGAGCATTTGGCTTTGAGATGGAAGTCTACAATAATAAACTGTAATAACTAGTGAAGATCCTGGGAACAGAGGCCTTGACTGTTTGGAGCTTAAGATTCTTGGTAAAAGACTTTTATTTTGTTATGTCAGGGCTGGAAGGTGTGTTTGGGATAATGAATACCTACATTTGTTTGTTTGGTGGTATCTTTTCAGAGTACTGTCATTTGAGCCGCTGCAACAGCTGAACTGCTTGATTTATTGCATCTGTTGTGCCTTTATTCTGTGTTGTTTTGTGATAAACTTTTCATTGGAACAGTAGAATTACTGAATTTTTAAACCTGAGACCTTTCTGCTGCTTGAAGAATCACAACATATATGTAGTTATATGCCAGTTTTTCTCATTTGAGCATACAGTGTAAGAATAAGTCATGTGAGTATAAGTTCTTCTTAATATCTTTTTCTTTAAATAATTGTATTGTGATACAAGTGTTAATGATAAGACTATCTTACCATTCGTGTTAATCAATTGTGATGTTAAATGCCTGTGCACCTTCATCCTGAATTAAAACGTGACCTCACTGCAATTTCCACTTCATCTTTCAGTCACCCAACACATTCATATGAAAGGCAAATGGAGGGGGGGTATATATATGTATGTAAAATATTATTTTTATTTATTATGTATCCGTATATATAACATCACGCATAACATGTAATAAAAATAGAATTCAATTTCGTTTTTGCAAATGCTTTATATGCCATTACTTAATGTTTCTTAGCAACTTTTCAAGTTAACATTCTGTTATTACACCAGTTGCATTCATTCTGTAACCCAGATACATCTTTTTAAATTAAATCCTGAAATATCAGAAGTATCCCCAGTTCCAGGACTTCAGCAGACTCGTGCTTAAACTTCCTTTAATTTGCTTGCAGAGAAAATGATGACTGGTTCCAAAGACATTCACAGCAGGAAATCAGCATAACGAACTTTATATACGACTGAAGTTGGCAGCATGACCCTCCAATTGATGTTTACTTCATCAGTTGAAAGCTGTTATTTGAAATGAAACTTTGATAATATAACTGTAAGCAACTTCAAATACATAATCCCCAACTGATTAACACAGTGTTAAAAATTCACAAGCTATTATTTTTCCAACTTTAAGTGCTACACAAAGTGGTTACACAGACAAAAAAGTACATTCCACTTCACAAAATCAAACATTTCTTCCACAGCAGTTGTTTAAAATATACAGAAGTGAGGGAACAAGAACTTTACTCTGTCAAGAGGACAGTGTTGACAGACACAATGATACGTTCAGTTTTTATCTGTACTAATAGATGTATAATTAACTTTGGATTTTTTGTGTTTGTGTGTATGTAGGCTACTTCTGTCTTTCAGATGTTTTTTTTTTTCATACGGTTTCTTCAGAGAAAGACCATTCCATATTGCCGTTATCAGATATTCATTTATTAATTTGAGCAAATGAGAGGGCTTCTTATAAGGAAACAAAGATTTTTATAACACTGGATAGAAGCAGTCTTAAGAGCAGTGTGAATATGCATGTTAATATAATTTAGCTTGAGACCATTAACTTAGGAAGAACATGCAGTCCTTCATTCCGTAGTTTTAAAGCATAGTCAGTATTAGACCTTATAATAATGTTTCTAACCTACAGAGGGGAAATTAACCTGGTAGTTCTTGCTAAAATTTCATTCTCTAAAAAGGAGATGAACTTCATTACTGTTGTGTTTGTGGTTGGTAGAAGGTTTTCCCAAGGATCATACCAAATGACATTCCTCCTTACAGTTTCAATGTTTGTGAGAGCCAAATAGTGAGGAATTTTATCATATTTTGTTCACCCATAACTTCAGGTATACCATAGATTCTTAAATTATTTTTTATTTTATTGATCTATTGCTCAGATCTGCCTTAACAGCTATGTATTTTGGTAAAGAAGGAATTCATTATGGGTTTTGTCTTCTTTCAGCCTTACATCTGTATCACTTAGAGATGTTTCATTGACTTGTTTGGTCTGCTTTGTTTCTTAATCAGAAAGATTAATAACTCAGTTTAGCAGAGTTCTTCTAAACAAAGTTCATTTTTGACTGAAACTAGTCTACTTTAAGGAACAAGTCCTGCACTTTCAAAAAGTTAGTTGCAGCATGTCATTTTGTAAGGAATATTCTGACTATAGACATTTTAAAGAACTTGTTTTCCTCTTCAGATACAAGTTTATATAAACATGGAAAGTTAAAGGATATCCAAATGACCTTATTTTCTTGAATTATTCTGTCTTTGATGCAGATAGGTTTTGTAGTCTAATTTAAAGTGAAAATCAGACAAAACATTTAGAACTACCCCATCAGAGCTATTAGTTCTCTGAGGAGTATCAAACAGGAACTGCTACTTGGCGGCCTTCTTTGAACTTTGACCCCAGCTGCATTTCTGCTTTTTTTCTCCCAATAATGAACAACAAAGAGTAGTTTTGATCAGGACAGCAGCTTCAATATGTGCCAGCTTACAGCAAGCATCTAAAGCTTAAATATTGTGCTTCATTTGAAATTAATACAAATAGTGCAAGCAGGAATGTACTTAAATACGGCATTAAATTAGGATTATATTTATTTAATGCTCTCACACTGGCAATATTTAAAACAGTTATGCATATGTGGAATCATCTTTTTCATTTAATTGTATGCTAATACCTAAGGTAAAACATAAAAAGCATTATAAACACTGCAGCTGAGATGAAGAAAAAAATATATAATATTTAACTAAAACCATGTGCATTAAAATAATTATTAAAGCAAGTCATATGCATACAGACTAACTCTCAAAATGGATTTGGAAGGTATTTCTTGTATAAATAGCTTAATGCGCAAGTCTCACAGACTCTAATAAAGAAAGGTCGATTATTTCAAAGGCCAGATGACAGGTAGCCAAATTAATGCCTACCCAGGATGTCCAGCCAAGTAAGTAAGGAAACTTGTAGTCCCTCACCTGATGATCCAGCTTACATAATCAGAGTATAAGGCACCAGAAGCTCTTGTATAAAAATAGGAATGACCCAGCCCATCTAGGGCATGAAAGATCAAGGCAAATATCTTAAAAGCTAACCTCAGCACACTAGGCAGTCGATGTCCTACAGAACAGAATACTGTGACTAGACCAGGAAGTACCAGGCAGGACCTCTCATCTGAGGCATTCAGAAGCATAGATTAGAGTGCATTGCAGTAATTAAGATGGAAGGTTGCAAGTGCTTGCATCACTATAGCTACTTCTGAAGGTGGTACCAGGTAATTAATATAGGAACTATTAAAAAATAAGGTGATGGTCTGATAGGGGTCACACTTAGATTTTATGTGCAAGGCACAATGTCCAAACTATTCTTTAAAAAATACGTATCATAAAATCCTCCAAAGCTAGTTATGAAAATAAAATTGCCAAAGATTCCAAAGACAACCACAAGGCATTCTATAACTATGTCAAGAATCTAAATAGCAATGCTCAGATCTGCTCTGAGTTGCAACAGAATGGCATTAAATATACTGATCCCAAGGATATTGCCAATATCTTAGCAGATCGATTCAGTGCCAACTTCACCCCTCTCTCACCCCCTAAATGGCCCATCTCAATACTAGAAGATTGCCAAATTCTGGTAATAATGGCCACACAGGTAAAAAACGCACTCTCCAAAGCTAAGAATACAGCATCCGTGGGACCAGATGACATCCCGGGCTGTGTACTACGTGAACTACAAAATGAACTGGCACCTCACCTAAGTGTCATGTTTAATCATACCCTCACCTCAGGCTTTGTGCCCATTGAGTGGCACGTAGCTACAGTTATCCCACTCCACAAGGGGGGGCTACACCTTGGATCCCGGGAACTACCGCCCCAACAGTCTGACGAGCCTGATCTGCAAGGCCATGAAACGTATTATCATGGAACTTATAAACAAAGACATTGGCAACCTTAAAACACTGGACCCCACCCAGTTTGGGTTCATGAAGGGCCGATCTTGTCTCCTGAACCTTAGTGACTTCTTCGAATCAGTCTCTAGAGCCGTGGACGAGGGTAAGGCAGTCCACACAGCCTATCTGGACCTCGCCAAGGCCTTTGAGACCATCCCCCACTCTGGAATCATAGATAAACTTACTAAGCTGGGCATTACTCCCTACGTCACTCGATGGGTTGCCAACTGGCTTACTGACAGAACCCACACTGTAAAAGTAGCTGACTCCAAATCCAGCTCCAGACAAGTGACAAGTGGAGTACCTCAGGGTTCAGTCCTGTGACCGCTCTTGTTTGGTATCTACTTCTCTGAAGTACAGGCCAACACTAAGGGACTCTGGCTAACAAAGTTTGCAGATGACTGCAAACTGGGAGCCATTATTGAATCCCCAAATTATATGGATACTCTACAAAAGGGCCTTACAGAAACAGATGCTTGGTGCCAGAGCCATGGGATCAAGCTAAATGCCAAGAAATGCATAGTTATCCCCTTTGGGAAAAACATGTACCCGTGAATTACCACATAGGTGGCAGTACACTAAACACCGAAAGTGTGATAACAGACTTAGGGACACAGGTGGACAATGGTCTCACCTTCGATAACCACATCGCCACAACAGTCAGGAAATCCTTCTATGTGGCACACCTCATCACTAAGGGCTTTTCATCCAGAAAAAAGGAGGTCATTGTCCCACTGTACTCATCCCTCATTAGACCCATTATAGAATACAACGCCCCATTTGGTATGTACCTTTCAAGACATCTGCAACAACTGGAAAGGCCGCAGAAATACCTCACTAAAAGAATCACAGGCTGAAAGCAGATGCCCTATGCTGACTGCCTTAAAAGAACTCCAGCTATACTCTGTCGCATATTGTCTACTCCAAGCGATCTCTGCTTAACATACAAGGCCATGTCAAACCCAGAGCTGTTGGACATGCTACACTTAAAGAAATCCCAATCCCTCAGAGCCACATGTTCCAGGGATCTAAATCTTGTCATCACAATAAACAAAACATGCTGGAGGGACAGGTTCCTTACCCAGAGACTCCCCAGACTCTGGAATAGACTGCCCATACATGTCAAGCAGAGCTCCTCTTTGGCCCTCTTCAAAAAGAACGTTGATGATTGGATGGGAGAAAGGAAATTCACCCCAGGGATCACATCAGTTACCTTGCTAGACAGGGGTCCAGGGAAGTAAATAGTGTGGGAAGAAATAGCCAGGGAATTGTTATGGCTAGGCTTGTATAGGCCCTAGGGCTGATAGCCTAGTACCAACCTATGAATCTATAAAAAATAAGGAAAGAAAAGAAAGGAGCCTCGAGAGGCGTATATTGGCATGTGCAGATGTTGCTTCAATCTTTTATGGGTTGAGCTTAAAGTGACTGCTGTCCACCTTTAGAAGGATGGAGTCTAGGTCATTTGTAAGAGTTTTAAGGTCAGATACATGCTCCTGGGAAAAGAGAGGTACAGCTAATCGTCATCATTGTGTCAGCAATGCTGGAACCATCTGTCTTAAATGATCACCAGTTGCAGTATGGACACTGTGAATAACGGTGTAATTGAGGTTTGAACTCTGAGACACACTGCACATCAGCAGATAGATGCCACAGGAAATAACAGCAGACACAGCCACTGAGCGGTACTCTAGAGGTAAAAGACAAATCATCACTCAAGAAAGACTTCAGTGGATGCACAGACACTTAATCAGGATTTTATGATCCGCAGTATTAAATGCCAGCTAGAGATTATGAATCCTTGAGGATCAAACCCCTGTTCTGCTTCAGTTTTTCATATTTCTTTACATATTTTTGAGATCATTGAAATATTTTTTAAACACATTACAGAAATATTTTTCTTACAAAGTAATGTAACAGTGTTCAAATTTTGTTTATCAAAGAATCACACAGTTTTTTTTTTTTTTTTTTGTCAAATGTTATTGCTCATCTGTTGTAGCAAATTATAAAGTTGTCTTCAAACTAAGTAAACAGCAGTTGTTTCTTCTAAGCCCCAACTTGAGAAGGGCTGCATGTAACAGTGTGTACAGGAAAGGGAATGTTCTGATAACCATCCACGACAGGTGATAAATCTAAGTGAAAGCATTTAAGGGCCAGAATGAAAGAGAGGGCAAGGTAAGGAACAGGAAAAAAAGTTAATATTGTGAAAATATAAACAGAAAATGTTAACATTGTGTGACTGTAAATATAAATAAGAAACTGAGAACTAGGGAGAGAAATACATTGGGAGGAAATGGCAGTAGAAATGACAGAGAGGTATATGTAAGTGGAAAATAAGAACAGAACAAAATAATGTGGACAGAAGGAAAATGAAATATGAATAGAATCTGAAAGAACATTTGAGAAATACAGCTCATTCATTAATTTCTTTGAAAAGTAACTGAAGCAGTGGATTGTGGTTATTTAGCACTCAGAGCATACCTTGACCTGGCCAAAGTCATTGATGCTATACCCCAACCAGGCGTTATTCACAGGCATGTAAATCTGCTTACAAATCCTTATTCACAGACTTGTAGATCTGGATATAAATCCCTTTGTTGTGTGGTAAATAGCTAACTGGTGGCTTAATTTCTCCAACTGTTTTTGGCTTCTAATACCATGATGTTTATGGATCCCATTCGTAAGTCAAAGTACGATTAAAGTTTGTGAAATTAGTATTGTTTTAACTTTTAATATTAGTACTCTTTGCAACACCCGCAATGTGCCCAGAACTCAATCCTTCTGCAGTTCATATGACATTACATGTATTGGTAGCATATCTAAATGTGACTGTAAATTCTTTTTATAAGACCCATTACTCCTACTACTATTGGATCTATCTGAGTATCTTTCCACATTGTCCTCATTTCTGCCTGCAAATAAGTTCATGGGTTCATAAGAGATTACTAGGCTAATGGCTCAAGAGCCTTTTCAAGTCTAGACAGTTTTACCCAGATTTTACCTAATTTTCTATCCCATGGAAAAGGATAACAAGGGTCAGTAAGCAAGGGTTTGACTATTTTTACACACTGCCTCTGTCCGTAAGGGACTTGGGCATCACCCCATGAGTGAATTTGCGATTTCCCATCCATTGGTCCAGATTGCACTTGAAGATGCTCAGGGAAGGGCTCTGCTTCATGTGAATGAAAGCCTATTCGACAAGAGGGGCAATCTTTGGGACACATATCTATCTCTTCAGCATGATGTATTGTTGTCAGAGATCAGGTTTAGATCTTTGGTGCAGGTAACCCTTGTGCAGTTAGTTTTGTGAATATACAACATTTCCATCAGTGCTGGGGAAAAGACAGCCTTGTATGTTAGGCATAGATCACCCCTCAGTAATTGGTAAGAAACTGAATACAATGATAGGGCTTTTAATCAGTCCACATATGACATGTTGATTATACCCTGTATTTCTTTGGCAAGAAACCTCTGAGAACACTGCAGTTGTTGCAGGTGCCTAGCAAAGTACATGCCAAAGGATGCTTTGTACTCAATTATTGGTCTGAGGGCCGAGTACAGTGTTACTATGACATCTCTAGATCTGGATGCCATGTCCTTACTTACAAGTTGAAGCTGAGCCATATAGAAGGATTTCCTCACCACCGTGGGCACATGGTGGTCAAAGTTCAGATTACTGTCCGAGTACCCAGATCTCTCACCACTGGGACCACTTTTGGGGGGAGTGCTATCAATGTTGTAATTTCCAGGGGTATTTGGTTTCCCAGATGGTATTATTATGCACTTCTTCACATTTAGTTTTTTACCAATCATTAGTCTGTATTGGTCCTTTCTGTAGGATGTCAGCATCCTTTGGGGAGTCAGTGATTGTCCCCAACTTGCAGTCATTAACAGACTTGTTCAGCCAAAGACCATCTACATTTGCTTTGATATCTGAGAAGTGTATTCCAGACAGGAGTGGACCGGGCTCTGAACACTCTGATACTACATTGGTGACTGGCCTCTTGCTGGATGTGGCTTCTGCCACTCTAACAACTTGTGTCTTATCCAAGAGCCACATGTCTTTCCATAGGGTGAAATAGATGTTTATGCACTGTTTTGTGAGTTTATCTATAATACTCGAGTGGGGTATTGTGTTAAAGGACTTGGCAAGGTCAAGGTAGGTGGTATGCATTGACTTACCCTCATCCATATTTGTTCCTCCTTCTGTACTCTTCTAACATTTGTTATCTTAACAGTTTTATAGTTTTCTCTATTCAGTGCTTCCATGATGGCATTTGATTTCTTCCCTTGCTTTCCCTTATTGCTCTGTGCTTTTGTGGTAAGAACTTATCTGTGCTTAATTTAGCTGCACATTAATATATCCTATTTACTTCTGTTATGTCACATGAATTTCTGTTAATAGTCTTGATTACTGTGTTCATTTGTTTTATCAGGTGTCTAATGTTGTAGGTCTTTTTCTTCTTTCGTCTGTTCCCGTTAGGGGTCACCACAGTGGATCATCCGTTTCCATTTCTTCCTGTCCTCTGCATCTTGCTCTGTCACACCAACCACCTGCATGTCTTCTCTCACCACATCCATGAACCTTATCTTAGGCCTTCCTCTTTTCCTGTTACCTGTCAGCTCCATCCTTAGCATACTTTTCCCAATGTACCCAGCATCCCTCATCAGCACATGTCCAAACCAATGCAATCTTGCCTCTCTGGCTTTGTCTCCAAACCATCCAACCTGAGCTGACCCTCTAATATATTCATTCCTAATCCTGTCCATCCTCGTCACACCCAGTGCAAATCTTAACATCTTTAACTCTACCACGTCCAGCTCTGACTCCTGCCTTTTTGTCAATGCTACTGTCTCCAACCCATATAACATAGCTGGTCTCACTACCCTCTTGTAGACCTTCTCTTTCATTCTGACTGGTACCTGTTTGTCACAAATCACTCCTGACACTCTCCTCCACTCACTCCACCCTGCCTGTACTCTCTTCTTCACTTCTCTTCCACACTCACCATTACTCTGAACTGTTGATCCCAAGTACTTAAACTCATCCACCTTCGCCACCTCTACTCCCTGCATCCTCACCATTCCTCTATCCTACCTCTCATTCACACACACATATTCTGTCTTAGTTCTGCTGACCTTCATTCCTCTTCTCTCTAGAGCATATCTCCACCTCTCCAGGGTCTCCTCTACCTGTTTCCTACTCTCACTACAGATGACAATGTCATCTGCAAACATCATAGTTCACTAGGACTCCTGTCTGATCTCATCTGTTAACCTGTCAGTCACCATTGCAAATAAGAAAGGGCTCAGAGCTGATCCTTGATGTAATCCCACCTCCACCTTAAATGCATCCGTCACTCCCACCGCAGACTTCACTGCTGTCACACTACCATCATACATATCCTGTACCACTCTTACATACTTCTCTGACACTCCCAACTTCCTCATACAATACCACAACTCCTCTCTAGGCACCCTGTCATATGCTTTCTCTAAATCCAGAAAGACACAATGCAACTCCTTTTGACCTTCTCTGTACTTCTCCATCAACACTCTCAGAGCAAACATCGAAATTTGTAGTGCTCTTTCCTGGCATGAAACCATACTGCTGATCACTAATCATCACCTCCCTTCTTAACCTAGCTTCCACTACTCTTTCCCATAACTTCATGCTGTGACTGATCAATTTAATCCCTCTGTAGTTACTGCAGCTCTGCACATCACCCTTATTCTTAAAAATCAGTACCAAAACACTTTCTCCATTCCTCAGGCATCCTCTCACTTTCCAAATTTTCATTAAACAATCTAGTTAAAAACTCCACTGCCATTTCACCTAAACACCTCCATGCTTCCACAGGTATGTCATCTGGACCAACAGCCTTTCCATTCTTCATCCTCTTCATAGCTATCCTTACTTCCTCCTTGCTAATCCACTGCACTTCATGATTTGCTATCCGCACATCATCCAACCTTCTGTCCCTCTCATTCTCTTCATTCATCAACCCCTCAGAGTACTTAAAAGATATTCTACTGCTGAAAAGCAAAGATAATTTTTTATCTGCATTTTCCATACTTTGATGTCACTGAAGATAAACACTAACCCTCTGTAACATCAGTGTAGGAAAAACATGAGTTGCATCTATAGATTTTGAGTACATCACCATGCATGTGTGAAGGTGCTCCATTTAAATCTGTGGATGCATTGCATGGTACCCCAAGTTGATGTCTTGATAGGAAATACAAAATGCATTTGTATTGTGGTTTAGTAAGATGTTTAAGAAGCTTTTTAGTTTAAATCAGGATTGACGAGACTCATTAGATGCCATGATATCTATCTGTATATATACGCAAATAATGGAAATCACTTTAATCCATGTTACTAATGAAACACTCCTCTGTCTATAGTAAACAAAACATTCAAGTATGGACTAACATCATCTTTTACGAAGAACTTCACATCCAATTCTCAGAAATGGTTTATTTCCACTGCTTGAAACGTAAACAGTTAAAGCATTGTTAGCAGTCACACTCAGTGACTTTAATTCAGTATGCATTGTGTTCTGTGCTTAACAGCAGGGTACTGCTTAAAACTCATTTTTATCTCTTACCACAACATATTCTGCTTACTTATTTTCTGATATCTTATGCCTTAGTGAGCCCTGTGTTGTGTTTTGTCAGATTATAATCAACAGCAAATATCATCACATTCCATAATACTTTGTCTTTGTTTGGTTTGCTGCCATGTCTAGAATGCCATTACCACTTTCATTTTATCGATGTGCATGTATTATAAAGAACAGTGTATTATGCATTAAAGCATTAGCCAGTGAGGTTTTATCATCCCCCCTTATTTCAGGCTGTCTTTCTAGTCTGATTTTATGCTGACAGCAGTAACTAATTTCTTCTAGTATATTTGTTTCCATAATTTAATTAATGAAGCATGTAAGGTGATACATGGAACCTTCCCATCCTTGACATGTCAGGATATTATATGTCATTTTATACTGTTGCCTTTAATAGACATTTTTGCACTGCTGTACTTTTCCACAGCTAATGAGCATCTACCTCTTTAGAAATAAGTAAAATTGTTAAGAGAGCAAATCAGTTGTCATAATCATAATTTAGCACATTTGAATTTCTGGCTGCTTGTAGTAGAGCAACTATGTGATTCAACAAATAGTGCAGTCTTACACAGACAATTAAGCAGTAAGAGTTGTGTTGTTCAAACTATGTTAAATAGTTATATAAAAGCCCCTGTAAATATTCATGTGAATGTTATGTCTGCAGTGTTTACCAAATGATGACGCATTGTTCTTATGTATTTATGGAACCAGTGCAGGCTGCCAATGTTTAAACTAAGATGAATTTGTAGACACAACTATTTCAGAAAAAAATAACAATGTGTGCATTTTACATGTAGGTTTCCCAAAGCAAATATCAACAACAAGGACAGAGGTAAAAGTTGATAATTCAACATTTAAAATAAAACTTTTGGTGCTTTTATATACAATAACTTTTGATTCAAGGATGCATGTGTGAAGTGATGTCATCCAGGCTAACCCAGGTGTGGAAAATATTCAATAGTGAATCCTTAGGTAGGCCCCAGAAAGTTTTATCTGTTGTCAGAAATGTATGAAAGCTGTATGTTGGCATTGTAATGCAGTGTTATATATGTCTGCATGTAGCAATGCCACATACCAGCATGACTTAAATTAATGCCAAAAAGACCAATTCACTGTTTAATAACCATGCATTAAATGTTGTTTGTGGGTGTCATTTTCCATTTGTATAGAGGGTTTGAGCCTTAGCAGCAAATTGAGTTTAATGAAAACATTGTATATTGCTAACAGTGATATTGTTTAAAAGTCATGCTGGCATTGTAACTCAAGTACAATAAAGCCTAAGAATTGATTCTTGTGATAATTTAAGTCCTAATGCAGAGAATTTACTGTATAGTTTAGTTCAGCATACATGGCATTTAACTTTAATGTTCCCTGTCATTCCTAAGAAGTCAAAGGGAAGCTTTCTGGGGAAAGGATAGCTCTATGCTTTTGGTACAAGGCATATTTAGTGTCAGTGACATCAGAATAAGGCAGGAAGTTGGCACACAGCAAGCTCAGAAAATTGGCGTTAGTTGACAGAAATTATGAATCTCAGTGGACCTCCTCCCACTGTAAGTTTACAGTCAGGTGGAGAAAATTTTTTTTTTTTTTTTACCAAAATAAATACATTACTTTGCTTAACAAAAACTGCCCCTGTTTCAGTGACATGAGTACTCCATTGCTTTAGTGAAAGCGAAAGTCCCTTTCCCACTGGGAATAACCATTTTAACAGCACAATCCATCTTACCCTTGGACCTCTGTTAGTATACACTGGAAGGGCTGACATTCGTTTGAAAGAAGCATGGAAATATGTCTTTTATGCGTTGTGTATTTACAGATTCTCTAACAAGGCAACAGGTTTAGTGATCGTCACTGTAAAACTGTATAGTCTGCCAAAGAGATAGACTTAACTAACAGCACTGACAGAAAACACCTTAGGCATACTTTTGAATGACTATATTACATCAATTGTCCTGATCTTTCAAGATTACCAGCCCTGTAAACTGCCAACATTTTTCAAAAATGGTCCTTAAACTACTATTTTCCCTTCAAATGGAACTCTTTCCATCACATATACTACAAACAGGTGAACTTTCTTTCTTCAGATCCGTCCTTATAGCCTGCTATCTTCAGGACAATCCATGTAAGTAAACTTTAGTTACAGGCAGTATAATTGCTGTGACGCCCCTGCACTGGCCGGTATTCAAGGAGCCTCAATCCTCAGCACTGGTAACAGTGAGGGATGTACACAATGGGAGGGATGACAAGTACGCATGCAGTAAAGTACAATTTCCCTTAAGAGTACACAGACATCACAGTCAGTCTGGGGCTGGTTTCTCCCTCTTTCTTCAGCTCCCCAGTAAGACTCCCCACTTGCACAGCTATACAGTTGAGATCTCAGCCGAGTAGCCAAGCTAAGACCTCCAGCACCCTCTCTGTCCAACCAGTGCTTCGTGTCCTTACCCAAGTAGCTGGCACACACACACTTTGAAATTTGATTGATATGCAAGCACACACACACACACACACACACACACACACACACACACCTGGGAAAGGCTGGCACAGGTTTACTAGCTATGCCCCCTTCTCCCCAGACTATAAGGTAGTACCAGTTGCTACCAGTCCACCCTACTTATAAGCTACTATAAGGCCTTACAAAGGGTGTCTGATCTTACTGCGTAATGTTGTTATTAATCCAAATGGTAGTCTGACCAAGCAAGGCTATTTAGGAGTGGCCTGTACAGCATCACCAAATACATATGCAAGTACTCTAAGAGCTTAAATATGTCTCACAAATAGCCACAAAGATAGGTTTAAATATATGTAATAATGAATAAAAGAATGAGGCAATACTCAGAAAACAAACACAGTTACTTCAGAGTTCAAAATCACAGGAAATATTTAAAGCAACATTGCAGGAAAGTCTCAAATAAATACAGAAAACATCTAAACTAATCTTTACTATATTCCTAACTATATCTAAAATAAATTACTATTAGCAAGGCAAGTGCTGATGTGTGGATGTTTCCAGATCAAAGTCAAAATGCAAAATGCCTAGTCTCTCTCTCTAAGAGAGTTCTTAAATTAATATCACACATTTTACTGCTGGGTTAGCCTGGATGACATCACTTTTTGTTACCTGACTTCAGTTCCCAGGCTCAACCAGAAAGTAATAAAATTTTAACATCTCTGTGTGAGAAGTACATATCTCTCATACGTTTGCAGAACTTGGAAGTCATAAAACAATAAGATGTTTTTACATTTGAAACCTAGTAATTATTTTTGTTTCAAGACAATACAAAAACTTCTAGCTCTACACATTGTGTCTGCTGTTGAACTGAAACTGAGAGATAACACAATCGTAAAACACTTTAATTTCAACTTATTTTCTTGAAGTTTTGCAAGTTAACTCTGTATATTCCAGTTTCTACTATTAAAACAGACATTTGCACAGGTGTATAGTTTATATACATTTCTGTTCTTTTCCAGTAGGGTATGCTGTAGTTACATTCTTGAAGCTTAGTACTGTACAAACCCTATTCAGTACACACTTCTGTACCAGTAGATTAGATTATTTACAAAATTGCAGATAGCTGGGCTGGCAGTATTTCCTTCTGTTACATTTCTATAAAAATCATATTCATATTCATAAATGACATAGAATTATTTAGAAAATTCCACCTAGGTGGGCTGGAAGTTTTTCGGTTTGTCACAACTGTATTTGAAAGCAAAGGTACATACTCCATCATATTTTTCTGACTTTTCAGACCAATTCGCATGAATTTAAATACATAGTACATTTATTTTTTTGCTGTATTCTACACTGATCCTTTTTTAACTTGCTGTCTCTTAACTTGTCACTTTTTTACTTTTACACTGCTTCCTGTTAATGCCCCTCTGGTCATGTCAGCAGTTAGGTGTACATTTTGGCTTCTTATGTTGTAGCCAGTTACTGTTCATTGCTCAACTCCTGTACCATCACACAAAATCCTGACAATCCTCCTTTATCCACTGTGTTATCTGTTGCCTGCAAAGCTTTACCCGTTTACCTTATTCACTGACTGATCAAGCTAGATAATATTTGCTGTATTGCATTGTTCCCTACCATTTTGCTCCAGTTTCTTTCTGCCTTCAGCACCAGGTTAGGTCTGTGTTATATATACAGTTTCTTGCACAAACTTCTGCTAACTAGTAATATGTTTGAGTTGCATTTAAATTGTTTTTTAAAGGCTTATTATTCACATTACAGATTAATTTCTCTTGCCATTTCTAAAGCCTATATAGGCTGTTAGGTAAGTACTGGACTATTTTCCCTTGCAGGCCCTTTTAAGCCTAGCCACTTTCTCTTTTTATGCCCAAATTATCTCATTTGGTTAGAGATCTTTCTTATCCATGCCATGGTCAATAATTATACATTATCCCTAATGATAGTAACTGGAGTCATTCCATAGTTTGAGGGAACCCATGCATGGGATAAAATGTTTAGGATCTGCCGGTGCCCATTAGTAGTAAAGGGGTCAGTCCTGGAGTAACTTTTCTATTCCCCATCCATAGATGTAAGTTGTGCTTGAAAATGGACAGGATAGAACTTAAATTTTCTGTGGATAGGGGGTCTGTTCCAGAGCAATGGTATCCTCTGCAACATATACCTGTCCCTCCAAACAATTCTGTTGAAGAAGAGGTTTAGATACCTAGACAGAGTGTTTCTGATGCCATTTGACTTGCTGATGTGCGGCAAATCCATCAGTATTAGGTCGTAGGATGTCTTGTATGGCAGACACAGGTCACCTCTTATCAGTCTGTAGAATACAGAGTATGGTGACAGGAGTTTGAGTCTGTCTATGTAGGCTTTGTATCCTTTTAGTAAGGTATCTATGTGGGCACTCAAGTTGTTGCATGTTTCTGGGCAGATACATGTCAAAGTGGGCATTATATTCAATGATTGCCTTATGAGTGCTGAATAAAGGGGGGCAAAGACATCCCTAGATCTATACAAAATCCCTTTGTTTATAAGTTGTGCAATACAGAAGGATTTTCTTATGACAATGGGCACATGCTGGTCAAAAGTTAGATTGCTGTCCAAAGTTCCCAAATCCTGAACAACTGGGACAGCTTTAAGAGGCATATTGTCAATGTGGTAATTCCCCAGGATAGAGGACTTCCTAAAGGATACAATAATGCATGTTTAGGCATTTAGTTTCAGTCCATGATTTTGGCACCATGTATTTATTTGGGACAAAGGTTCCTGCAGGATGGCTAAGTTATTTACGGATTCAATGACTACTCCTAGCTTGCAGGCTTAGCCCGACAGAGCCCTTTGGTATTGGCTTTTACTTTCGAAAAATAGATGTCAAAGAGGAGAGGTCCCAACACAGAACCATGGGGGACTCCACTAGTGTTTGGTCTCTTTGCGAAGGTAGCACCCCCTATTTTGATTTTCTATATCCTGTCTGTGATCATTTTGGCAGTCCAGTGAGTGGCATAAAGGTTTATTCCCAGTTTATGCAACGTTTCTGCTATACATAAGTGGGGAATTGTGTCAAAAGGAACATGAGTGTTCCGGCTTATAGATCTCTTGATATGTCATTGTTTATTTACTTTGCAAATTGTCTAAATGTCTTTGTAGTAATTTCTTCTTTAATTACTTATGTGGTATCCCCATTCTGGGGCAATAATCAAGGAGCCTGAATCCTCATCACTTACAATGGAGATGGACATTCACTTGGAACAAAAATGGATACACCCAGTATTTCCAGATGCAGCTCTTGGCATCAAGCACAATTTGCACACAGGGAACACACTCAGTTTGGGGTCTGGATTTCTCTATCTGTCTCTCTCCAGATCCCCAATAAGACTCCCCACTGGCACACCTGTAAAGTTCAGACCTCAGTCTATTGTCCAAGCCAAGTTCTCCATCCACTTTCTCTGTGAAACTAGTGCTACTTGTCCCTGCTCCAAGCAGCTGACACACACACACTGATATTTTATTTTCACACACACACACACTGATATTTTATTTTCACACACACACCTACCTAGGAAAGGCTGGCACAGATTTACTAGCTATCCCCCTTCTGCCCAGACTATAAGGTAGTTACCCTGCCACCAGATCCTCCAATGCCAGCTACTCTAAGGCTCTTTTGTGGGTACCCAATTTTACTGAATTAAATCAGTATTAATACAAATTATAGTTTGACCAACAGCAAGGTTTTCAGGAGTGGCCAGAGCTGTCACCAAATATATGTAAGTACTCTCAGAGATTAAAATATTCTCTAAAAGACCAGCCACAATGAAAAGTTTTAAATGTGTGTAATAACAAATAAGAAAAGAACATGAAAATACTAAATATCTATTTACAGTAAACACCAGAGTTTGTCACAGGAAATATTAAAATACCACAGATAAATAGATTCACACAGTTATAGTAAAACTGTATTTAACTATTCTCACTGTATTTTCTTAACTGATTTAGATAATTACTGTCCCTGATCACTTACTATAGCAAGGCAAGATAAAGTAGGTGAGGGATCCTTCTATGTCAGGTCCAAGAAACAGACTGCTATGAGACTTCAGTCTCACCTAATATTAAAACATTATTTCTGTACAGGATGACATCACATATATCTGGTCATCTGACTTCTGGTTCTCTTGCAACCTCCCATTGCTAGAAGCTATCAGAATTTATCACATAGGTGTCAATAATGCACACACAAAGAGCCTTGCTAAGATCTTCTGCAGCTCCTGGAAGTCATAAAACACCTATACTCTTCCAACAGGAGCTAATAAACTCTACTTCTTACAGACATTTTGCTCTGGCTTCATTCATAACGGAGGTATAACATTTTATGGCCTAGGCCCAGTAATTTAATTTCTTACTGTTTCTCAGAATTAGCTGGAGCTGAGCTTAACCTCTCCTCTTCTAGTATCCTCTGTTTACATATATATTTAATTGAGTTACAGTACAGTCGGGACCCACTGTTGGTACATTTTTAAGACAAGCAGCTTTACAAATACATTTTTCAACACAAGCATCTGTACAAATCAGTTTGGTATACAAATGACATATAATTCTTTACAAAATTCCAGCTAGCTGTGCTGACATATGTTACACATCCACTGCCCTACTTTTCCTGGCATAGCTGGCAGTATCATACATCATCACAAGTTATACTGTCTGTATCATTATACTTTCATATGTTGCTGACGACACAATTATTTATTATGAGGCTTTTCTGTGGGACTGTTTTGTAAATGACCTCCCTCCAGTAGTGTCTGACTTGTTTAACAAGAGAGGAATGAAGTGAATGAATGAACAAACAAATTTGGATGTCACTCATTGTAGCCCAGAAATGTGCATGGGACTGCATCCCCCTCTTTTCAAATTCAGCAATGCTTGCTGGGGTAAGGATTTAGATAAACTGAAGATATACTGGTACGAATATGCTGTAAAGAGGTTGTAGTTACAAAAACAGTGTAAGAACATATGGAATAAGAACAGATAAAACATTGATCATCATTACCTCTTGAGTTTTAGTCCTGAGGTCCAAGTAATAAACAGATGGGTAGAATTCTGTTTAGCAACATTACAGTAAGAACCGGTCCTGCCTGGTTTTTAACTCGTTTTAGGGAGGTAATTTTTTTTCCTTTGAAGTTGCAGCCTCACAGCAGTAGCAGTATCAACCAATGGTAGATGATATATTCATACCCCCATGATCCATTGCTTCATTGGACTGTGTAGGTTCTTCAGGGTTGAGAAGTATAGGCCCGCATAGTTGTATATAGGTTACCTGCAGCCTTCGATAGTTTCAGCACAGTATTTTTTCAGTGATGTTGTGACCAGAGAGGTCTACAGATTATCTCACAGTAATGTCATGACTTTCCCCTATGTTAAAACAAATGGCATGCTTGCAAGTACCAGTTTGTCATTTGTTTACATCAGAAATAAAAATGTTAGTTACATTAAAAAAAAAACTTTTTGAGGGGATCGACCTTTTGCACCCTGTACTGCCTTACTTAAATATACTAACTCCATTGTTGCACAGCTATGGAGAAAACTAAAAACATTTAGTAACACAAAAGAGTGGTCTTGAGCTTGCAGCAAGACCCTGTTGATAATTAGTGTGCCACGTTTCAGCCCAGCTCAGCAAGATTAATGTGATCCAAAGACAATCATAAAAGGGCACCTGGAATGAGAGCACATGAACAGCTGTAATGTTATCATAGTGTCTCAGTATATTATGTAGTTACACGGTGCCATGTCACCATGTTCACCTATTGTACTGCATTGTCCCACAGGTAAACATCTGTTAAGGAGGGGAGGAATTTCTTACTAAAATAGTTATGTATAAACACTTACAGCTGCCTTCCATATTTTGTGCAAGCTTTTATTTTTTCTTTACTGGTGTACGTCAGTATTTTCGATGACTACAGCAGAAACTGAAATGTGTTTTTTATGTCATTGCTATTTTGCTGTATCTGTTGTGTTCCAGTGGTCCTATTCAGTCTCCATAGTGCAGTTGTGAAGATACGGTGTCCCAGGACATAATCATCCTGACAGAAGGGAGAACTTTCCCCTTTCAGTAGCCCTTAACTGAACCCCATATTCAGCACATGCAGTGATTTTGGTGCAATTTGCATGCATATATTTCCATGCACACTTCCTGTTCTTCTGCTGATTTATTTGCAATGTCTCATAACACTTTCTCTGTCCTCCACAGATAATACAACCAGGCAGGAAGCCCACCTTCCCCCTGGGATATGTGAATTACCCCCCCCCCCATACAACAACTTTAGTGCCTCAGTCTGCTACTTAAACTCAAAGTCAGGGAATCACTTCTGTACTATGAAGCTGGATGAAATGCTCTGGCTTGTTAAAAATTGCTAGTTTATTGCATACATGCACAACTGCTAATATGCTGCAATGGTTTTCTGTGGTAATGTGGACAAATGCAGGCATTACCTTATATGCATGTATCTACAGGAAGTAAAACTGTTGTTGGCTACCTAACCATCCTTCTTTCCCTCTTAGTAGCTCTATTTTATGCCAGCAGTACCTGATTGTTGGGTTGGTTGTTTTCTCTTTAAACTGTCTAGATTAGCAATGATTATCTTTTGATAGATTTAGTAGGATATTTCTTACTGTTTTTGCACTGGGGTAGCATAGTGTCGCAGAATTTCACATTACTGCCTCACAGCACTTGGTTCTCTGATTTTATTCATGATTCAGATGTCTTCTGTGCAACTTTCTTACTCTATTTATGTGCCAAGGTGGGGTTTTTTTCTTCCGTTTGATTCTTCAGTTTCCTGTCACAAGACTGAGACAAGATAGTAGAGTAATTGGTAGTATTCTTAGCTGTCCATGTGTGTATATGTAGTGTGCTTGTGTGAAAGGGAGAATGTTTGTGTGTCTACGTGTTGAATGCTTGTGTTGTTGCTTTCTGAGATGAAGTGGAGTCTTATCCAGGTCTTCTTCCATGTCTTACATCTTTTCCTTGTTGGGACACCTTTTTCTTCAACTTCCCAGACCCCTGACTCCCAACCTCCTCCTGCGTAGAAACCTGATAGGCTGTATAAATCCCTGAGGCTCAGACATTTTTATACAAAAGCCTTTCTTCTGACCAAACTATGATTTCCCTGGCCACTGATAAGCCATTTAAATAACTGCTCTCTGCACAGCTTTTTCCTTCCAACAAAGACAGTCATGCTGTAGACAGGCAGGGAGGAAAATAAAAGTATGTACTCCTGCCACATTAGCTTTCAAAACCATAAACTACCAGCCTCATTTGACTAGGTATGTGCTGCTCTTCATTTTAAATTTGAGGGGACTCTGATATGCCTGATTCAGATGCAGTCTTCTGCCATTTTGATTTTGAGCTCTGCTTCACAAGTGGCTCATCATTCTATCAAATGATGCCAAATCTAGGGCAACTGTGTCAGGGTCTGCTGTGAGGAGATATTCTTGTTTACACTTACAATCCCTCCCTGAAGACATTAAGGCTAAAATTCTGGATTCTCCATTAGGCAACCAGAATCTTTTTGGCTCTGCTGCTGCTGAGTTGTTCAAGACCTTGGGGGATAAGGGGAAAGCCATAGAGAATTTTGAATAGAACTTCCCATTCCTAAATTTCAGAAAAATTACCCCTCCAAATCTTCCTTTATTAGGAGGCAGCAGAGGCAGCTCCCCATTGGTATGAGGTTTTCCAAGAGGGTTTTTCCTGATGAGCCTTCTCAGGGCTCTAAATCTTCTTCTTCTGACAAATCTACTTCCAAATTGACATTCAACCACGTATGTCCTTCCGCCAGATTCCTCTTTCCCTCAGGTTGACTCTGTCCTTTCCAATTTGGCAGCAGAAAATCACAGACTCTTGGGTGCTTTCCTTCATTCAAAATGGTTATTTCATAGTTTGGAAGTTATTCTCCCTTTTTGGGCATTCCACAGCCTCCTCCTTGCCATCTCCCTCTTTTTCCTTTGACTCTTCAGGATCTTTTGGTTCAGGGCACCATTTAGATGGCCTTACCTTCTAAGCAAGGCATGGGATTCTATTCCAGGATGTTTCTGGTTCCCAGGAAGGAGGGATCCTGGAGGCCATTTTGGATCTCTCCTTTCTCAACATCTTTCTAAAGGTTCCTTCTTTCAAGATTCTGTCTGTCCAGTCGCTGTTCCCTCTGCTGCTTCCTTAGGTTTTCCTATTGCCTTTGGATTTGACGGTGCTTACCTTCACATTTTTTTTCACTCTCTCTTCAGGAAATGGTTACATACATTTTTCTGTTTCTACCTCAGATTATCAGTTTGCTGTTTTGTCTTTTGGTCTTTCTACAGCTCCAAAGATCTTTACCAAATGTCTGGTCTGCAAACTTCAGGGAATTTAGATTTTCCTGTATTTAGATATCTTTTGATTCAAGCCCCCTCTCAACAGCCTTCTACTTCAGGATCTCAAATTTATTATGTTTCCTCTCAGTGTGGGATTCATCTTAAATCTCAAAAAGTCTGTGCTGACCCATTCTCAAGACCAAGTGGTTCTGTGGTGCAAGATTTAGATCTTACCACTAATGGCTTTGCCCCCTCCTCCCAAGGTCCTTACCTTGACCATCTGTTCTTCCTCTTCCCGTGCTACTTGCAAGATAATTTCTTCGAGCTCTGGAGCTCATGGCATCCACCGTTCTTGTGGTTCCTTTCACTAGACTCCATATGAGGATGTTTCAGTGGTATCTCAAAATTGTTTGGCTTCAGCATTGCCATCCTGTGGCTCTTTCCACTCCTCTCTTGTCTTGCTTCAAACTTGAACTCCAGTTGTAGATTCATTAAATTTCTCTGAATTAAGGCCTGTCTTTCCAGGTCCTTCTTCCCACTCAGGATCAGTACATGGTTGCCTGAGATTATGGTTTGAGATCTTCCGGGGTGTTTGGTCTCCTCAGCAACTGACAGACCATATTAACATCAAAGAGATGGGAGCTCTGATCCTGGTTCTTTATGCTTTGCACTCCCTTTGGGTTCCAGGTCCTCTAAGGATTTTGACAGACAATACCACAGTCATGTGGTATGTTAAAAAGCAAGGGGACACAAAGTTTTACCTTCTTTGCAGGCTGGCTTTTCAGTTTTGGGATTTTGCTCTGCGTTATCAATTGCTCCTTTAGATGCTTTACATCCTTCAAAGCACGATCCTAATGGCAGACTGTATGAGCAGATCCAGGGAAGATAGTCATGAATGGATGCTTCACAGGGTGCTTTTTCCTGGGTTATGTACATTAGTGGGGTACTCCTCAATTAGATCTTTTCCCCCTCCCCTCTGAACAGACAACTTTCCAATTTCTGTTCGAGTGCCAAGTCCTCTGGCTTGGAAAGTGGACTTTGTGCCTTTTTCCTAGAAAGAGATGTTTCTGTATGCCTATCTCCTTCTTCCTCTGTTACCAAAAGTCCTGGACAAGATTATGTGGGGCAGGCCCAAAATCTTGTTGGTGACTCGTTTTTGACCCAAACAGCACTGGTTCCCCCTTCTATTCCATCTGGCCAGGGGCAGTCATCACAAGATACCTGACATGATGGATATTCTCACACAGGGCAAGGGATCTCTCATTCACCCTGACATACCTCACCCTTTATTGGACTCTTTGGATGATAGGTATTTGATTACCATTTTTCTGTAGGTATTCCTACAGCCCTTTCTTATTTGTGTGAACTGCTCACTTCTGGCCTGGCATATTCATCTGGTAAAGCTAATTTGTCAGCCATTTCTGCTTGTCTACCCTTAAATCCATCCCTTGTTTCTATGTTTGAAGTCAACCAATTTTTTGAAAGGCGTCCTTCATATTAAGCTTCCAAGAAAGCCTATTCGAACCCCTTAGGGCCATAATTTTGTTCTTTAGAAATTGACTCTCTCTCTCTTTGAGCCTGCAGTTTTCTCTTCCTCCCAACACTGAGCATGGAGGACTTTATTGTTAGTTCATAGGTTCATAGATTCATACTAAGCTAGCTGCCCTTGCGAGCCATTTAAGCCTAGTCAATTATCCCTTGCGAGACTCAAACCCTGCACCTTGTGTTTGTAAGGCAAACACCCTAACCATTAGGCCACCCTCCCAACCCTAGTAGCTGTCATTTCAGCCAAGAGCGTGTCTGAACTTCAGACACTCATGGTAGTTCCATCTTTTAGAATTTCTACCTTCTTTTATGCCCAGAGTAGTTGAATAATCTGATCCAAGGATAAGTCATTGATCCAAGGATAAGTCATTATCTTCCTTCTTTTTTCCTTCTCCACAGAATGACTGGGAGAGGATCCTTTACACTTTGGATTTATGTAGACAGCTCAGGTTTTAACTAGACAAGACTAAGGATATATGGAAATCTGAGAAACAGTTTCTTTCTTTTCACTCCAGGAAATTGGGCTTGGCTGTTTCTAAGCAAACCATTTCCTCCTGGATCTCTTAACCCATTTCTTTTTCTCATTCTTTTCATGACAAGCTGATTTTTACTTCTGTTTGTGCTCATTCTGCCAGAGCAGTAGCCTCCTCTGGTGCTTTTTAAGGGTCCAGATACTAGCTCCATTTTGGAAGCTGCTTCTTGGTCTTCTCTACATACCTTTACTAAACATTACAAGTTGAATGTGATTTCTAGGGTCAGAGCAGTTTTTGTCAGGGCCATCCTACGTGGGTTATTGGAGGGTTTCTGTGGGGCTTTCTCCTCCAGTCCTTTTCAGTAGATTTTGTACTCTTCCATTTGTGAAGAATACTACAACAGTGGTAAGGCAGGACATAGTGCAATTATGTAAAGTCTTGCCATGACAGTAAATGCCCTACTTCTCACGGTTACAGTATTCTGTCCCTCCTTTCCTCTGTTATTGTCTGTTGCCTTCTGCTTTGGCTGAGTGGTCTCTTTCATTCTTTCTTCCCTTGCTGGGGGCACATGATCTTGCTTTTCCTCTTGGGTTGCTCTGGTTTTTCTAGTGCAATTCAGTTATGGGGATTAGGTATCCATATGTCACTTAAGTTCCTTACACCTTAGATGTAGATCATACATATGAAATAGGGTGCCTGGAAAGAGCTAAGGCTTTGGTATGCTGGCCGGACGTTGTTATCCTCGACAGGGTATCTTGTTTTTGAAGAATACTCTAGTAGTGAGAAGTAGGACATCTATTTTTTTATGGTAAGATTTTGTGCAACTGTACTTTCATTTTTTTTGTTGTTACGTTTTATCATTATCATAGATTTTGCTTGTAGAAACACAGGAGTAGCATTTTAGGCCTTTACCCAGCATTTACTGACATGTTTTATTTATTTTGACTCATTCCTGATTATCCATATTGAATACAACGGAGGTGCATTGAGCATTATATGTTTTTTATCAAATACTGGACTGTCGTTTTATACCCTCTGTGGTGGTGGTGCTGCGGTAGCGTTGTCGCCTCACAGTAAGACGCTGTCCGGTTCAATTCTCAGCTAGAGCATCTTCTGCGTGGTGACATGCGTGAATGGGCGTACCTTCGTTGAAGGTTTTGCGTCAGGGCTGGTAACTCGGCACGTAAAAATCAACTACCAATCATTAGCAGACCGGAGTTCCGCTGTGGCGACCCCTAACCGGGAAAAGCTGAAAGATACAACAACTGGACTGTCATTTGATGCTGCTGTATTTTAAATCCAGAAGACGAAAACTGCATATTAATTGCTGGGATACAGAGTGCCTTATCGTATTGCAGAAGTCTTTACTTGGAAGGTTTGCACATCGTGGTAAGCCTTTCCAATTCTTGCACTGCTCTACCACCGAGGATTTCTTCTCTTGGGAGTATGAGCATGAAGGATGGTCTCACTGCAGAAGCTGCATTTTAATATGACAATCCAGGAGAGTCAGTAATGCTGTTTAGCTGTGTGCTGTCTCCCAGAAATCTCCATGGTTCCTGATTTACTTGGCTGAGTGATTTGGACTAGTAAAAGTTTTCTCCGGGAGAAAAAAAAAAAGTGAACCCCTACAGAAGTACTTGTGGCGCAGTTAAGTGCAGTGGAGCTGTTGGGGGCGGGGGGTGTTAGTGTGTATGTGTGTGTGAGCATGACCGTGCATGCACATGCTCATGTGTCCACCTGGGTGTTCACACTATAGCAGTTAGATAGGTGATTCTAAGTCTGTGCGTGTGCATTTGTATGTGTTGGAGCATGTGTGTGTGGGTGAGTGATTTTGTGAACATGACCATGCATGCACATGCTCATGTGTCTAAGTCTGTGCGTGTGCATTTGTATGTGTTGGAGCGTGTGTGTGTGTGTGGGTGAGTGATTTTGTGAACATGACCGTGCATGCACATGCTCATGTGTCCGTAAGTCTGTGCATTTGTATGTTTTGGAGCATGTGTGTGTATGGGTGATTTTGTGAACATGACCATGCATGCACATGCTCATGTGTCCGTAAGTCTGTGCATTTGTATGTGTTGGAGTGTGTGTGTGTGTGTGTGTGTGTGTGTGTGTGTGTGTGTGTGTGAGTGATTTTGTGAGCATGACCTTGCATGCACATGCTCATGTGTCCGTATGTCTGTGCGTGTGCATTTGTAGGTGTGTGTGGGTGACCGATTTTGTGAGCAAAGCTTAAGTGTAGGGGAGTTTATTTGTAGGTAAATGTGTATTGGAATTCCTTGAGAGTATGTAATTCTGTGTATGCGTGTAGGTGTCCAAATCTCTGTTTATGTGCAGTCGTAGGTGGGTGCTTTTGCTAATATGCATGGGCTGCTAGGGAGACCACTACCGCTGTTCAGTCTGACAGTGCAGTGTTCAGTTCAGGGGCATGGTAATGAGATGGTAATGAGGTGTTCGTCTGTGCGTCTTTACCATGTCTCTGAATTAGTTACTTTCTATTGCACTGATTGACCAATCCACATTGGACAAATCATTATGAGAGATAAGAAATTCTCTGAATTCCAGGGAATATCCTTTAAGCTGTTATTGTACCATCTTGTATTCTTGTTAAATCTTTGTTTCTCTCCTTGCCATACCCTTTATTTATTTAGACCTGCTATTCCTTTTTCCCTGTACTGTTCACGTCCTTGCTTCTCATAACCAAATCAAGAATTAAAGAAACATGCATGCAGTAAATTTATTTTAATGCCATTCTTAACTTAGTGATGTCTAATAAATTAACATTTCAGCCAAGATTTTATATACATTTTGTTGTGTGATCTTCCTTTATTCAAGTATGTTCCGCACATATCTGTGATCTCTGCAAATAACTGTGTAGTCACAGTTTTCCTGTTATGTTAGTGCGTACTTAAAAATGTATTTTGCTTTATTGTACAGTGTTGGTGTATGCTCATAGTATCTTATGAGAGAAATGGGTGCTGTTTTCATTTTTGTATTACTAAACATAATTGAGTATTCTATATATAAAACTGGGCTTTGTGATCTAGATTAGTGTGTTCTGCGTCATTTATTAAGTAGGGTTATAAGGTGGCTGCATATGAGCATGGGATGGGAGTTGAACCATGTTGATTCAGAGGAAGCGTGGGTCTGTCTCAGAAAGCTTTTTTGCTAATAAGCAACTGCATCTTGGCTCAACTCCTGTCTTTGATTTCATGCACGAGATATTAATAACCATAATCAAAGAAAGGGGTATATTGACTTGAGAGCTGGATGTGGCAGCCCTGATTTTTGTGGACAGTGTCACCATCTAATGTTACCATGTGTCCTTGATTTTAGCTCATGACCCTCCTATATTCAATAATGCTGTACAAAAAGTTGATGGATTATAATAAACAGATAATGACATTCATTACAGTTACAGACATATTTTACTTCAGAAAATACTTGTTAATTTGTCAACCTTTTAAATTAGCTATATTAATATTTAAAATGACTCTCTGATTTAGATCCTTTCTCCCTAAACATATTTGGCATGATTGCTGGTTCTAGTTCTGAGAGGTTGAGACCTAGGAGTATCACTTTTTTTTTTCCTATCAGACTATGATGTTTGAAATGCACTTATAGGTTCTTAGGATCATGAGTATGTACTAGGCTAGCTGCCCTTACTGGCCATTTTAAGCCTAGACACTTTCCCTTTTAGTGCTCGAAATAACCTATCCTATGTCATTATAAACTGGCCTTACCCATCCCATGGTCAATAATTATATATTACCCCTAATGAGAATAACTGGGATTGTACTATGTATAATTTCAGGGGACCTATGCATGGGATAAAGCATTTAAGAGCTGCCTTTTTCCATTAGTAGTACAGGGGTTAGTCAGGGGGTAGATATTCTGTTTCTCATCAATACATCAAAGTTGCTCTTGAATATGGACAGGGATGAACTTTGTTGTATGTGGATGGAGAGTCTATTTCACAGCAGCAGTATCCTCTGCAAGATAAACCTGTCCCCCCAAACCATTCTGTTGATGTTGCAGAAGAGGTTTAGATCCCTAGACCAAGTATTTATGATGCCATTTAACTTGATGTGCAGTAAATCCATCAGTAATTGGTGATAGGATGCCTTGTATGCCAGGCATAAGTCACCTCTTAGCAGTCTGTAGGATACAGAGTATAGTGAAAGGGCTTTGAGTCTCTCCATGTAGTTCGTGTTGTTTAGGGCTTGTGTCCTTTTAGTAAGATGTCTCTGTGGATGTTCCAGTTGTTGAAAGTGTCTACACAGATACAATCCAAAGGGGGAATTATATTGTATGATTGACCATTTGACGGCTGAGTTAAAGGAGACAATGACATCCCTAGATCTAGACACAGTCCCTTTGTTTATAAACTGTGCAATATGGAAGGACTTTCTTACATCAGTAGACACAAATTGATCAAAACTTAGGTCACTGTCCACTTGTCCACATAAGTCCTCAAATCCTGAACAACTGGGTCAACCCATAGGGGCATATTGTCAATGTGGTAGTTCCCTGGGGTAGATGACTTCCCAAAGGATACAATAATGCTTATTTTGGTATTTAGTTTCAATCCATGATTTTGACACTAGTTATTTACTTGGGACAAACCTTCCTGCAGGATGGCTACGTCATTTGAAGATCTTGAATTTGAGCAGTTCACTCTGTATTTTTAATTGAGCCACATTTTAACAAAAAAAAAAAAAAAAAAATCAAAAAGTGAGGCTATGTTTTAGTATAGAAAAAAAGGTTGCTGGCTTACTTCCAGTTATGAGTTTAAGTATCTATGGCCTGTCATTAATGAGATATTGTAAGTAAGATCAGACCACTGGTTGCAAACCTCTCAGCTGTTCAGATGTTTGCCTCATTTTTGGTTTGTTTCTCATAAAATTTGTGATTTTCTGGCGAATCACTGAGGATTGAGGTCACTAAATAATGATGTACATTTGAGTTTCAGTCTTCATATCCTTCAGAAAATGACTGGTAATACAAATCCCGTTATTCTAAAACTTTCAAGGTTTAAAAGAGCAATATTTAAAATCTGTCCCTATTTTGGGCCTTTGTCCCCCATTATTTTTGGCTGTGTCCAGATTTCTTGTGCCAGTAAGGTGAGGGGTCTGGCTTGCTGGTAAATTGTGTCTGGATCTGCTACTTTGTAGGTTCTATACCTGTTTATTGTAGTGGAACAAGAGCTAAATTTGAGCACATAACACAGTTTACTGATCAGACTATGTCTTGTCCTCGCCTGTAATTCCTAAGTTTGAGCAATGGCCAGAATGCATACAAAGTGCTGAAATTAGTTCTCTATTTAGGACTGTTGGCCTATTGTCTGTGATAGGTCACAAAGCTGACTTTAGGGCTGCTGGGCTCATGACTGGGGAATGTCAAAGACCTAACTTTAGGTTTGTTGAGCTCATGTCTGTGATGGGTCAAGGATATCTGAGACCAGTTAAGGAACTTAATAATTAGACTATGCTTTGGACCATAGCTACTGCTGCCGCATGTAAAGAAGAGCCATTCAAAATTGTACAGGCAGCTTGTCAGGAATACAGATTGTGAAATTCCTTCTACAACTTTACCTGAAATTTCCCAGTAGTTGGAGGTATAGAGGCCCGTCTTTGTTATGCTGAAATTATTACACTTATTGGCTTGCATGAGAAATCCAGTTGGGAAGATAGATTCTGTAGTTCAGGTGTGGCATGACTGCTACCCTCTCTTTGGCTTGCTCTCTCTATGACACTCACCAGCACAAGAGGCACACTGAATTCAGAGGGATGGATGAATGGACGGATAGGAGGATTTGGCACACCTTATTATGGAGAAGTGACATTGTATTTAGATACTTGTATTTGGAAGAAGAATCAGAAATACTCCAGCCAAATTTTCTAGCCAGTTACAAAGTTGCACTGATGGTGCATAAAAAGAAGATAAAGAAATATTAGAATTGTTCCAGATGAGTGGTCACAAAAAGTAAACAAAACAAGTTTATTGATTATCTCAGGCAAACTAGACGGGCCTTACATGTGACTTAACAAAAAATGGATGCAATATTCACTGCAGCTTTGGGTACAAGTACTATAGGAGTCATTCCAGCATAGATCAAAGAGAGCCACCAATAGAAAAGCTGGTATTTGGCTTTCAGGTATTTAGGGTCACCCTTTTTTGAAAGAATATTAAACAAAGCAGTACACAAGGAGTTTAGTTGTCATAACTGATTCTAGAACTGGAGACTGCATACTGGCTGATATCAAAACAAAAGGAGACCATGCTACTTTTTTATTCTATGAGTGTATATTTTCACTACATGCTCAGCAAACAGACATCCCATTTCTTCCTCTCCACCACTGCAGTCCCTGTATCCCTGTAACCACCTCAAAACTAGGACAACAATCCCTCCCTAAGTGTCATGGTGGGATGTGGGTACCAGAGTTGGTCTGAGACAGTTGAGGGTTTTACAATTCTGATAATACCCTAGGTTAATTTCCTCAGTTTATGGCACTAAAGCAGGCTTTTGTCATGCACATTTCTGTGCACGTAGGCTTAAGACGCTGGAAGGATCTACCCTAAAGTGATGCGGACAGAGCATTACAGTTTCAGCAAGCATCACGACATCTCATGGGACAAAATAGATGGCTGACCCTCCAGTAACAAGGATACTAAGTGAACCTCGGCTGCTGGCTGGATAGACCAAAACAAAGCCCCTGTGCCAGTGGATAGTGTTAGGAGGAGACCCCTACTATTAAATACCCCAAATGTAATTATTACCCGATGTAAACCTTTCATCATTAGACCAAATCCAGGGGCAAGGCTTTTCTATCACAGCACAGTATAAAAATTAAGTGGCCTAACTGATAAAGTGAGACAAACAAAAATGGAAGCCTGCAGACTGACACAAATACTGACAGTGTGGCCATTTTATCATAACACTATGTAAATGCGGCAGCTGCTGTCACTTTCGTATTCATATTAAGGACCCACCTTGTGATTTTGTTGCAGTCATTGCATAGCATCATCTGTAGATTCTAAATGAAGATTTTCTTCATAATTTCTGATAGCAAACAACAGTAAAGACATCTTTCACAAGGTTGTATTTAGTATGGACAATAAAGGAACAGAATTGTATAGATCTGGATATGGAACAGGTGGGACTGGTAATACAAGAAATGGTGAACCAAACCAGTAGTTGGAAAGCCGTGGTTATGGAAGAAAACCAACTGTGACTCTATAATAATGCACAGGCCAGTGTAAATGATAAAGGACTGAAAACAATGATACATTAATACAATAAAACAATTACATTCAAACTTCATAAGTGAATGTTACATTTGCAAAGTGGTAAGTCTAGAATTTTTAGTCAATTTACTCCCCAGTTCGTTGTCAGCAGCCCTGGCATGTATAACATGAACTTATGCTGCACAAGCAGCTTCATTTTCTGTTATTATTAGCTGGCTGTAATGACTATAGCATATTGCATTTCATTACTTAAGGAACAGAGTGTGTATAGTCTTTGAAGACAGAAGTCTCTCTCTGTAAATCAGTGAAAGGTCTCAAATAGTTTCGTTAGCAGGTAGAGGAACACAGCTGGCAATAAATAGGCTGTAATTGAAATCCTCAGGGAAGTAATTAAAGCAGAAGAAAGCATGTAACTTATCCTATGAATGTTTTTCCTCCTACATTTACTTTTTTGTTCATATTCCAGCCAGATTTATAAGCCCTGATTCATATTATCCTTGGTGCTACCAATTATCAGAAATAAAATGTGTCAGTGTGTGTAGCACAGAGTTTTACATGCTTCATCAGACTGCAGTATTTATTTAATCCCCTTAGGCATCACTGTGGGCTTTTCTGTTGGCAGTGTGATACACTTGAGTTGTTACACTGTGCATAGGCCTAGCACAGCTGGCAAATCTGGATTTGGGGGCATTGTGTGACCCTGATGAAGCCATTTATTAGCTAAACAAATAGCTGATCAGTGTGCATTTTCTGATCAAGTGGTTAATATATGTAAACTTGTTAAAGAAACCAGAGTGATTTTGCAGTGTGTCTGTGTATATGTATGATGCATGTGTCTTCATGCAGTGTGTGTGTATATATATATATATATATATGTGTGTGTGTGTGTGTGTGTGTATATATATATATATATATATATATATATATATATATATATATATATATATAGGTTTACTATCATTATGTTGGACCGGACTCGGTCGAATGCTGCTTACATCGACCCACATCTGCAAAAGTTGACAATGCTGAATCCTGACATTGCTGAAGTACGTCTAGAATGTGACCATGAAATGGGCTTTAACATGGGTCGAGATAGGGGCAAGATTTGTACTTCTCCAATGTCGGGTTTGACATTGTCACCATTCAACCCCCTGCCTTTCATCGAAGTGGATTTGTCCGTATCCACTTCCTATCATTATGTCGGACCAGACATGGGCGAATGCTGGTTACGTCGACCCACATCTGCGAAAGTTGACAATGCCGAATTCCGACATTGCCAAAGTACGTCTCGAATGTGACCATGGAATGGGCTTTAACATGGGTCGAGATAGGGGCAAGATTTGCACTTCGACAATGTCGGGTTCGACATTGTCACCATTCAACCCCCTGCCTGTCATTGAAGTGGATTTGTCCATATCCACTTCAACATAATGATAGTAAACCTAGATATATATATATATATATATATATATATATATGTGTGTGTGTGTATATATATATATATATATATATATATATATATATATATATATATATATATATATATATATGTGTGTGTGTGTGTAATATATGTGTGTCTATATATATATATGTGTGTGTATATATATATATATATATTATAAATGTGTGTGTGTATACATATATATATATATATATATATATATATATATATGTGTGTGTGTGTGTGTGTGTGTGTATCTATATATATATATATATATATATATATATATATATATATATATATATATATACACATACACACTAGCTGTGCCCGGCCATGCATTGCTGTGGCTCAGTCTGGTTAAATGGAAAAGAAAGAAAAGAGAAAGCGCACATTTCTAATATGTTTAATTTCACAATGCTTGTGGGTATACAGTATTTTTTGTTGTTCCATTGTCTGTGCAGATATGAAGATTGTCTGCTTTGCCGACTCTAGAACATGCAACATATAATTGTCCATGTGAGAAGCAATCCGTGTGTAGATCTAAACCACACAATTCTAAAGATTGGCCGTGCGGTTTGTTGATGGTGCTTTCAAACGCCAATCGAATTGGGAATTGCAGTCTCTTAAATTGAAATGGCATATCCGTTGGAATCATAGGAATGCGAGGAATGAGGACATCTTCACCTTTGAAAGGTCCTGTCAAGATTGTTGCTTCTATGACGTTGCTCATTAATTTTTTTACTGCAAGCCGCATGCCGTTGCAAAGCTTTGGCTGGTTGATATTTTGCAACATGATAATTGGCACGCCGATTTTCAATTGCAGTACGTGCGGTGGCATCCCTGGCAGATCGAGTGAATTCAAAAATTCTGTTGGATAATTAACCGCTTCATCTGCTCCCACAACAGTGTCGACGGACTTGTATGTGACTGCCTTGCTTTGAATGTTAGACTGAATAATATTGTTAAGTTCGTAGACGTCTTTGTTCTTGGCCGCAAGAATAGCTTGTTCAGTCATCCAGTCATGATTCTTATAATTGGTTTGAATATTGGGAAATACTTTTTCAATCAATTCTTCTTTTGACGTAACTAAATTGCAGAAGTTATGAGGCAATGAAATTCGTCCTGAGGTCAGATCAACCGGCACCTTTCCGTTCCCAATTTCCAGCAATTGATGTTAGAATATCTCAGCTGATCGATTGTTTTGCAGCTGGACACGCATATTTGTAGTTAATTTTAACGTCTTTACGTGTCGCCATAAAGAGTATTTCAGGCAAGCGTTTATTTCATCCACTGGTGTCGATCAAGGAGAATGATGCGGATCTGAAGCTGCAGATCACGATCGCTGTGCTCACAACCGTGCATCCTCAAGTCTGGCTGCACGTCACTCTGCTGCTTCCTCGGCACGTATTTGAGCCATTCTTTGTCTGTTTCGCTCGTCCTTCCTCAGTTTGATTTGCAATTACTCGTCGCACTGCTTCCTCTCCGTGAATACAATGACCTATGTTTGATCTTCTGCGAGGCATTATTTGGATGAACTAAAGCAGATCGATTGCACTGAAAAAGAAGTAAGAAAGTTATAACAAAAACATATAAAATTGCATATTTGTATACAAATATATAGAATCCATAGTAGGTATATAAAAACACGCGCGTATTCGAATGCAACGTGCGGCAGCTATATAATAGTCACATCATACATGTATAATGCATATAAATATTTCAGTGAGTAAATGTGAAAAATACAAAAATGGCTAATAAAATGCCCCTTTATAATACTATCGAATTAATAAATTACTGATGCACAAGATACATTGAATGTAGATATAGAGAGCCTGAGTTACTGGTTTAAGAATATTCATTTCATAAAGAGGTACAGGCACTCCATTCTTGTTTTGAGAGTATAGGAATATACTACTTTAACTTTGTAGAAGTAGCATAGGAACTCCATTCCTTTTGTAAGAAAAGTATAGAAATTCCACAAGAGTATCTGATCACTTTCACCACTACAAAGGCAGAGATGTTTGTGTGCGTGCATATGTCAAATGTGTGTGTGTAAATATATATATATATATATATATATATATATATATATATATATATATGTGTGTGTGTGTGTGTATATATATATATATATATATATATATATATATATATATATACTGCATAGCGTAGCAGTTCTCACTTCATAATGTGTCAAAATGTTTTAAAGTCAAAGTGACATAGAGTCTGAATTACTAACAGGATAGAAGAGGATGAGATAAAAATGGTGATGTATAACCAATCTACAGCAAAGTCCTCAGGAATAGATAGTATTTTTGTGGAAGTTTGGAAGCCAGAAGGGAAAAAAATGATAAAGATCTGGAAGGTTTTGTTTAACAGTATTTTTAGAGGAGGAGAAATACCAACATCCTGGAAGAAAGCGGTGGTAGCTGTAATATCTAAAGAGGGTAAAGATCCATCAGATCCATCTTCATACAGGCCCATTTCAATACTAAACCACAATTATAAATGGTTTGTCTATAATGGCAAAGATGATGCAAAAATTGATAGATATGGATCAGTGATATTTTGTGGAAGGGATGCAAATATTTGACAATATTAACAGAACATTGCTGATCCAGAGGGAAGCAGAATTCAAGAAAAATACCACTGTTGTTGGTGGGTCATGATGCAGAGAAAGCATTTGACAGAGTAAGCTGGGATTTTATGATTAAATTATAAGGTTGATTAAGAGGTTAAATGAGGGATCAGAGTCAAAAATTGAAATGGATGGGTTCTTCTCTGATAATTTCTGCTTGAGCAGAGAAACCAGGCAGGGTTGTCCTCTTTCCCCTTTGTTTGCATTGTATTTAGAGTCATTTGCAAAGAAAATAAGGGACTTGACTACCATACCAATTATATCCTTGAATTTTCAAGAAAAACTGGCTTATTTGTAAATTATATTATATTGTATTATACCTAATAAAACCATCAAAATACATTACATTGCTGTGGAACATTTTGAGATTGTTTCAGATCTTTTCAGGATACAGAATTAATGAAGCTAAAGCAAAGGCCATACGAGTAAATTATGTGCCCAGACATGAATTGGTTCAGCAATATCCATATTTATGGGTGCATGATAAAAAAGTATTGGGACTATGGATTAAAAAGGATTCTGCTGTGGCAGTTAAGGATATGTGGGAAGAGATCAAACAAAAGATAATCCAAAAACTCAGAAATTGGAAGCTCTCTTAAATAGATATGGATCATAAGTTACAAGCAGTTAAAATGTTTTTAATCCCTTTAGTCTTATACACAGGTCAGGCATATTTTTATCAACCAGAGGAGAAGTTGTGGTTAGCAATTAATAAAGAGCTGAAGGATTTTATCTGGAAAGGGAAGACAGCAAGAGTCAAGTGGGATAAGGCGATTCTTCCAATAAAACAAGATGGATTGAGATTGCCAGATTTGAAGGGGCATGCCAGAGCTACAGATTTAAGGCTCCTTATACATATATAGCACAAGCAGAAACCAATAATTTGAAGTGGAAAGGTATGATGATGAAATGGGGGGGGCTCAAGAAACTAAGAGAGACTGGGATGTTAGATGCAGACCTTTATAGGGTCATAGGTAGGTACTAGGCTATTGGCCCAAGGTTATAAGTAAGCCTAGCCAACAAGGTTCCCTGGCTTTCGCCACCCAAGAAAATTATTTTCCTGTGCCCCTGTTGAGCAGAGCCATGGAAGTGATCCCTGGGGAGAATTTCCTTTTTCCCATCCACTCATCAAGATTTTTCTTGAAGAGTGCTAATGAGGAGCTTTGTTTGATATAGATGGGTAGCTTGTTCCACAGTATGAGAAGTCTCTGGGACAGGAATCTATCCTTCCAGCATGTTCTGTTTATTGTGTTGGTAAGGTTTAGGTCCCTAGAGCATGTAGCTTGGAAGGATTGGGATTTCTTTAGGGGGAACATGTCCAACAGCTCTGGGTTTGACATAGCTTTGTATGTTAGGCATTGATCACCTTGGAGTAGGCGATATGCTACAGAGTAAACGTGGAGTTTTTTGAGACAGTCAGCTTAGAGCATCTGTTTGAGGCCAGTAATCCTCTTTATGTACTTCTGCATCCTTTCCAGCTGTTGTAGATGTTTTGTGAGGTACACTCCAAAAGGGGCATTGTACTCTATAATGGATCTAATGAGTGACGAGTACAGGGGAGCAATGACATATTTTTTTTCCTGGATTGAACCCTTTTGTGATGAGGTGTGCCATGTAGAAGGATTTCCTGACCACTGTGGCAATGTGATTATCAAAGTAGAGACTACTGTCCACCTGGGTCCCAAGGTCTCTTATTACACTTTTGGTGTTAAGTAGACTGGCACCTGTGTGGTAGTTCATGGGTACAGAGTTTTTACCAAAGGGAATGACAGTGCACATTTTGGCATTGAGCTTGAGGCCATGGCTCTGACACCAGGCATCTGTCTCAGTGAGGCCCTTCTGTAGGATGTCTACATCGTTTGGGGACTATTATGGCTCCTAGTTTGCACTCATTTGCGACCTTCATTAGACAGAGACCTTCTGTGTGAGCCTGTACTTTAGAGAAGTAGATACCAAACAGGAGAGGACCCAGGACTGAACTCTGTGGTACTCCACTTGTCACTGGTTTGAAGTCAGATTTGGAGTCTGCAACTTTTACAATGTGGGTTCTGTCGGTGAGCTAGTTGACAATCCATCTTGTGACATAGGGATTTATACCTAGTTTAGTGAGTTTATAATTCCAGAGTGGGAGATGGTGTCGAAAGCCTTGGCGAGGTCAAGATAGGCTGTGTGAACCACCTTACCCTCGTCTACAGATTTGATGACTGCTTTAAAGAAATCAGTCAGGTTCAGGAGACATGATCTGCCTTTCACAAATCCGAACTGGGTGGGGTCCAGAGTCTGGAGGTTACCAACGTCTTTGTTTATAAGTTCCATGGCCTTGCAGACTAGGCTCGTCAGGCTAAAATGATGATAGTTCCTGGGTTCCGATGTGGCTCTCTCTTTGTGGAGTGGGATCACTGTTGCTGTGTGCCATTCAGTAGGCCCGAAGCCTTAACTGAGGCTATGATTGAACATGGTATTTAGGTGGGGAGCCAGTTCATTCTAAAGTTTGTATAAAACTTAGCCTGGGTTGTTGTCTGGTCACATGGATGCTGTGTTCTTGGCTTTAGAGTGTACAGTTCTTAACTGCCTAGTTGTGATTACAGGTACTCTACATTCTTCTGGAATAGATATCGGGCCTTTTAGTGGGTGAGAGGGTGGCTAAAGTTACCACTGAACCTCTCTGCCAGGAGGTTAGCAATATCATTTGGTTCTGTAATTTTTGTGCCATTGTGCTGTAGCTCAGAGCAGATCTGGGTGTTGTCATTGAGATTCTTGACATAGCTATAGAATGCTTTGTGGTTGTCCTTAGAATCTGTGGCAATTTTGTTTTCATAACTAGCTTTAGAGGATTCTATGAGGGATATCAGCTTCTTACTGAGGTTGCCCAGGTAGCTCCTCCACTCATGGGATTTTACTCTCATTTTGCAACAGTTTCTTCCTTCTGTTGTAGAGTTTGTTTATGGCAGGGGACTACCAGATTGCCTTCCGTTTTTGGAAGATAGCGTCTTGGTTCTGTTAGGGATAGCATGATCCATGCACTCATGTAAGTGCTTATAGAGTGCATTTGTGTAGGATTCAGCAGTCATAACTGTATTGTCCATCTGCATGGGTGTCATGAAGTTTGCACTTCTGTCTTAAGAAGCATGAAGTTGGCTTTGGAGATGTTTTTTATGGTGGTTTCCTTATTAGGGGGGTGGGGGTGGGATGTGGATATCTAGGGTAATTAGCTTATGGTCTGATCTGACCAACGAGGAGTTGACCTCAGGTGTGGAACACCGGTCGCTCATGTTGGTAATGACTAGGTCTAGGATATTGTTGCCCCTGGTGGGGGGTGTGGATAAGTAGATCCAGGGCATTGGAATTTATGAATTCCAGAAAGTGTTGAGCGAAGGAGTTGGTACATGAGTGGTTTTCCCAGTTAATGATGGGGTAGTTGAAATCACCCATTATTAGGGTGTCTGGTTGAACCCTAATGTTTTCCAGTATATCAAGGAAAGAGGAGTGGGAATCCTGGGTAATGGTGGGGGATTTGTAGCAAGCTACAGTTTGGACTGAAGTTTTGCCCAGAGTTAGTTGCACTTGGATACTCTCGGATGCATTTTGCTGAGCAACTAGCCTGGAGGTGTGGATATCTTTAATGAATATGGACACACCTCCACCTTTAGTGTTCCGGTCCAGGTTAGATGGCCGAAAGGTGTGGTATGAATTATAGCCTGGTAATGCAGGGGTGCTGTCTGGAGCCTTGAACCGGGTCTCAGTCACTGCACAGATATTGATGTTCTCCATTTTAAGGAGTGCCTCGAGTGAGTACATTTTGAGGTTTAGACTTCTAGCGTTACCCTCAGTTTTTGCTTGCCTGTACCTGTTATGGTGGTGGATTTGTCATTTGAACCTTGCCTAAAAAAGGCACTATAGGGGCGGCAAGAGCCTTAACTAGTATCCAGAATCGCAGGGGAGACAAGTGCAGGCCATCTCTGGCAAAGCATCGTGGTCTGTCAACCATGTCGTCCCAAGCAGACAGATACTGGATCCCCTTAGAATGACAGCAGAAGCTTAGGCAATTAAGGAAAATAACAATTATCATTATATTATTAAAGAAGTAGAAAGTATTCTAAGAACTAATCCAACACGGGAATGGAAAAAAGAGATTCTGCCTATAGGGGTGACTGAAACTAGGGATATAGACAGTAGGAAAGAAGGGTTGGATTTTATTGAAGAAAACTGCCAAAGGAACCAAGGTATTGGGAGCAAATAATGAAAGAGGGAAAGGTAATATAATAGAAAGATACCAAGAATTTATTTGGACTGCAGGTTAGAGAGTATAGGCAAAGAGAAAGAAATAGGGTGGGTCATAAATGAAAGACCAGCACTGGTAGAGTTTTAGTAGAATCTAGAAGAGAAGCGGTTGTTAAAAAAGGAATAATTAGTAGAGCATATTAAATATTGCATGATAACTATAAGAATCAGAGGAGATTAGAAAGGATTGGGAAGAGAGATTGCATAAACAATTCATTTATTTTATTTAACATTTGTTAACCGGGAAAGTCTGACTATGACAGAGCCTATTTTCAGCAGAGATCCGGGAGAAACACTCCAGATGCTTGTTTTGGAATTTTGGAGGAAACCCGAGTGCCCAGAGGATTAAACCATGCAAATGCAGGGAGGACATGCAGACTCTGCACAGAAAGTATCCCAGCCAAGAATCTAATCAGAGAACCTCTTCAGAAAGAAACAATGGGGGGATATATGTTTTTCTCCCAAATATGCAACAAAATTTAGAAGATTTAGGATTTTTGCTTAGGAATGTTTACATAGATATTTTTATAGGTTCATAGGTAGGTACTGTGCTATCTGCCCAAAGGCATTTATAAGCCTAGCTGAAATGTGTTGACTTTCGCCCCCCCCCCTTAGATTAGTTCCCTGTGCCTCTGTCCAGCAGAGCCAATGAAGTGATCCCCGAGGTAAACTTTCTGTTTCCCATCCGCTCATCAAGGTTTCTCTTGAAGAGAGTTAGTGAGGAGCTCTGCCTAATGTAGATTGGAATCTTGTTCCAGAGCATGGAAAGTCTCTGGGACAGGAATCTATCCTTCCAGCATATCCTATTTATTGTTGTGGTGAGGTTTAGATCATTAGAGTGTGTGGCTCGACGTGATATGGTTTTCTTTAGGTGGAGCATGTCCATCAGTTCTGGGTTGGACATGGCTTTGTATGTCAGGCAGAGATCACCTCTGAGTAGGCAGTATGCAACCGACTACAGCTGGAGTTTCTTCGGTCGAGTTGCATAGGGCATCTATTTGAGGCCAGTGATCCTCTTGGTGAGGTACTTCCTGTGGTCTTTCCAGCTGTTGCAGGTGTCTTGTAAGGTACATCCCAAATGGGGCATTATACTCTATGATGGGTCTGATGAGTGATGCATAGAGGGGAACAATGACCTCTTTTGATCTGGATGCAAACCCTTTTGTGATTAGGTGGGCCCCATAGAAGAATTTTCTAACCACTTTGGCAATGTGATTATCAAAGGAGAGATTACTATCTGCTTGGGTCCCCAGATCCCTTATTACGTCTTCTGTATTTAGGGGGCTACCACCTATGTGGTACTTTGTTGGTACTTTGTTTTTTCCAAAGCAGATGACTATGTACTTTTTGGCATTTAGCTTGAAGCCATGGTTTTGACACCAGGCATCTGTCTCAGTGAGACCCTTTTGGAGGATGTCTGTGTCAGCCAGAGTGTCAATTATAGCCTCTAGTTTGCAGTCGTCTGCGAACTTGGTCAGCCATAGTCCTCCTGTGCTTGCCTGTACCTCTGAGAAGTATATGTCAAACAGGAGGGGTCATAGGACTGAGCCCTGGGGAACACCACTTGTAACCGGTTTAGAGTCAGACCTAGCTCCTGCTGAGCCATTTGGCAACCCATCTCATGATGTAACGGTTTATGTTCAGGCTGGTGAGTTTGTATATAATACCAGAATGGGGAATGGTGTCGAAGGCCTTTCTGAGGTCTAGGTAGGCTGTGTGGACCACCTTTCCCTCGTCTATAGCCTTGGTAACTGTCTCAAAGAAGTCTACCAGGTTTAGATGGCATGATCTGCCCTTAACAAAGCCGAACTGGGTAGGGTCCAGTGTTTGGAGGTTCCCAATGTCTCTTTTAATGAGATCCATGATGATGCGCTTTATAGCCTTGCAGACCAAGCTAGTCAGGTTTATAGGGCGATAGTTCCCGGGGTCTGTTATGGCTCCACCTTTGTGGAGCAGAATAACCATTGCTGTCCGCCACTCTATGGGCACGTAGCCTGTGGAGAGGCTGAGTTTGAACAGTGTGTTTAGGTGAGGGGTTAGTTCATCTTTGAGCTCATGTAGAACGCAGCTTGGGACACCGTCTGGTCCCATTGATGCTGTGTTTTTGACTTTGGAGAGGGCTGTTTTAACCTGAGTGTCTGTGATTTCATGGACACTACATTCTTCTGGTATGGTTATGGGCCCTTTTGGGGGTGAGAGGGGGGTGAAGTTTGCACTGAACCTGTCTGCCAGGATGTTGGCAATATCGGTCGGTTCAGTGTATTTTGTGCCATTCTGCACCAACTCCCAGTAGATCTGAGAATTGCCACTTAGATTCTTGACATAGCTAAAGAATGCCTTGTGGTTATCTTTGGAGTCTTTGGCAATTTTTCTTTCAAAACTAGCCTTGGATGATTTTATGAGGGATCGTAGTTTCTTGCTGATACTGATCAGGGATTTTACTCTCTTCTGTTCTAGTTTCCTCCTTCTATTGTATAACTTGTTTATGGCAGAGGTCCATCAGACTGGTTTCCTTTCCTTGGATGAGTGATTCTTTGTTTTGCTTAGGATAGCACGATCCATGCATTCTTGTAGGTGCCCGTAGACTGCATAGTAAAGGATTTTCCAGTTTGGGCAGCATTATTCTTTAGCATGGGGGATTTGAAACTTTCCACCTCTGCCTTAAGTAATGTGAAGTTTGCTTTTGAAAAGTTTTTCATGGTGGTTTCTTTGACTGGGGGTGGGGGTGGAATGTGGATATCCAGAGTGATTAGTTTATGGTCAGATCTAACCAGCGAGGGGTTGACCTCCATTGTGGAACACTGGTCATCCATGCTGGTGATGACCAGGTCCAACATGTTGTCACCTCTGGTGGGAGTGTTGACCAGTTGATCCAGGGTGTTTGAGTTTCTAAATTCTAGGAAATGTTGGGCAAGGGAGTTAGTACTTGAGTAGTTCTCCCAGTTAATGTTTGGGTAATTGAAATCACCCAATATCAGGGTGTTTGGTAGGATCCTTATGCTTCCCAGTGTTTCCATAAATGCGGAATAGGGGTCCTGGGACATGGTGGGTGATGTGTAGCAAGCTACAATTTGAATTGCAGTTCTGCCCATTGTTAGTTGCACGTGGATGATCTCTGAAGCATCGTGCTGTGCTACAAACCTGGAGGTGAAGGTATCCTTGATGAATATGGATACGACCCCGCCTTTTGTATTTCGGTCTGGGTTTTGTGACCAAAATGTATGGTATGAGTTGTAGCCTGGTAGTGCTGGGGTGCTCTCTGGAGCCTTAAACCAGGTTTTTGTTACTGCACATATATCAATTTTCTCCATACTGAGGAGTGCCTCGAGTGCATGCATTTTGAGGTTTAGACTTCTGGCATTGAGTTTTTTGTTACTTGTCTATTTACAGCGGTGGGTTTGTCTTTTGAGCCTTGCTTAAAAAGGCACTATGGGGGTGGCAAGAGCCTTGGCCAGTATTCGAAAGCCTAAGAGTGACAGGTGCAAGCCGTCTCTAGCGAAGAAGCGAAGAAGAGAGACTTTGGAGTGATTAAGTATCATTTTTCTGCATTTTCTTGCTGCCTTTAGCTAATTCCACCTAAAATGCCAATTTTTTTAGAGTTCTGTGATTTAAAAAGCTTTTTTCAGCTATATATTGTACTTATTTTACTGCCTGCACTTTAATAAAGTTGTTTTTGTGTTTAAATTACCTGTTTAACTGTTGTAAGCTACACACTCAAGTGTGATAGCCATTTCTGTGCATTTAAAGTGTTTTTTTTTTTTTATTGTATCTCCTTTATTTTCTGGAAAAAAAAAAACTTGTGTTCCCACCTTTCTAAGCTAGTATAGTCCAGTTTTCAGGTTAGTGCTGCATTCAGGGCTGTGTTACAAGTTTCTGTGTTTGCCCATAACTTACTTGGATATAAGGAAGTTTCTCTGTTCACCTGTGAGAGAGGAGAGCTTTGAGCAGCCTGAAATGTTCCTGGATGAGTGGTTTTAGGCCAGAAATTAGTAGTTTATTGGCCATTTTGGGCTAATTTCTATCTCTTTCATTTCCCTGCTATAAAACCCACATTAGAGTGGTTTTGCGCACCGGGCAGTGCCAATTAGCTAGGGTATAAGTATTCCCGGCTCCAGAAAGTCTCCTCTTCAATTTTTCCCTTGGAACTAGACAAACTTTCAACTTAAGCACTCAAACCATTCACTTCTCAGCCCGGCACTTGCTCAAAACTCATAGCAAGCACTAATAAACCTTAGTACTAGACCCCCCCTATACTGTAGAGAAGGATAAGGCTCTCTATTCGACTTTACCAGCCAATCAGTAAAACAGCTCACTGTACCTATCCAGGCATGTCCAAAGGACAGTTTCAGGTGTACTCTTCTGTCCAACTGGTGAATCTGGGCATTTTAAAGCAATGTTACAACTGCCTCTTGTACACAGACAACCCTCTCCTCCTACCACCAAACACTAATGCATGCGAGAGATGCAATTATACAGCCAAGCTGGAAGCCAAGCTCTCTCAATCCAAGATTGGACCAGACAGTCAAGAGGAAAAGGGAATTACTTGCATTACACCACCACCAGTCTCACATAGACATATGAAACCAGCACCGGCAAAAAAACACACATAAATACACAAAAACATACTCGGAGGCTCTAAATAAAAATCTGAAAAAGCAGCAGAAACCTCCAAAGCAGACATCCAAGCAACCTCCACCCCCCCCCCCCAACACAAACCATGAAACACATACTTCACAAAACCAGTGTGCCACGCAATCACAGCCTAAATAACATACCCAACACACTAGTAATAGGTGACTCTATAGTCCGGCACACTGACATCCCACTCACTAGGCTGAACAAGGAGAAGGTTACTGTTAGCTGCCTGTTGGGTGGCAGGATCCACCACATAACACAAGCACTCAGGTCACTCCAGAACAAGTACAAATATGAACAGCAAAATCTCGCCACCTTTTTGACCCATGGTAGCACTGGTGTGGAGGTGTGGCATGGTCGGAAATGTCAAAATTCTACATTTATACGACATTTGGAAGGATTTGCGGTTCTGGTTTTGCAGAAATGGTTCACTGAAGTGACTGGTTGATCATGTGTGATCGACAATATGAACATAAACCGTCAGCTGCAGACCTTTAGTTTTTGCTTGTACTTTGGAGAAATCTATTCCAGACAGTAGAGGTCCCAGGACTGATCCCTGTGGAACACCACTGGTTACATGTCTGCTTTTAGAGGTGGCTTCCCCAGTTTTGAATGTATGGGTTTTATCAGTGAGCCAGTTATTGACCCATCTAACGATATAGGGGTTAATACCTAGCTGGGTGAGTTTGTCAATGATGCCTGAGTGAGGGATAGTGTCAAAAGCCTTGGCTAAGTTTAGGTAGGCTATATGCACAGATTTTCCCAAGTCCAGGGCCTTGGTGCCTATCTCGAAGAAATCCACCAGTTTTAACAGGCATGTTCTCCCTTTGACAAGTCCAAACTGAGTTTGGTCAAGTGTTTGGAGATTACCTATATCTTTGTTGATAAGGTCCATGGTGATTCACTCCATGGCCTTGCAGATAAAGCTATTCAGACTATTAAGTCTTTAGTTCCTGGGGTCAGTGGAAGCATCACCTTTGTGCAAGGAAATAATGGTGGCTGTTTTCTATTCGGCTGGGATGAAGCCGGTGCTTAGACTATAATTGAAGAGAGTACACAACGGTGATGCTAATTCTTGTTTGAGCCCATGTAGGATGCAGCCTGAGATGTTATCAGGTCCCATAGATGCTGTGTTTTGGCCTTAGAGAGGGAGTTTATGACCTTCTCTTTAGAGATACAAGGTAGGGGACAAGTGGTAGGGATGTTATGGGATACATGTGGTGAGGACAGGGAAGTGAAAATTTCACAGAACCTGTTGGCCTACAGGTTAGCTATGTCTGCAGGCTCAGTATATGTGGTATCATTAACTACCAGTTCAGCACAAATCTGGGCCTTTCCTTTTAGGTTGTGGTTGTTACTAAAGAACACCTTACGGTTGTCCTTAGTTGAGGAAGCTAAATTGGATTCATAGTTTGCTATGGACGACTTCACAAGAAGTCTTATTTGCTTGTTTAAGCTGAGGAGGCAGTGTTTCCAGTTTAGGGCTCGCTCCTTCTTTGTTTCAGGCGGCAATTTCTTCCTCTTATTTTAAAGCCTGTTAATGGTAGTTGTTCACCAACAGGTTTGTTTTTTCTTGAGGAGCTTGTTTTGATACTTTCAGGTATGGCTGAGTCAATATAGTTATACAGGTGTTTATGTAAACCATTCTTGTAGAACTTGGCATAGTTTCTAGTTCTCTCTGAGGGGAGGAGGTGCAGTAAAGCTATTTATACCATCCCTTAAGAGGTTATAATCTGTATTGGAGAAGTTTTTTAGTTTAATTGCTGCTGGGGGAGGGGTCAGGTGTGATAGTTAACTTGAATGAGACTAATTTGTGGTCAGATCTCACCAGGGAAGACCTTACAGTGGGGGTGCTACAGTAGTCCCCGATATTGGTAAGAACCAGATCCAAGATGTTGGCACCCCTTGTGGGGGTGTCAACCAGCTTGTTCAGGACATTGGAGTTAACAAAGTCGAGGAACCTTTGGGCAAGTGAGTTTGAGCATGCGTAATTTACCCACTCAATGGGTGGGTAGTTAGTTGCCCAAAAGCATGGTGTCTGGATGTATCTTGATAGAATCAAGTAGATCCAAATAGGCAGAGTGGGTGTCCTGGTATTTCACACTACACCCCTTAACAACATGTAGATCTCACATTTATAAAAGTATGATTTTTAATATGAAAATATGAATAATTAGTGGCAAACACTAGTTAATTTCTCCACTTCAGGACATCCTAAATTAATTATCCTAACATCAGTGTATTAATAAATGCGTAACCTTTTTAATATTGCCTTTTTTAACTGACAAGTAATTTAGTTAAAGAAGCGAGATCCAAAAAAAATCTGAATGCCATAAGGAGCTTTGGGTGTTAACTAGAAGTGTACAAAAATGGTGCTATAGGAATGAGAGAGTTAGAAAATGAAGCAGAACCTGGTCAGAGTTTTAAATCTCATTTCTGGAAGACAGAAACCTCAAATAAAGTTTGCAGGCAACCAGTATGTGTGAGTAAAGAATATAAAAACCTTGAAAAGAAAAAGAAATTGAGAAGATGGTGGTGATCACACCAAAACAGACGAAGAGCAACATAAAAAAGGAAATGCAAAGGAGGAGGTAGTGTGTACTGAGAAACAAGATAACCAGTTATATTCCAGTGTAGTAGTGTTTGCTGTTAAAATACAGGAAGAGTAAATAAAGGAAGCAGGGTTATTATGCACATCAGGTTCATAAAATTATTTTCTGGTAAGACTCAAGGCCTGCAAAAAACCATAAGCATTGTTGTAGTATCCCTGCTGGTGAGGAAAGTAAATCCCTTTTTTGTCTGTGTGTTGCTTAAACTAATAGACCTGCTTTCTGTTTTACCTTCTCCATTTTATTTTCCGTTTTGAGAAATCTGCTTGCCCTGGTGTTTGTGCTCTGTCTGGCAGACAGACACTTAAATTTTACTGAGGCTGCATATTTTACATGCTTTTCTACTGATTGATTTGTTTCTTGAGTTATACTTAAAATACAAATAGTATTTTTATGTCCTTGTCTTTGCTGATAAGACTTGAGGCCTGCATAAACTATAAGCACTGTTGGGGACTCCCTGATGGCTACTTTTTCCACCTGCCCTCTTATACCTTGATCTGTTTTTAAACTTAGTGATTTTTAAGCTGTCCACCTTTACTGTAAACTGAACTTTAAAAATAATCTCACATTCTACACTCCTGTTGATATCATGAATTATGTATTTGCCTTTTCTTGTGCAGTTTGCATCTCATTGTCTGTCCTATTGATTTACTTGCTCTGAATTCATTATCTAGCTAGCTAACTGTTGTATAAAGTAGTGTATTTGTATGCTTTAAGAAGCTGTTTTCTGTGTTTTTACATCAAGTGGACAGAATATTTTCCATCTAGTGGCAGTGGGTGGTAGTCTAGTCTGTATAGGTTGGGGCAATACACTAGAGATTTCTGCATGTAGTTGTTTTATTGTCCAGAAGACATGTTAATCTGCGTACCTTGTTTTTAGTGCCTTTATAAATTCGGCACAATTGAGTGGCTCTTGGCTCATTTCTACAAAGCGAAGTACTTTTATTGATTAATCACACTTTTATAAGCTGTTTAAAGTACACTGATTTTATCTTGAATTACTCCTTGCCTTTCCTTATGTATATGCTTTTTTGTGGTAGCATTTCACTCCAGGTACTCTCTTACTGTGCTTTTACATTGTGAGGACTGGAAGTTATTCAGCTAGTGACAATAGGTGTTTTCCTGGTCTGAGGTGGGAAGCACATAAAAGGGCTTTAAGTATAGCTGTTCTATTGGCCAGAGGGCTCATTAGCCAGTTTTCTGTATTTCCAATGCTTGTATAAATTCAGCATATGTGCACGGAGTTGCTTGCCGTGTCAGTGCCCTCTGCAGATGCAAACATTTAGAAACGTTTGTTTTCATTATACTATGAAAGTTTACTGTGCTATTTATTGGCACTTGTTTAAAATTGCATTTTCAAATTGCTGTAAGGTTTGCTGTTTTGCACTGAAATACATTGTATCTAGTATTTCGCAGTTAGTCTTAGGCATTTATTTGTGGTTCCTTAACACTTGGGCTCCAAACCGGTCATTTTACATTAAGAGGGTCAAAGTCTGCACTCCTGTGGCAGGAAAGGGTGGTTTCACTTATCTCAGCTGGGAATTGCTGATGGAAAGCTCGTTGTGTGCTTACCTGATTGGCCTTGGAGGATAGATAGTGAAAACCTGCTTCTTTCTGATTGTATATAAGCCTCACATTTGGGGGAAGCTGCTGTTCGTGGAGTAGTGGTTACTGGTACCTTGTATATATATGCAATCACCTGAAGTTGACATTTCCCTGTAAAAACCACCTCAGAATTATACCTCTGCCCCATTATTCATGGGGCAAGTAGTTTACACTGTGAGCAGCATTTACACATTTAGTTAGGACTATTTAGGTCTACCTTACCTTATTATAGCTGCCAGGACTATTGCTGCTTAGAGAGCATCTGGTTTGTTGCTAGGCAGCATCGGTGGCTAGGTTTGTTGCTAGGCAGCATCGCTGGCTAGGTTAGCTGCACATTATATTGAGTAAACACCCTTACCTTGTCTGGTTACAAACACCCTCTACTCCTCTCTCTTAGAAGTACACATTAGGACCTGGAATCATGACTGTGCACTTTTCTGCTATCTCTTTATCTAGCTTGGTGGACATTGGCATCCTGAAGCAATGCAGCAATTACCTTGTGTACATTGACAGCAATTTATTTCTTGAACAGACAAATACAGTATGTGAGAGATATAGTTACACATTGACACTAGAGGCTAGGCTCTCACATACAGACACAATAAACAACAAACAAGTTCTCAGTGACTCACACACACCATACCTACAAAGGACCACACAGACAGACCCACATATGCGGATGTGCTCACATACAACTTACCCAAACCTCAAAGGCGTCTCAGGAGCAGTCCTCAGAACCTCAGGAGGCACACAAACATGAAAATTCACATCATAACACATAAAGCCACAGCTCATTGAGGCGCAACTACCAAGCCCATATGGTGAAACACTCTACAACCCAATATACTGGTCATAGGAGACTCCATTGTGAGATACTCTGATGTCCCTCTTACTAGGCTGGATAAGGTGAAGCTTACATTTAGTTGCCTGTCAGGGGCCAGGATCTACCAGATCATGCTAGCACTCATGTCACTTACCCCTAAATACCAGTATAACTCAGTTATAGTCCATGTGAGCTTGAATGACCTGAGACATACCTCCTTGACCTGTAAGAATTGAGACATGATTGAGCTCTCAGAATATGTGTCAAAGGCAGGTATGAGACTAGAATTGAGCAGCATTCTACCATCTCCAAAGATGATGCCGCAAAACCAGCAGAAAATGATCAACATTAACAATTGGCCTAGCTACTGATGTCATTCCAAAGTGGCCCAGTGCTTGTAAGCCTGGGAGGACATGGTTGACAGGCTACGCTGTTCTGCCAGGGATGGTCTTCACCTCTCACCTTTAGGCTTTCTGATATTCACCAAAACATTATCCACCTCTGTAGTGCCTTTTTTAGGCATTGCCAAACAGACAAACCTTCCAACATAACAAAAGCCACTCATGACAAGATAAAGGTATGAGCCTATCATTGATTAGCATTCTACCATTTCCAAGGATGATGCCACAATACCAGCAGAAAATAATTGACTTTAAAAACTGGCTTAGCTACTGGTGTCATAACAAAGGGGTCCAATACTTGTCATCCATTACCTTACCCCCATTCCCACACACCCCATAATACATTACATTTATAGCTAACATAGCTTTTACCCTCCCATTTAGTACCTTATCTTCCTCCCTCCCTCATCCTATCCCATCCTATCATTTTCCCTGCCTCCCACAACTCACCAATCAAAACTGCCCCTGCTAATATAACGTCTCTTCTACACCCCACCTACACACCTCTCCCGAGCATTCTCTAACATCTTTCCCTCCATCCACCTATCCCTGTAGCTATACTTCCCTTCTAAGTCAATAGATACTGTGTCTCCCTCTTTGTCCACCTCCTCCAACTATACACCCTTCCTTCCTTAACACTCAATCTCTTTATACTCTAACTCAGGCTGAGCTCATAAATCCCCATTTTCCTACCTTTCCCCCATAACTCATCTCTTCAACTAATCCTAAAAACACCTACTACATCTCTTTACTTAAATAGCTAGCCAACGCCTACATCTCTTCTCTAACTCCCCTCTCTATTCACATAGCTAAAAAAAACCTTCTGTAGTACAATTCACAACCCCATCAGTTTGCTCACCCTTTCCTCCACACCTCTTCTTTTTCTTCTTCTTCTCCTATCCTATCTCTCTTTTTACCACAATCATATCCATCCCATACACCATTCACCAACCTCCACCCAAAATACTACTGACATACAAACCCATTACTCTTTCACCATATCTCCCTCACCACCAATTCATTCCATCCCAAGATCAAATCCCCCCTCCCCCATTCCCCCTAAAAAATAAATGTAAATATCACTCTGTCCACTGCATTCTGCCTACACTGTTCCATCCCTACTGTTCTCTACTGCTCTCATGTGACATATACCCCCAACTCAGGACCCTCTCCAATCCGACATCAACAAACCAACCCACTCAACCTGCCTCAAATCATCCATACTCTCCTTTTAAGCATTTAAGCGTATTCTCTCTCAATATTCATAGCATTCTCACCAAAATAACTGAATTCCACGCATAGATGGCTCAATACTCTCCTGACATAACTCTCACAGAAACATGGCCCAAACCTCACATCTTAGACAAAGAATTTCTCTACTCTGGCTACAAAATCCTTCTCTTGGACAGACCTAACAAAAAAGGATGAGTAGTTGCCACAATATATTTCAATCACCTCAACCTTTCTCCATTCACCAACCCATCCCCTTTGTTCCACCCTGCTGAACTCTTAACTGCATATTGAAAACTTAACCACAAAACACTAACAATAGCTGCTATTTACATATCCCCCTGGTGACAATATTGCAATCTTAGAACACATTCTCTCCTGGTTCTCACACAATATATACAATGAATCCATCCTGTTAGGAGATAATCAACATCAATTGGCAATCCCAAACCTCTGCTGCCCTAGCTCTTGCATTAACTTACATGGCTTCACACAACCTATCTCCACTCCAACCCACTTCAACAAACCAACCAACTGCAATTCTCTCATTGACTGGATTCTGGTTTCCAGTCCTGACCTATAACACCACCCAACAACTCTACCAGATTCTATAAGCGACCACTCTTCAATCTGCATACAAAGATTCCCCCTCCACCATCCAAGGCCTCATAAATTCATTGACTGATGAAGCCTCTCTAACTTCCACCCTGATATTTTCAATAACACACACTCATCCATAAACTGGTCCTTCCCATCATACCTACCTCTAGATGAAGCAGTACAAAAATTTGACAACATCTTTCTTAACATTCTTAACTCTCTCGCACCTCTTAGGAAAATTAGAGTTAAATCTCTCTTCTCTCCCTTGCTATTTCAATCCACTCGCTGTTTTTTGACCAAAAGAGACAATTCCAGGAAATACTGGAGTAAGACAAAATCCAGCAACCATCTCCAAACATATAGAAAACTTTGTAATCTCATCAAAAAACAATTCATCTACAACAAGAAAAGGTTTTACCTCATACCACAAACTGCCAATTCCAATAACTGTAAAAAAATTCTGGAACACTGTCAATCAAATTCTCTACACAGGACATCCCTCAACACTTAATCCCCTGTCCCAGTAACACTCCCCTTGAAACCGCCACCACACTTAACTCCTACTTCATTGACACTGTCAGTAAACTCAAGCCGACTTCTTACCTCACTGACTCCCCTCCCCCTCTTCTAACCTCATTGACCCCCCCCCCCAATCAATTGCATAAAAAAAATCTCCTCCTTACGCTTAAGTCATGCTGTCCATCTGTGGATAACCTACCTCCACTCTTCTTTAGGTTAACTGCTGACTCCACGGCCCACCCCATTTCCATCCTTATTAACTGCTCTATATGCAAATCCACTGTACCATCACTTTGGAAACAATTTTGTACCATACCTATCGATAAGGGAGGCAACTCCACAGAACTATCTAACTATTGACCTATAGCCGTACTGTCCACCCTCTCCAGAAATGTGTACATAAACAAGTGATGGACTACTTACTCCAAGCGAACCTACCTAGTTGCACCCAGCATGGTTTCTGTCCTAACCACAGAACTACCGCAGCCCTTGTTTCTTTTACACATTCTATCTCTCTAGCCAGAGACAACAACAAACTGGTCTCCTGTCTCTTTCTCAACCTCTCTAAAGCAATCATCACTGTCTCACACCCCATGCTCCTTTCAAAACTCTCTGATCTAGATCCTCCATCTCCTGTTTTTTTAGCTCTCTCTCGAACAGACAGCAATCTATTAAATGACTCTCCTCAATATCTCCCTTTCTCCCTATTAAGATGGGAGTTCCTCAAGTGTCACTTCTTGATCCATTGCTGTTTAACATCTTTACTAACCACCTCTACACATCCTGTCCAAACTCTCCTCTCTTACAGTATGCCAACAACTCCACAATTATCTCCTCCTCCATCTCGACCAACATACCCTTATGCAAAACTCTTTCAACTCACTCAAAAACTGGCTCTCAAATAGCCAACTCATCCTTAATCCCAAAAAGATCAAACTTCTATTCCTACCAAAATTTCTCACACATTTAAAACCCACCTTCTCTATCACATACTGTCAACAATGTGGAAACTCACAGCAAGCCTCTTGGAGCCATCATTGCTGATCAACTCAAATATGACCTGCATGTCCAATACTGTATAAAGAAAACACATAAAAACTAAGTTTACTTTATAGAAATAAACAAAATTCTTATAAACCTCTCAAGGTTGACTCCTTCCTGTGTCTACCTTCTTCCCAGTCTTCTCTACAGCTCACAAATTTTAACTAACCTACAATCTACTCTGCTATCTAAACTCATAACCACTTACCACAAAGTAGCCAGGTTTGCAGCTAACCAGATCTCAAAATCACATCATTGCCTCTCACTCAAAACTTTAAACAAGCTAGACTTCCCCCACCAACTACTACTCTCTCAGCTGACTCTCATTCATTCCATCCTCAACAAGCCCACCTCCTGTCCAGGCATCTCATCTGTTATGTCTCTTTATACTCCCTCTTGAACCCTCAGGAGCTCGAGCTAACAATGCATGGAAATATGTAAGCCTAAAAATTCTATAGGCAAAAACCTATATAGCTACTCTCCTGCCTTCTCCTGGAACATGCTACCCATATCCATCAGAAAAATAACCCATACACATGAATTCAAAAAAGCTCTCACCTGCTAAATTCCTGGACTTGTCATTGTACTAACCCAGTATAAAGTTTTCTCTTTAACTCCCCCCATTCCTAGTCTCTCTCGCCTCCCCTCCCACCGTTGAACTACTTTAACACTAGAGGCATCTCTTTCACCCACTAACTAACTCACCTCTGAGCTAACGTCTCTCTCAACTTCACCTAATTTGTACACTTATATTTTATCCTCCCCATCTTTGAGTATTAAGTCTTATCGTTCTCCTTTATGGTATACTTGATCTGTTATGAAAAGCAACTTGTAAATAGTTTAACTGCTTGTATTTATGTACTTCGCTCTGTATACTCTGTATTGTTCTCATAGAATGCTATATTAGTAACCTCTCAGTGTGCTGTTGTGGAGCTTTTCTCCCTGGGCCTCTGCTGAAAGGGGTTCTAGCTCAGTCGGACATTCCCAGTCAACAAATGTCAAATAAATAAAAATAAAGTAAATCAGCAGAACAGACAATGAGGCAAAATGTACTTTTTTCAAAATAGGCACAAGGAAAGATGTGTTCAAGATACAATCAGCAGTGTAGAAAGAGAGGAGCTTATAATGCTCAGTTTACAGTAAGGGTGGGCAGCTTAAAATCACCAAATTTAAAAAAGCAAGTCAAGGAATGGGAGGGTCGGATGGAAAAATCACTAGTAGGAAGTCACCAGCAGTGCTTGTAGTTTTTGCAGGCTTTGGTTCTTATCAGAAAAGGCAAAGGCCAAGAAATTCACTGTGTATTTAAGTATCACTCAAGAAACAATTAACCAATGAAAAAAAAATACTTGAAATATGCAGCCTGCATAATGTGTCTATCTGCCACAGAGAACAAAATCACCAGGCCAAGCAGATTTCTTAAAACAGAAAACGAATGGAACAGGTACAATTGTGTTATATTGGCTAGGCTTGTAAGGGCTGTTAAGCAGTTAGCCTAGTAATCTCCTATGAAACTATAAAGGAAAGGAACTCAGCAAAAAAGAAGTTTGAAATAACAACCAACACTGAAGATATATATATATATATATATATATATATATATATATGTGTGTAAGAGTTGCCTTTCTTATGAAAATAGTTTGAAACTGAGACCAAAGTAGCTTCTGCCTCAAAATAGACTGAGCCTGGAGAAATCTGGCCAAACACCAGGTAAGGTGGAACAAACTTTATGTACAGTGGCAAGGAGACACTTGGAGCAGAGCTTGAGAAAATATCACTGTAATATTAAGTATAACTATAGGGATAGATGATGACAAGCAATTCCAGTGTATTAACCATTTACTTTGAGTTATAAGTGATTTATTGTAAAGTGTAAGTAATAACTAACAGGAAGTACTACATCAACTGTTATTGCTCGAACCTTATGATAAAGCTAAAACATGCACATGTCGTAGAAGTATGTTTAGGAACTGACTAGGCTAAAGCACAGATTGTAGTAAGGTTTTACTGGTCAGGAATAATGAAAGAAACTGAGAACTTCTGTTCTGGATGCCCTCAATGCGAGAAGACAGACACTGTTAGGTTTTAGAATATTGCTCTCTGTCTGCAGTGCTGGTAGGATACATGCCGTCTAAACTACTAGAAGTGAGAGAGAAGGATGCTAGAAACAAGGAAATATTGTCCGAACTACCTGGCTAAATATACCTGATTCAGTATCATACTGAGGGCCACTCCAAGAGAAAAGTTTAACTTGCAGAGTATCATAATCATAAAGAAAGGCTGTGCAACAGCAAGTGCAAAAGCTGTTTAAGATGGAAGCAGAGAAGTCAGAGATCAAATGGAAGAACTCTATAATATTTGTTCTAAAGCCTGATGGAGCAGTTAGGTTTCTTAGTCATTTTTAGAAAGATGAACAGCATTTCAAAGTTTGGGGACCCGATAGAGAGTTTGGTGAAGGCATGATTTTTAACCATATTAGATGAGTGGTAAAGACAAATCCCTTTAAAAGTTGAAGCCAGGGGAAAAGACAGCCTTTTCAACAACAGCGGGCTTATTCCATTATATTGTCCTTCCCTTCGGTGTACTTGTTGTCCCTGTGGCCTTTCAAAAATTAATCGATGGAGTCCTAAAGCCCCATGTCACATGTGCTGACACTTACCTAAATGATATCATAAAACACTCTGAGAACTGGCACCTCCAGCTGTCTGTGGGACAGGCACTGCTATAGCCTCTGAGACAAGCCAAGCTGATGGTTATTGTTCTTAAGGGTGTTAGGCATCACAAGGTAAACTATTTAGGATATAGAATAGAAATAAATATTGTCAGGCTGCAGGGAAAAAAAAGCTAGCAGCAATGAGAAAATGATCTATTCCAGGCACTGAGAAGCAAGTGAGGTCATTCTTCAAGTTAGCTGTGTGCTGCTGAATTCCACCTTTTGCATCTATAGGGTTTGCAAATCTGACATGGGAGAAGATGTCTCTTAAACTAAAATGGAAAACGAGGTCGATTATGCTTTTAAACTGTTGAAAGATGTTTATGTTCAGTATCTGTTTTTTCAACACCAAATTTCAGTAAACCTTTCATAGTTCTTACTAATGCATCAGAGGTGGACAGGGCTGTAGCTGGCTCATCCGACACCCAGTACTGCTCCCCTCAACACTAAGTTGCAGAGCAAATCCCCTTCTCGGACTGGCGCTCCTCAGGAGAATTCCCACATAAACTCTGTCATATCCTCACATCCTACCAATGTGAGGAGATTTAAAAAAAAAAAAAAAAGCATTCACAGCTTCTCATATGAACCCCTTAACATCTTGTAGCTGCCCCTTTGCCCCACCCTAACAGTGTTTCTAGAGGTAGGCCTAGTTGCTGTGCCTTCACATGAGACTGAGAGGGAAGAACACCCTAAATGATTTTCAGGTAGCATGCTAAGCAAAGCATTTACATAAATTAGTTAGATGGGGGAGCATTTGGGTCCTGCTGATCCTGAGATATGAATTATAGGTTTGAATGGTCATTGGGTAATAAAGCTCTGCAGCTTTGGTGTGTGGTACATAATCTTCTGTACTTGTGTTGAACATGGTTTGCAAAATTGCTCTGGAGCAAAGGGATAGAGATGTAGATAGAAACATAAACAAAGAAAGCATGAGAAGAAACCACAGAGTCAAAAACCTTACTGGAGAAAGGAAAGTGTAAAATACCACAAAAGGCAAATGGAAATGCTTTCTGGAAATGTTATGAACAGGATGAGACTGAGCATGGCCAATGCTATAAGCACTAATAAAGAAAAGGCAGGCACTGGTCAAATGACCACAGGACATGGAATTACAGACCACTCTACACAGGCTTAAGTATCAATCAGTAGCTTGTTGCAGAAAGCCTTCTTTTTTCCCTTGTGACCACTTAAGCTTCTTTAGCTTTTTAAATGATCTCCGTATTAGCAAAAACTACAATTTCAGATTACTTTAACTACCCTTAAATAAGCTAGGACACTCAAAAGCCCCTACAGCATACCTCATTGAATTTAAAGAACACAAATGTGTCATCCTCAGCCTACATAATGGTGAAATATTAAAATTCACCTATGACTGTTGTAGCTAGCTTCATTAAGGAATTTTACACCCATTTAGAAAAATGCAGAGAGCTAACAGTGCTTACCACAACCAAATGTCATATAAAATTAAACAATAAACAATGCTGGTGGTTCACTACCATGCATAAACTATATAACAAAAGAACGAAACACCTTAAAGCTTACAGCAGATCCACAACCCATCTTCTTCAGGAAAATATCAAAAGCATCACAGTAAAAAATGCTATCGAGTCCACTAAAGGAGCTCATGAATCTAAGCTGGACTCTGAAGTCAAATGTAATTTTAAATCCTTCTTTAGCAATGTAAGAAAACTAAGAAAGTATACCCTAGCTTGCTCTGACTGTACCCATAATGACACCTCCTATTCTAAACCAGCAGCCAGTGCTCCAGCAATGACATTTATTGCCAACTTCACCCTCAAAGCTTGTATCCCAAACCATAAAATATCAGAAGTTCTTATTTCCCAAAATTGCCTCTAAAGACCATTTTCTGAAAATGATATCTCAGACCAAAAATCCTTCCTTCATGGGACTTGCTTAATTAGTGGTACCAAACATGCCCTTGCAGACACACACTCAAACTGTTTAACCTAAGTTTAGCTAGTGGTTTTGTCCCTAATGAGTGGAACAGTAATTTCATGATTCTTCTCCCTAAGCAACTCCCAACAACCGAATTACATGAATTTACATACCTGTCAGTCTCAAAGCAGTGGAGAATATTATGACTGATTTCATAAACTACAAGATCAAGAATTGTGTCTAACTTGACCTCCAACAGTTTGGCTTTAAGGATAGATCCTGTGTCTTGAATCTGAAAGGGTTACAGATGGTAGCCACATGGTTCACATGGTATGTTTTGATCTGACCAAGGCTTTCAATGTGACATCCCACACTGGCATCATACAGAAGCTAAATGCCTTCAAAATTGACACATATGTTGTAAGATGGCTAGAAAATTAGCTGAAAGACAGAACCCACAAAGTTTGAATTGCAGGTGCCTCATTAGAAAATGACCATTGGTGCCCCTCAGAGCTCTGTGCTGGGAACTCTTCTTTTTTTAGCCTGTACTTCTTAGCTCTGCAGACAGAGAGCCAAGATCTGTATCTAACAAAGTTTGTAGACAGCTGTAAACTGGGGATGATATTATTTCACCCTCTGGTACTGAAACCCTTCAGAATGAACTCTTGTCTGGTAACCTCTTGGTGTACTAAAAATGGTCTCAAACTAAATGCTAATTTAGTATCATCACTTTTGGTGGACAACCCCTTTCATCACCAAAGTGTATAGATAACACACCACTAGTACATGAAAATGTAGTCACGGCTGTAGGAATGTGGATTGATAATTCCTTCTCTTTTGACCAACCTACGTAACTGGCAAAGGAGTGTCATCAAGTTCTGAAGAGGTAATCAGTACCTTATAATCAGCATTGATGAGACCAATTATCAAGTACAGTGACCCCTTTGGAATGTATCTCATTAAACATATCAAGCAATTAGATCCCAAAGGTTCCTAATCCAAATATTTACAGGCCTAAAGTCCCTGTGCTGTCGAGATAGACTGAGAGCTCTATCCCTTTATTCAATGTCTTAGACATTTTTGATGGGAGATGTTTGTCTCACTTACTATGCCAATTGAGACATGGTTGCCTTGGACTTTCTATATCTGTGAAAGTGCAATGGCTCAATCAATACTAGAACCATGAACCTGAATCTTCATCAGTAGATATATAGAACCTCTGGAATAAACGTCCACAGCATGTTAAGCAGTGCAGCTCATTATCTTCCTTTAAACTTAACATATGTAACTGGGGGGTGTTCACAAATTTACTCTGGGATTGACTGGTGTGGCCTGGGGAAGGTAGTGGGAAATCATAAAGGGACATAAAACGGAATGGCCATGAAATATCTATGAATCTGTGTTTTGTTAAGTATTTATTGTTAGAAGGCACATTTCAATCTCTAGACAGTGTGTGATGAAAGACAGTCATTGGTGGTAAACTTGCCACTCCACAAAGGCAAGAACATTCAGATATGTGACTATATCCAAGGACATCATGTTGCTGTATGCACAAATTATACTGAAACTGTTTAGGAAGGAACTGGCAGCCCTGCCGTGCTCTAGCAAAGAACTCAATGTCTGACACTTTATTTGCTGAAATAGAAGAGCAAAAAAATGGACAGTAAATGCAATCTAGTGAGCCTGACATAGTGTGAGCAGTAGGAAAACAAAGGAAAAATTAGAGAAAGTCAGGCAGAGAGAGAGATGTTGGAGTATTGTATCACAAATAACAGCAAAATCCAAGATAGTGGATTAACTGCAGTGTCACACAAAACTAATATGAGTTATTTCATGAATTAGTACAAATTGCAGTGGAAGCTCGTGCTATTGGACTGCAGCCCCCCCCCCCAGCTGTAAAAAATAAAAAAAAAAAATAATAATTAGCGAGTCCTGGAACTCCACATATTTGTGCTTGACGTTCCTGAAACTCTACATGTGTGTGCAGGAATCCGGACTGGTTAAACAGCAGCCCAGATTAGGGAAGAAGGCATCAGACTACAGATGCCCCAGAAGTCTATGCGGTTAAAACTGCATAGACTGTAAGGGGATCGAACTCCAACATCTGCAGGCTAGATAGCAAAATGCTCCAATTAAATATACCTGGTGGCTAGAGAGAATAACTCAAGCTCAAACCTAGTGGCTAGACAGAGTAACTCAGTCTCAAACTCTGTACCTTGGATGCAGGTAGCAAGAGCCTGAATTCCTTCCCCACCACCACTTGTGAAAATTATTCATATTGTTGCCTCATATTTTTGTTCTGTTCCTCATAAAATTTGTGGTTTTTGGATTTTGAATTCACTAAATGATGAGACATTTGAATTTCACCAACAATTAAAACACACACCGCTGTCCGGCTACAATAAAGGCTGTCCTCCACCTTATTAATTCCAAGGAACGAGCGAAACTGAACGAATGGTGAAAAAGTTTTAATGTAACTCATAAAACAAATACAACAAAAGTAAACAGATTAAGCGTGCTTTCATCTCATAACCTGAGACTTCATCAGAATCATCTGTTTGTTTTAAAAAAACTTCCATATTTAAATAACCTTCCACTCTTTTCTATTGGCTAGTTTTGGAGCTCAAAAGCCTAGATATATTTTATTGTCTTATATTACAACGTTGGTAAAATGCCATATTAAAATACTCTGTTTATAACACTTTTATAAGAATGTGGTATAACTTGAAAAGCAATGCTTAAAAAGTTAAAAAAATGTATGTCACATACATACATAAATGTATACAATATAAAAACATTTGAATTTCAGACTTCATATTCTTCAGAAAGTACATGGTAACACAAAACCTTTTATTCTAGCAATTTTCTAAGTTTATAAGTTCAATATTTGAAATTTGTCCCTAGGTTTGGGGCTGTATTCCCTCATTATTGGCTTTGTCCATGTTTTCTGTGCTAAGAGGTTGAGAGCTATGGTGAGAACTGAATTCACTGAATATCTTTGATGTCTGTATTCCCACATTATTGGCTTTGTCCAGGTATTTTGGGCTAAGAAGATGAGAGCTATGGTGAGAACTAAATTCACTAAATGATGACCATTTACGTTTCAGTCTTCCTGTCTTTCAAGAAACAACTGATTTGGCATAGTGATATGTTGCTCTGGCTGTAGTGCATAGCGTCCTGGGTTCAAGACTTGGCAGTGAAATGCATGGTGGTAACACAGCATTTTATTCTAGCAACTTTCCAAGATTATACAAGCAATGTTTGAAATGTGTCCCTGGATTTTGGGCTTTTGTCCCCCAATAAATTTTGGCTTTTTCCAGATTTCTTGTGCTGCAAAGTTGAGAGATGCAGTTGAGTGTCAAGTGAATTTTACAAGGAGCTGAGAGCTTCAAGGGAAGAGAAGTTTAATGCTGCTTATGTGCTGAGTCTGCTTGCACTTTTAATAGCACAACAGGTAGTATACTTGCTTTTGATGCAGAAGGCTGTGGGTTCTATTACCACAGTATGTAGATGCTTTGCTGATACTGTACTTTTAAAGGGGATGGATTCTGCAGTCCTGAAAATGGCCTCCTTGGTGAAGATACCTAGTAACTATGAACCTGTTATCAGTTTGCCATCCAGTCCCTATTGCAATATTTTTTAATGTAATATAGGCAATTTATTCCTTAAGGGAAACAGGCACTTTATTTGTAGATTAAACAATGAAATATAAAGTTGTTTGCTAGCAGCAACCTCTTCAGTAGTTACAGATCTCTTTAATATGGAATTATTTAGATGACTTTTGCTTATGCAGAGATTGTGCATATTTACTGATACTGGTGGATTGTAGAAGTTTGAGTAGAATTTTATGATGGAAATGTTCTGAACTGGGCAGTTTTGTCATTATTGGTGCATGAATTTTGTTTCATTGTTTACTGGAAAAATGTTCAAAACAATAAATTTAAAATGCTAACAACTGTACTGTATCAAAGAACACATGTATGTTTTGTGTGCAAGGGGCCTATGATTTGAAAACAGTCCAATATCTGCTACTGGCCAGATGCATTTTCTTTGAATGTGGGTTTCAACGAATGGGAGTTTCAAGGGCAGAGAAGTTTTAATGCAAGTCTATTTTCATTGTGAGACTGCATTGCTTTGTTTAGAAGATATATATTAGTGTTTGTGCTGTAAAATGTAAAATAAAACTTTTAAATGAAATCCAAATCATCATAGAAGTAAAGCAGTATGCACATTACAGTATTTATGGTAAATCAAGCGAAATAGCCAAGTAATGGGACATTGGAATGGCTGCATGGGGGAGGCCCCATTCGACCATGATTTTGTGAGGGGGGGGGGAAGGGCAGCAAACTCAAAGACAGCCCCGGCTGAAATATACCTCTCAACTGTCCATATTTTTGCAGAATGAATAGATTTTTGTTTCTTATTTTTGGTTTGTTCCTCATAAAATTTGTGGTTTTCTGGCAAATCATTTAGGAATGAAGTCACTAAATAATGACATACATTGAGTTTCAGATTTCATACCCTTCAGAAAAATGCATGCTAAAGCAAGACCTGTTACTCTATCAACTGTCTAAGTTTATACAAGAGCAATTTTTAGTACTGTTTGTATGTTCCCCCAATATATTTGGCCTTGTCCAGATTTCCTGCGTTAAGAGTTTGAGAGGTGCATGTAAATAAATCGCTTTATAGAATTAGGTATATCCAAACCTCTCAATTGTCCCTGATTTTGGCTCAAAATGTTGCTCTCCCCCTAATAATCCCTCCGCAAAATGGCAATTTTGGACGAAAATGTTGAGTGTTTAGAATTAATTAATAATTGTAATGATCAGAGTTACAGATTATTTTTATTTCAGAAATTGATGCACCCCACTCCCCCATGTAGAGATTCTGGATGTGTCCAAGCAAGGCAAGGAGCAGTTATGCAGTGCAAGTGTGCAGAGTATCCCCCCATCCAAGGTAGATACAAGTACTACAGTGGCTTTTCATCTGTCCTTGATTTTGCAGAATGTTCTGGTTTTCTATCATATTTTTATACTGTTGATTTATGCTTCTTCTTATTCAGAAAATGTGTAAGCCTTACGTATCGAAATGCATATGACAGTATTTGTAATAAAGGACAAGATTACAGTATTTTAAGAAGCTCGTTACATTTGTTGGAGACATGCAGTCATCTTTTCAGGCTTTACCCATAAACTAAACAGAATGCCAATCTATCATGTGTGGTCCATAACCTGTGCAGTAATCCTTTAAGAAATTTATCTTGAGCTTGTTTCTTGTTTGCTGTTCATTTTTTATTTTGATCATGTTTTCCCCATGAAACTAGTAGATAGTTGTTGTCAGGCAGCAGGTCTTTTTTGGATAAGAAACATTTTTACAAATGGAGGTATCACAGGGATTGCTACTTTCAGCATGTTACTTGGTACTTTTATAACGCTGAATATAAATTATAATTAGAACTGCAGTGCAAGGAGAGGTGGTTTGAGTTGAGTGCTGCTTGTTTTTTTATACTTGATTTTGACTGGCATTCCAGTGATGTATTTAAAAATTCATTTATTTTTTCATGCCTCGCTTTTGTTTCCATCTAGATATTAAGTAAGCTGTCATGTAGCCAATGCATTGAAATATTTTTTTCTTCTACACTTCATTTTGTCTTGATTGGACTCTCATAATGAAAGTTTGGCACCCAGGGCAGTTTATTTAATTAAAGTACCAGTTTTTGTGGTTTTGAGCATTGCCCCACCCATTTCTGGTTGGCCACACCCCTTCACATTGACCCCACCCACTCCGCTGTCTCCTGCAGCCCCTCTCTGATTTGAAGTCACCAGCCGCCACTGCATCAGATGAAGGAGCTTACCCACTCTGACTCATCCCTGTCTATTTAGCTTCATAGCTTAACTGTAATGCTTGAAGCTAAATTAAAATGAATACTCTGGGCCAAATGAATAAACCTTATAACCCATCCGGACGTCAAGAAGCTTATTAAATGTCTGCAGTGTTGCACTTTATTTTAACTGGCCAACTTCTATTGCATGAACTGTCAGATAGTGCAACAGACCCACAGTATTTGCTTCAATTCCTTTAACTAAAAGTGAATGGGAACAGGCTTACATGGTCTTGTTTGACAGGAGATTGCTCATATTATAGCTGATTAACCATGACAGCACAAGACAAAGTTAACTGCTCATGCCTTGGTGCTTTTCTTTTACACAAGCAATGTGTTCCTGCCTGAGGTGCATTGTGAGTTTTGTGTTCTTCAAGATCAAAGGATCCCAGACAGATGCAATGACCTTGCAATGAAAATAAAAAAGGGGTGTGGACATGTATTTCCCAATGTGTGTGATATGGGGGGGGGGGTGTATCCTCCCTGAAGAAAAATGCTTTTGTTGTTATTTTATTCAGTGGTCAATCTGCTTATGAATTGTACAAGCTTGTACACTTGTTACAAGCATAAGTATACTCAAGCTGAGAGTTTAAAGTTGTATTTCTTTGAGAGATGTATAAGTTGTCTTTAGGACTAATGCTACATCAATGTGAATTATGTCCAGATAGACACAAATCTCCTTTAAGCTGATTTGGAAGTGAGAAAAATTCAATATCTTCACAGAGAGAGAGTTTTGCTTCTTCCAGATTACCTGTTAGAACCAGATGCTCTTATTCCAGTATGAGAAGTGTTCACAATGACCACAGTCTGGCTGCAGTGATGGTCCCTACTGCTAAGGGACATTAATACAAAGAAACAAGGCTTCACAGCATTGCTAAAAGTCTAAATATGAACAAATAGATATGGATCCAGCAGACTTGTACTGTTTTTATCAGGCATTGCACAGTTAACTGTAATGATAAAGAACCTTCAAAGAGAAAACAAAAATGACGTACTACTAACTCGTGTATCTGTTCTATCAGAAAAGAATAGCTTACTAGCAGTGACTTTTTATACACTACGACTATGCACCCAAGAAAGAATATCTATCCATTTGCCCCAAGGAGTGTCATGAAGGTTTTGCATTATACCATGCCAAAAACACTGTTTTGCAGTTTATGTAACAATACAGATCATTACATTAAAGTTTCACCCATGGCTACTATTTTGTCCATACAGTTCCAAATCAAATGTTTAAAGCCTATCTATACAGGCGAATTGCACCTGCAAAATGCTACATACAACTGCCAGTCTTGCTATGTGCCTCAAAGACTTCAAAAAAAAAAAGTTTCAAGGCTTTAAATGCAATACATGAGGGAAATAGCAGTTCCGTAAAACAAATTTCTTCAAAAGCTAAGCCATGAAAGAAAAAACATCAACTATCCAATCCAATCCATTATAATGGACATTAATACAAAAGACACTGTTTTTGCTGAAAGGCAAGTTTCCCTGCACCTCTTTGTTGACTGTACAGTCTATGAAAATGTGCATAAACATTTTTTTTCCAACAACCCCCCCCCCAATACACATACAGCAGCAACTCCAAGTACAGTAATTTTTGAGATTACACACCAGTAGTGATAACGGAAAAAATTATTTAACTGCACTGTTCTTTGACCACCCAATCCATCCCACAGCCCAACAACTCTAAATACACTCACTCTGCGATCAGACAACTGTGGTGTGCACCATTATCACTTTAACATGTACACACTGATTTTTGACAAAGCAGAAATCATCGGAACATGACAACCTAGTACTGTTTCACCAAGACAGAGAATTTTGATAGAATGAATAGAACGTGAGGCAAACATGGTGACAGACAAAAAGAAATTCAAGTTAGAGTAAAGGTATATTAGTCACATATCAGTATTTGTGTAACTGCAATTTTCTAAATGACTCACTTTTACAAGAAGCCAAATACTGGACAAGTTACCAAGAAATATCTAAACCTGTAAGAATAAAAGCTACGGAATTTTTTCTACTTTCACTTTAACCTTAGAAGCACAGGAGAAAATTATTTATGTATTCATTCATGTATGTACATTTATTTATTGAGTTTATCAGGAAAGTCCCTTCTTTATTGGGGGCCGTGGGAGAAAAGCTCTGTATAAACATATGCATAAAAATGAATACACATTAGCTGGTAATATTAAACAATAAAGTAAAAAAAAAAAATGACATACAATCAGCAGGCCATATTAACATATATAAAGTTTGTCATTAAAGTTCACTGCATATAAATACAAATAACACATTATTAGAGCAGGAGACAATAACCAGAAGAAAAACAACAATACAGACAGAAAAGTTTAAGTAGCATAAAACTAAGCAGTGATGATTGTACCTCTCCACAGCCAAGATTTTCACAGAATGTCTAAATGTTTGCATCTCATTCCTGGCCTGTCCCTTATAAATTGTGTTTTTTTTTTTGGCAAATTGTGAGGACTGAAGTCACTAAATAATGACATACATTTGAGTTTCAGACCTAATGTCCTTCAGAAAATGTATGCTAATACATGACCTGTTATTCTAACAATGTTTTAAGCTTATAAGAGCAATATTTAAAATCTTTGATTGATTTTGGGCCTTTATCCCCCACCCCATTGTTTTTGGCTTTGTCCAGCTTCCTTGTGCTTACAGGTTGAAAGATATGATTACAGTAGATGAGTCAAGATGTGAGGACAGAAAAAGAGAGAGGGTAGGGACAGACTGATGGTGATAGCTTGTTTTTTGGGGGGATAATTAAAAGTGTAGAGGTGGAGGACAAGTAAAAGGAAAGTAAAATGGATGTGAGTGCAACAAAAGAGGTTTGTAAGGGAAGCGAGAAAGACAGACAGAGGGGGTTTAGTGAGGATGAGACCATTAGCATAACCATGAGGAAGTTAGGTGTTATTTCAGGTTATGCTTAAAATTTGTAGTAAAGATGTCTTGTTTTAAGGTAAGTGAAATGGAGCTCCGGTGCTTAGTGCTGTAGGTTGAGTAGAGACCGTCACCTGCACTGTTGTGAGACTTGGTGGTACTCTGGAGACTTCTGCTGTGTGAGCAGAGGTTCCTAGGTAGAGAGAAATTTTTGAGGCTATTTTGTAGCGAAGGACAGGTGTAAGGTTTCAGTATTATTTTATAGGCAGTAAGTAGTAGGGAGTAGGTATGGTAATTTGAGACCGCTAAGGTGCTTCAGTGCTAGGCAATGGTGAGAACAGTTTGATACGTTGGATGCAAACATAGCTGTTTTGTTGTAGCAAACCTCTTGTTTATTTTGTAAGTTAGAATAGAGATTGGTCAGAATGGGTGATGCATAAAGAAGTGAGCACAGAAGGTAGGTTGATGTTAAAGATTTCTTAGAGAAAGGGTTTGGGTCAGGAGAGGAAGCCCAGCTTTTGATGAGTTTTCATAATGGCATGAGTGATGTACTGACCTGTGTTGATGATCTGATGAGAGGATGTTGAAAGATAGTTTCTCTACTGACAAAGATTTGAAGGTAAAAAGCATTACTTTACTTTTTTTAGCATTTAAGAAAAGTTAGTAGTCACCTAGCCAGGACTCTAAGGAGGAAGAGTTGTCGTGGGTCATCTTATAAAGTAAGAGGAGGTGTGGTGTTGAGCATATGAGAGCAGCATCATTTGTATATTGAATTGTGTAAGCATCCATGGTAGCTTGGTGAAGGACATTTGTAAAGATGTTGAACAGTTAAGTGCCTTGAATTTATCCCTGAGCCACACTGACAGAGTCAGACAGGAAAAGGAAAGAGATCATGTTTCCATTTTACAGCCTGTAGTCTGTCGGTGGGATAGCTGTGGAATGAGGAAACAGATGACTGGGAGTGTCCAAAGGAAGGCAGTTTGTAAAGTAGGCATTGGTGTGATACCGTGTTGAATGCTTTCAACATCTCTAAGGAAGGAAATTAGGTTGCCGGTGTGATGCCTGTGCACTGGCCTAGCAATCAAGGAGCCTCAACCCTCGCCACTAACAGCAGTGAGGGGCATCCACATAGGGGAGGATAGCAAATGCACACACAGTTAAGTACAATTTCCCTTAAGAGCACACAGAGATCACAGTCAGTCTGGGGCTGGTTTCTCCCTTTCTCTCCAGATCCCCAATATGACTCCCCTGTGGCACAGCTAATCAGTCCAGATCTCAGCCTAGTAGGCAAGCTAAAACCTCCAGCATCTGCTCTGTGCAAACAGGGCTTCGTGCCCCTGCTCAAGTAGCTGACACACACACACACACACACCCTTTGAGATATGAGTTATACACAAACACAGACAGTCTTGGGGAAGGCTGGCACAGATTCTCCAGCTGTGCCCCCTTTCTGCCCAGTCTAAAAGGTAGTACCAGCTGCCACCACCCACTAATATCAGCTACTAAAAAGGCCCTTAACAAAGGGTTCCAATTATTACTGTGCAATATTATTATCCAAATGGTAAGTGTGACTGAACAGCAAAGCCTATTAGAGTGACTTGGACAGTGTCACTATATACATGCAACAAACTCTAGAGCTTAAATTATCTCTACACAAAACAGCCACAGTTGAAATGTTTAAAAATACTTAATAATAAATAATAAAAACACAAGACAATACTTCTTACTACACAGTGCTAGTCAAGAGTTCAGAGATCAGAAAATTCTTAAAATAATACAGTAGAATAGTTCTGACATCAACACAGAAAAAAAACACTTAGTCTAATCTTCCTATTTCTATTTCCTAGCTATTTCAAAGAGAAACACTAAAGTCTAAGATCCCACTTACATACAGACACAGGCAGAGTGCTGGTGAGTTGGATATTCTCAAGACAAGTGCAAAATGCTCTCTGATTCTCTCTAAATTGATAACACAGTGCTGCTTCACATTACATCATTCTTAACAATTTTCTGTTTTCCCAGGCTAACAGAAACTCAGAGGTTAATAGCCCTTTTGTTCTTGCAGCTGGTCAGGAAGCCAGAGCAATAAAAGAAAGTATACATGTAAATTCTAGCTATTAACTCTGGCCTCAAAACAATAGGAAGAATTCCTTCATTTAGACACCTCGGCTCTGAGTTTTGACATCAAACAATTACACATTGCTTGACTTAGCCTTCCTACAGCAGAGTGCACTGTTGTTACATTTTTGCAGTTCCACATTTAACAGCATTTTCTTCTATATAAGAGAACAAGCCTGTGGCTTATATTAATATTTACAAATGATAGAATTATCTACAAAGTTTTATCTGGCTAGGCTGGCAGCCTTCATCTATCTTCACGTATCTTCCCGCCCTGAAGATCTCAAGCTAGTTTTTCAAGTGACCCTTGAGAAACATTGCTTGAGAGGGTTAGGTCTATCTGAGTATATCTTACCCCAGTCCCTATTTTGAGAGCCCATTCGGGTTGGCATTGCTAATCCCACTGTGGTGCTGCACTGACATATATGCTTGCAACCCTAGACTCCATCTTAGCATTTTGCTGTCTGGCTGTGTGTAACCATGTTAGGGGATTGTGCTCTGTCACTACAGTGAATTTTCTTCTATGCAGATAAGGCTGAAGTTTCTGCAGTGCCCACAGTATGGCTAGACATTCCTTTTCTACAGCGGCATAGCATTCCTCCCTGGGTTGGAGCCTATGACTGAGATAAATCACTGGGTGCTCTTCTCCCTCTGAAGAAATCTGGCTAAGTATAGCCCCCACCCCATGGTTCAAAGCATCCACCTGCACAACAAATTATTTGCTGTAATCTTAACTGGCTAACACAGGGGGTCCTCCCAAAGCTTCTTTAAGCTTCTGGAATGCCTCCTAACATGCTGTGGTTCACACTACCTTATCTGGCCTGTTCTTCCTTGTCAGGTCTGTGAGGGGAGCAGTTATGGTACTATAACTGGGGATGAACTTTCTGTAGTACCCTGCTGTCCCTAAAAATGCCCTCACCTGCTTTTTGGTAACAGGTGCAGGCCATGCCTGAATGGCTTTTACTTTGACAAGTTCTGGCCTGATCTTACCACTCCCCACTCTATGTCCCAGGTAGGAGACCGCTGCCATACCCACCTGACATTTGCTGGGCTTAATGGCCAACCCTGCCCTCTGTAGTCTGCCCAGCACCTCCCTGACATGTTGAAAGTGCTCTTGTCAGGAATGGCTGTAGATGGCAATATCATCTAGGTAAGCAAGGGCAAACCCTCCTGCTAGGATATGATCTACCATCCTCTGGAAAGTCACTGGGGCATTTTACATCCCAAAGGGCATCTTTGTGAACTCATAAAAGCCAAAATGAGTCACAAAGGCTGACTTCTCTTTAGCCCTAGGAGTCAAGGGCACCTGCCAGTAACCCTTGGTAAGATCAGTGTTTGTAAGATACTTAGCCTTACCCAGCTGCTCTAGGGCCTCATCTGTCCTAGGCATGGGGGTAAGCATCTGACTCTGTGTGACTATTTAGTTTCTTGTAGTCCACACAAAACCTGGTGCTGCCACCCTTCTTTGGCACCAGCACCACTGGGGAAGCCCAGGGCCTGTTGGACTCTTGAATTGCCCCTAGTTCCCACATCTCCTCTATCTCCTCCCTCAGAGTCTGTTTGACTCTGTCAGGCACCCTATAAGGGCCTGCCTAATAGGCCTTTGGGGTCCTGTATCCACCTGGTGCTGCACCAGGTGGGTGGACCCTGGTTTCCCAGTGAAAATGTCCCCAAACTCCTGTAATACTGCTTGGATTTCTCAAACCTGAGTAGAAGATAGCTGCTGGAACACTGACACCCCTTCCACTAAGGTGTCAGTCTGAGCCTCACTGAGATCATTCGCCAGATCTCCCTCAGACTCCTCCTGAAACCCACTGCAAATACTCAGCGCAAGGGCCTTCCTATTATGGTAAGGTTTCATCATGTTAACATGGTACAATTTGTGCTCCTGCCTAGCAGTTCTACAATGTAGTAAACATCACTTACCTTCCTTATCACCTTGTAGGGTCCCTCCCAAGCTGCTTGCAGCTTGCTGTGTCTGACAGGAATGAGAACTATTACCTTCTGCCCTACAGCATACTCTCTAGCTCGAGTATTCCTGTCATACCATACCTTTTTCTGTTGTTGGGCTTCTGCTGGGCCAAGCCCATGAGTTTCCTGAGCCTTGTCCTGAGGTTTAGGACATATGCCATAACAGACTCCTTGTGAGATTCTCACTCACCTTCCCATGCATCTCGAATTAAATCTAGAGGTCTCCTCACCTTATGCCCGTACAACAACTCAAAGGGTGAAAAACCTGTGGATTCCTGGGGAACCTCTCTGTAAGCAAACAACAGATGGGGCAAATATTTGTCCCACTCCCTCTTAAACTGGTCTGTAAATGCCTGTAGCATGGACTTGAGTGTAGAGTTTAACATATCAACAAGACCATTAGTCTGGGGATGGCAGGGGGTGGTCTTTGTGTGCTTCACCCCACACTACTTCCACAGACAAGCCAGCAGATCTGACATGAAGTTGGCACCTCTGTCAGTCAGTATTTCCTTTGGGGAAACCTACCCTGCTGAAAAATCTCTAACAATGCATTTGCCACTTTTTCTGCCTCAATAGAGGACAAAGCTGCTGCCTCAGAGTATCTTGTAGCATAATCTACTATGACTAGGATATATTTTTTCCCAGTGGAACTTGGGGTACTCAGAGGCCCCACAATATCCATACCTATCCTCTGATATGGCTCCTCGATTACAGGCAAAGGCATCAAAGTGCTCTCACCTTGTCTCCTACCTTGCTTACCTTTTGGAACTGCTCACAGGTCCTGGAGTACCCTGTAACATCTCTGGAAATTCCAAGCCAATAGAAGTTCTACATAATACGTCTCTTTGTAAGTTTTATGCCCATATGACCTGCAAAGGGAATATCATGAGCTATGGCTAGACGTGCCAGATGATGGGCTCTAGGCACTACCAACTGCTGTACCATCTCACTTTCTAGCCCTCCCTCAGGGGTCCACTTTCTATACAGTAACCCTTTGTCTCAGTATACAGATTCCCCCTTCCCTTGAGAATCCGGTGCCTCACTATTTACCCGCCTCAGGCCTTGCAATGTAGGGTCTGAAAGCTGAGCCTGTCTCAACTCTGTCTTTGTAACCCTTCCCAGCTCCCCTTCCACTGGAAGTTTGGCATCCTCTGACAGTAGTGCCTCACTGTCAGCCTGGGTACTAGCACTCACCTCTCCCTTTGCAGTTACTCTGTCCAAGAGAATATCAGTACCCACAAGCAGCTGTGGCTTACCTTCAGTCTCAGTGCTACAACATAGCTTCCTCCCTGAAGTAACCACCTCACCAGTCTTGGCAGCAAGTATGCAGTCTGTGTGGGTCGCACCCAGGTTGCTAGACTCACATGCTTGTCTCAAAGCCTGACTGTGTGTAACTGCATTAACACATAATAATGCCTCATCAAAATCCTTCCCTATCAGGACATCTGCAGGATGGTAGTTCAGTAACCCTGTTGTCTCAAGACAACCTACTATTGGCATTTTGTCTTCCCCACTTACTGGCTCCCTAAACCTTTGTTCCCTACCATGCCTCTGTGTACATCTGTATGCCACATGGCCCAATGGTTGCATTCAAAACATTTAACCCTAGGTCCTGGATGTGTACCTTGACCAGTGGCTTTCCCTGCTATTAGCAGATTCTGTTGGGGCAGTCTCGGCTGCCCACCATGGGTTCCTTTAGACCCATGAGCAGTACTGGGGGGTCCCTTTCCTGTTCAGGGATGTGCTGCTTGCCAGGTATAGGTCTCTTCCTCCTTCCCCAACTCATCTGAAGTAGCACATTGTCTGTCAGCTAACCAGATCCTCATGTCCTCAGGCAAAGTGCTAAGGGCTTGTTCCGTCACCAAAAGGTCTGCCAACCCTTCAAAAGTGATGACTTGACATCCACTCACTCACCTATGAAAATAAGTGCTCAGTTCAACAACCTATTCACACTCACTTTTATCTACCTTGCGTCTATGCTCATGAAACTTTTTCCTGTAAGTTTCAGGTGTTAGCTTAGAGAATTCTAACAAACAGTTCTTAACAGCAGTATAATCAAAACATTTGTGATCAGCAAGTTTAGACAACACAGTTACAGCTTTACCATGGAGTAAGGGGGTCAGGAACCAGACTCAGAGCCTTTGGTCAACATCATACTGTTTACATACCCTTTCAAACATATGAATGAAACTATCAAAATTATCACCCTCTTTAAACTGCGGAAGAAATTCACTGACCTTTTGTGCTTCTGGGGGTCCAGTTACTCCCTTCCCCATTAGCTCCATGACTCTGGCGAAGAGTCATGATCTCCTTTTTGTGCTCCTACTGCCGCTCCTTTTCCACAGCTTCCATTTCCAAATGCCTGGCCTCCAACTCAAGTCTCCTTAGCTCCAGATGGATTTTTAAGTCCTCTGTACAAAGGTTGAGCTGTCCATTCCCTGAGTGTTGTACATCTCCACGGCCAGTCTGATCGTCCTCCTGGTTGCTGTTTTCTGATGTAGCTGTGACCACAGCTGCAGTTATGTCTGCCTTAGTCAGGTTTCCCTGAACCAGTCCTTTAGCATGGCACATCTCAGCCAACTGGGCCCTTGCCAGCTTTCCATACTCCTCTGCTGACATGCTTGCCTGCTCTCCCTGACTGACTAAGCTAACAAAAGAAATAAAACAATTCTAATCTGAACTCTGAGTATTCACTGCGTGAGTGATTTAGAGCATAAAAACACGTTCAGTGATCACTGTACACAAGCTACAGGAATTCACACTAACCACACCACTACAAGCCAATTAGTATTTACCAGCCAATTAATATGTGGTGTGGATATCCCACCACTGCAAAACAATATGTGATGCCCGTGCACTGGTCCAGCAATTAAGGAGCCTCAATCCTTACCACTAACACCAGTGAGGGGCATCCACATAGGAGATAATAACAAATACACACACAACAAAGTACAATTTCCCTTAAGAGCACACATAGATCACAGTCAGTCTGGGGCTGGTTTCTCCCTTTCTCTCCAGATCCCCAATAAGACTCCCCACTAGCACAGCTATAGGGTCCAGATCTCAGCCTAGTGGGCAAGCTAAAACCTCCAGCACCCTCTCTGTCCCACCAGTGCTTCGTGTCCCTGCCCAAGTAGCTGACGCACACACACACACACACACACACTTTGAGATATGAGTTATACACAAACACTCCTGGGGAAGGCTGGCACAGATTCTCCAGCTGTGCCCCCTTTCTGCCCAGTCTAAAAGGTAGTACCAGCTGCAACCACCGACTAATATCAGCTACTAAAAAGGTCCTTAACAAAGGGTGTCCAATTATTTACTGTGCAGTATTATCATCCAAATGGTAAGTGTGACTGAACAGCAAAGCTTATTGGAGTGACTTGGACAGTATCACTATATACATGCAATGCACTCTAGAGTTAAAATTATCTCTACACAAAACAGCCACAGTTGAAAGTTTAAAAAATATTTAATAATAAATAATAAAAACACAAGACAATACTTCTTATTACACAGTGGTAGTCAAGAGTTCAGAGATCACAGGAAAATGCTTAAAATAATACAGTAGAATAGTTCTGACATTAACACAGAAAAACACTTCGTCTAATCTTTCTTATTTCCTAGCTATTTCTGAGAGAAACACTAAAGTCTAACGTCCTACTTGCATACAGACACAAGCAGAGTACTGGGAGTTAGATGTTCACAAGACAAATGCAAAACACTCTCTCTGATTCTCTCTCTTTAAATTGATAACACAGTGCTGCTTCACATTACATCATTCTTAATAATTTTCTCTTTTCCTAAGCTAACAGAAATAAAGAGGTTAATAGCCCTTTTGATCTTGCAACTGGTCAGGAAGCCAGAGCAATAAAATAAATTATACATGTAAATTCTAGCCATTAACTGGCCTCAAAACAATAGGAAGAATTCCTTCATTTAGACATCTCGACTGAGAGTTTTGACATCAGTTACACAATGCTTGTCTTATCTGCCTTCCCACAGCAGAGTGCACTGTTACATTTTTTTGCAGATCCACATTTAACAGCATTTTCTTCCATTTAAGAGAACAAGCCTGTGGCTTATATTAATATTTACAAATGGCAGAATTATCTACAAAATTCTATCTGGCTAGGCTGGCAGTCTTCACCTATCTTCACAGCTGGTATATCTGTTATAGCTTATGGTTTTAGTAAAACTAAGCAGAGCAGTAGCAGTGCTGTGGAGTGGTGGAGAGGAGATTATCACTGAGGTGGGATAGGAGTCGGGAATGAAAACATTTTTCCAATATTTTAATAAGGGGTGGTAGAACAGTTATGGTTCAGTAACTGGATGCTCCATCTTTACACACAGGTATAATATGAAATGTTTTCCAGATAGACAGTACATAGCTGTATGCAATGTATCGGTTCATTACTATACATACAGGGTATGTAAGACCATCAGCAGCAATTCTGAGATATTCTGGTGGCATATTTTCAGAAGTTGTGGCTGAATTTTTTAGTCTTAAAGAGGAGTTTCTTGGTAGTAGGTACTTATTGGAAGGAGAAAGGAGTTTGATGGTGATTATGGTCGGTAGGGATAGTGCGAGTAGAGGGTGATTTGGTTTTTAAGCATGGAGAGAACAAATTGTGTGTAATGTGTATTGAATTAGGTAGCTGTTTAGTTAAAGTATTTTATGATAACCTGGGCCACAAGGACAATATAAGGTAGCAGTCTTTTTCTGGTGAGAATCATAGCATAACTTCATATACACATGAAGCCATGCTGTGATTCTCACCAGGAAGAGACTGCAACCCTAAACTGTAAATATATACTATATTTTCCCCTTGTCTTTGTGGCTACCCTAAATTGTAAGTATATACTAGATTTTCCCCTTGTCCTTGTGGCCCAGATTATGGCTGAAAATGGTCAGAGAAGGACCAACTGGTTAATTAATTAAAATGCTCCTCCAATAAAATCCTGTTTCCACTTGTGCTGAAATGGAACTCTAATAAGGTATGTACATGCAACCATGGTTATGGTAATACCTAAATACCCAGTCTGTGCTTCCACTGTAAAACCGATGTTTAATGGCATGTGATCAGTCCACATTTAATCTCTGGAAAGAACTCTAACCAAAAAAGGATTGTGCTGCCTTTCAGAATATACTGCTGGGGTTACTGAACTCCAATCTGAGGGAAGCAAACATGTAAAACAAATATCAATAACCAAAAAACAAACATGACAAATTAAACTATTCAATGACTCCAAGACTATGGAATGAGCTTCCCTTTCATTTAGAATTGAGTCATTACACATGACATCATCTTGGAATTACAGTATTGAAAATCAAGTACCTGTCACAATGGCCTACTACCTGAATGATTTGCTGGAAGCCATGACAGGTACAGTAGCCTGTGTTGCACTGGGTAGGGAAATGCATGCTTTGGGTGCTGAAGCCATTACAGATGAAGGTAACTATCAATTTCAAAAGACAGGCTACTGCATATGATCTATTGAATTAGTTTATTTTCATCAGATTCTCTAATGTGGCTAATTTATTTTCATTAGATTCTCTAATGTGGCTTTTTATTTTATTTTATTGTATTTTTACAGCAGTAGCTATTCTTTGTTTATGTTTACTGGGTGTGGGAAATGCTTAGTTTACCCACAGCTAGCATGGTCCAGTCACAAGGGTAAAGTACAAGTGACCAAACGAGAAATCCAGTCTTTGGTAAACAACCACTACCCAAACCCCAACATCAACTGTTACTATTGTAGTGCACCCGCAGGTGTAGCTGAAGAGATATGGGTTCCTTCCTACCTGACTCTGGCGACACCCCTATTAGACGCAACACACCAAGGTGGCAAGAGGGATGGATTTTATTCTAGGTGACACATCTAGTTTAAAAAGGCAATAGCACTACCATAAACAAATTATTCAACAGTGCACCAGTTAGCAGTAAGGCAAGGTTAGAATATGCATGCAATGAAAACATACACTCACCTTATTCCGCAGAACTCAACAGAAGAAGGTCTTGACATTCAAACATGCACTAAGAAGGCAATATCAATGAGTAGTAAAGCTTTATAATGTAGCAATACAAACACAGGAAAAAATGCAATGTTATTAAGCATTAAAATAGTTATAATACAACAATACAGATATGAGAAAATGCAATGTAATTGAGCAGCAAAATTATTGAAGGCAGCAGTACTAACACGAGCAAAATGCAATGCCATTGAACAATGAGGATTTATAATGCAACAATACAAATATGAGAAAATGCAATGTCATTGAGCAGTAAAGATTCTTTAAGGTAGATGTACTAACATGACAAAATGCATTATCATTAAACAATAAAGGTTTATAGTGCCATAATACAAATATGAGAGAATGGAATGCCATTCAACAGTACTAACACCCTCTACCTCCTTGATCAATTCTAAACAGACCAACTATGAAACACTCTATTATACCTTGTTCACTGGCCAGTGACTACTTACATGATGGGGCCCAAGTTGGAGCTCATGTGGATTCCAGTTATTTGTAATCCACAAATCATTAAAGAGGGGGGGCACAAGCGTATAAAAATATAAAGTGATGGCGAGAGCCTATCACCACTCCATCGAGAATATCCTAGTGACCAAGCGCCATGGTTCCTCTGATGAGAAAGGTAGAAAATCACCTACCAGAACTATAGTAATCATCTATGGCTTCTCAGTACTAAGCCCAAGGGAACTCCTTTTCTTGCTGAATCATAGCAGGCGTGGAACTACTGGTTTTCAGACTTCTCTCCTGATTCCACAAAATACCATATCCAGGATTTCGGCAAGAGACAGACAGAATCTGCTACTTTACTTCCCTGTCCCAAACACTAAAAAAGAAAATCCAGTCATGCTGCAAGGCCATTTATCCCTTCAGCTCCATGTTTCAGTCTTTCTTCTTTCAGCTAGTGCTCCAGAATCCTCTTTCACTTTCAAAATTGTCTTTTATATTCCTGAAAAGGAGCTCCACTGTGGTGTAACAGAAAACTACAGTATATTACTTCTACATGAAATACAGTGGGAGCTACTCTATTATACAAAAGTATTATTTAAATAAAAAGAAATGTTTTACCAATTTACAACTGCAAAGTATTTTGCTCCTATGAGGAAAGAGCACCAAGACATGAGCACTTAGTTGTCACCCATCCATGTCAGGTGGTCCTCATCTCAGAATTTTCCGTGCAAATTCCTAAACTTAACACTTCTTTTTTTTATAATTATTGTACAAATGTATACAGTATAGATGATTATGACTGGGTAGTAGTCATAACCTACTTATTATATGATGCCAGGAAGGTGAATCTTGGCATCCATGTCGAGATCACATAAGAATGTATTATGCTCTGTGACATGACCGTAATTCTTTGTAGTGCATGGAGCTTTTTCTGTTCTATGTACTGCTTGCTACAGAGAAAAATTGTGAAGTGTTTTGCAGGCATTTAAAGCCATAAAACACATAGAGGCCACTCTCAGAAAGGCAGTGTGTAATGCTGTACGTCACATTTGCACTAACTTTTCACAACTCTCAACTGTCCGCATTTATAGAAAACATTTAGATTATTGCTTCATATTTTTGGTTTGTTCCTCATATAATCTGTGTTTTTTGGACAAACCATTGAGGACTGTAGTCCCTAAATAATGACATATATTTGAGTTTCAAAGTTCATATCCTTCAGAAAATACATGCTAACACATCCTGTTATTCTAGCAACTTTCTAAGTTCATTAGAGGAACTTAGAAATACCTTACTGGTATGGACAGCAGGCAGAAACATATTTTTTATTTCTGCTGCTGTCATTTTTTGTTGAGTATAAGTGGATTTAACTGCCTAGTGCTACACCCGACCTGAACAACTTTAGCAGGGGGTGCTTAACATTTGTTAAGGTCTGGTCTCTCACCACTCAGATGTTTAACTGGTTTGTCTTTTTCTGAACATCATAGTGTAATCATTGCGCTCCATGCACTACATGATTTTATAGACTGTTTTAGAAACATCACACATTGTAAACAGTGTCACCTTTATATTCTGTTTTAGAAATGTAACACATTAATCAAACATTTAGTTTCACTTAGTTCTACACAGTCTTTACAATTTAAAATAAATATATGATAAATCAGTTCTCACCACTCCATTGACTCTTGTTATAGTGAACCCCTGCTGGAGAAAACTGCAAGCTGTCAAAAGATCTAATGAAAACTTGCAGCTATTTCAAGTCTGCAGAAAAATAATAAACAGTATTTTGGGGGACTTCATTTCTGCCCCTGAATTCACTACTGCCTTTGAGCCCAAACAATCCTGAAGTACAAGACAGTGAAAGACAGTGGCAGATGGTGTCTTCATATCAAAGGGAGGGCTGCAGGAGACAGCTGAATTGATGGGGCCAACATGAAGGGTGTGTCCAAGTAGAAAGGGGTGGAGCCATGCTAAAAACCAAAAAAAAAACTGGGAATTTAATTAAATACGCTGCCCAGGGTGCCAAACCATCATTATTAGAGTCCAGTCTAGACAAAATGAATTGTAGAAGAAAAAGTATTTCATTGCATTGGCTACATGACAGTTTACTTAATATGTAGAGGGAAACAAAAAGGTTGTGAGGCATGAAACATAAATAAATTACTTTTTAAATTAATTACTGGAATGCCAGTCAAAATCAACTATAAAAAACAAGCAGTACTCAACTCAAACCACTTCTCCTTGCACTGCAGTTCTAATTATAATTTATATTCAGCTTTATAAAAGTACCAAATAACATGCTGAAAGTAGCAATCTCTGTGATAACCCACTTGTAAAAATGTTTCTTATCCAAAAAAGACCTGCTGCCTGACAACAACTATCTACTTGTTTCATGGGGAAAACATGATCAAAGTGAAAAATGAACAGCAAACAAGAAACAAGCTCAAGATAAATTGCTTAAAGGATTACTGCACAGGTTATGGACCACACAGTATAGATTGGCATTCTATTTACTTTACGGGTAAAGCCTGCAAAGATAACTGCAAGTCTCCAACAAATGTAATGAGCTTCTGAAAATACCACAATCCTGTTTTTTTTTTTACAAACACTGTCATATGCATTTCAATACTTAAGGCTTATACGCTATCTAGTTATGTAAATATTCTCTGCATGGCAGCAACAAAAAGGCTTTCAATGTTGGTAATTCTTTAACAGTATGTTTATTAAAGCTTACTTGCATCTTACAGTCTCAGACAAGCTTATCTGGTGGTCATTATAGCATTGCTACTTAAACACAGAGCAACAGGTACTGCAACAACATGCATTTTCTGAATAAGAAGAAGCATAAATAAAAAATATGACTGAAAACCAGAACATTCTGCAAAATCCACGACAGATGAAAATCCACTATAGTATTTGTATCTACATTGAATGGGGGGATACTCTGCACACTTACACTGCATAACTGCTCCTTGCCTTGCTTGGACACATCCAGAATTACTATGTGGGGGAGTGGAGTGAAGAAGTATGTCACAATTTGAAATGTCTCTGGCTGACGGTGATGGCCCTGACACATTTGTCATACCTCTCAGCCTCAAAGCAAGAAATCTGGACAAAGCCATAAACAAAAGTGGGACAAAGGCCCAAAAATAAAGACAATTTTAAATATTGCTCTTATAAACTTAGAAAAATAATAAAATAGTAGGTCTTGCATTAGTATGAATTTTCTGAAGGGTATGAAATCTGAAACTCAAATGTCTGTCATTATTTTCTAAATTCAATCTTTAATGATTTGCCACTAATTTGCCAGAAAAAGTACAGTTTTGTACCTACCATAAATGTAGATGTTCGAGGATCCACATTGCTGCAGTCCTAACTATTGGGTAGTCCGCTGTCCAGTCGGCCCGAATACCAAAGTATATGGCTGACGTCGGTCAGGGCGCATTAGACTGACGTCAGTACGTCAGGGTACTAATGCGCATGACCGACGTCATATCCTCAGTCTTTTCTTGCCCCAGATGTCAGAAGACCCTGAAAAGATAAGGCCAAAAACAAAAACTCCCAAAATACCTGCACCAAAAAATATATATACAATATATACACAATTAGCAGAATATAACCTCACCTACACAACCACCCCTAAACACAGAGGGGAAGGAGGGAGGGTAAATTGGACTGCAGCAATGTGGATCCTCGAACATCTACATTTATGGTAGGTACAAAACTGTACTATGTTCTTCATTCCACATTGCTGCAGTCCTAACTATTGGGTAGAATCCCAAAGCAGAGGTAAGGGAGGCTGGCAAATCATAAGGAAGCAGGAACTGACAACATGCCTTGCAAAATAGCTGTGGCAAAACCAGCCCTAGACTTAGAGTAGAGAGGAAGGTGATAATGCTTAGAGAAAGTATGCACTGAACTCCAAGTAGCTGCCTCCAAAATATCCTTAGTTGCCACCCCCCTTAAAAATGCTGTGGAAGTGGCAGTAGCCCTAGTGGAATGAGGCCTAATCCCAGCTGGAATCTCCTTGCCATGATGGGAATAACAAAATGTAATGCAACACCCAATCCACCTAGAAATAGTTTGTTTTGACACAGGCTTGCCCTTTGAACTCAAAGCAAAAGAAACAAACAACTGCTGAGACTGCCTAAAATCCTTAGTCCTGCTCAAATAATAACGCAATAGCCTGTGTACATCTAAAGTGTGCAAAATCTTTTCCCCTTTATTTTGGGGATCTGCATAAAAGGTAGGCAAATGAATAGTTTGGTTTAAAGCCACACTAGAAACCACCTTAGGCATAAAGGAAGGATTAGTACGTAAAGATACCCTATCCTTATGAAAAATCAAAAAAGGGCTCCACTGCCATAAGGGCCTGCAACTCAGAAACCCTTCTTGCAGAAGTAATGGCCAACAAAAAGCAGTCTTCCATGACAAGTATTTCAATTCAGCAGTAGCCATGAGGCTCAAAAGGTTGTAGAGTAAGTTTCTCCAACACAAAATTGAGATCCCAAGCAGGAGTAGGAGCTCTACGTGGGGTCTTATATTCTTTGCCCCTCTAAGAAATTGCTTGAACAAAGGATGCGAAAACAATGGTGGGTCACAATCATAGTGAGCTGAAATTGCTGCAGCATGAATCTTAATGGAAGAGAAAGACAAACCTTTGTCCAGTAATTCAGTAAGATATTGAAGAGCCACACTCAAATTTGGCTCAGTAATCTCCAAATTGTTTGCTGCACTCCAAAACAAAAATCTCTTCCATTTTTCTGCGTACACTTTCCTTGTACTAGGTCTTCTGGCTTCCATAATCACATTTAAAACTTGTTGAGGAAGCTGAGACCTGCTGTCTTTCAAAACAGAATATGCCAGGCTGTTAGATGTAGAGAGTGAAGCTTGACATTGAGCAGATGACCGTCCCTCTGAGACAACAGGTGTGGAATCAAGGGTAAAGGCCATGGAGGCTTCCTTACCAGACTCCTCAGTAATGGGTACCAGTGCTGCCGAGGCCAATCTGGAGCTATTAAAATCATCCTTGGCTTGTCTTGTCTGACCTTTAGAAGCACCTTTGGAAGAAGAGGCAGAGGTGGAAAGGCATACACATGAAGATTTTTCCAACTGAAAGAAAGAGCATCCACTTTCCAAGCTGTGTGATGAAATCCCTTCGTGCAAAACTTTGGCAGCTGGTGGTTTAGTGGAGAAGCGAACAGATCTATGTCTGGAGTTCCCCATGACACTGTCAATTTTGAAATACATGAAGATCCAGTTTCCACTCGTGGGGATCCATGATTTGTCTGCTTAATACATCTGCTAAGGAGTTCTGTGCTCCCGGCAGAAACCTTGCCTGAAGAGTTAGTTGCAGAGTGAGCGAAGTCTACCATAAAATTATTGTTTGTCTGCAGAATGAGGAAGAATGTGTTACCCTTGTTTGTTGATGTACCACATGACAGTTGTGTTGTCTGTTAGAATCAACACCTGCCCTGGAAGAAGTAACTCTTTGAAAGCAATTAATGCAAACTGAACTGCTAACATCTCTTTCATGTTGATATGTAGATGCTGTAGTCTGGCAGGCCACTTGTCTTGTATCCACTTTCCATTTAGATGAGCTCCACAAGCAACATCTGAGGCATCTGTCGTTAGAATCTGACTTGCCTCTGGCCGGGTCACAGAGAGTCCCTTGTTTAGGTGACATTCCTGAGCCCACCACAAAAATTCCTTTTGAATGCAAGGTATTATTTGAATGACAGTGTCCAAATCCTGGCAGTGCTGTGTCCACAGATTTTTGAGATACCATTGTAGCTTCCTCATATGCAGTTTGGCATTGGGAAGCACCAGAATACAAGATGCCATGAACCCTAAGGCTTGAAGGACTGTCCTTGCAGTCAGCCCGGACTGAAGAGATAGATGATGGAAGTAACTGGAAAGATTCTTTTGTTTGTCCGGGGTTAAAAAGGCCATCTGGGCTGCTGTATTCAGTCTCACACCCAGAAAGCACATGTCTTGAGAGGGTACTAGACTGGACTTTATTTCGTTCACAGAATACCCTAGGCATCTTAGCACTGCTATGACATATTCCAGATGCTGTAGAAGATCTTCTTTTTCTTGAGCCAGAATCAGGCAGTCGTCCAAGTAAGGATAGATTTGGATTCCTTTTAGCCTGAAGTAAGCTATCACTGGAGCCAGAACCTTTGTGAATACTCTGGGTGCAGTAGATAAGCCAAAGGGCAATGCAGAGAACTGATGATGAGAATTTCCAGCTCGAAAACGCAGATACTTCCTGCAACTTAGTCTGATTGGCACATGAAGGTAAGCTTCCTTGAGATCTAAAGTTACCATCCAATGATCTTTGCCCAGCAGAGGTAAAAGCTGTTGTAACGTCAACATTTTGAACTTGGGAATGTCCAGATAAGTGTTGAGGATAGATAAATCCAGAATTGGTCTCCACGTGCTCCCCTTCTTTGGTACTAGGAACAGGCGAGAATAAAATCCTAGGCCCCTTTCCGGCACAGGAACTGACTGAATGGCCCCTATTTGGAGCAACAGAGAAATTTGCTTGTGAGCCTCTGTCCTTTGAAGAGGAGGAATGTCTGGCATGCCTTTGAAAGGAGGCAAGGTATGGAAATAAAACCTGTAACCGTGGTGAATAATATCCAGAACCCATCTGTCTTGGGTAATTAAATCCCAATTTTCTTTGAAAAGAGACAGCCTTCCTCCCAAAGGTGCTGCCAGGCGAGAATGTACTGGCAGCTGAAAAGGTAGGTCATTGGGTCTGCTTACGAAGGACTGACCCCTGCCCTCACCAGAAGTCTGAGCAGGGGGACTCCCTGTCCTAGGCCTAAAAGAACCCTGAGCTCTGCCCCTACCACGCCTAGACCTACCCCTAGACTGGGAATCATAAGCAGGATAAGTCCATCCCTTAGTAGGCCAATTTCTACTAAACTTCGTAGGGTGCACCTGCAAAAGATCTTTAACAGTTTGCATAGACTTAGCCTTGTCCTCCATTTTCTTCAAAACTGCTTCCACAGGCGAACCAAACAACACATCAGACTGTAAAGGAGCATCCAAAATCCTTGTCTTAACATGCTCAGCTAAATTCTGATCTCTCAGCCAGGCGTGCCTACGAAGAACAGAACCAGTGGCAGCCACCCTGGAGGAGGCCTGCACAGCATCAAAACCACACTGCAAGGAATGTTTACCTACCTGTTCAGACACATGAACTAAATCCTGCAACTCTTTACACTCAATACCTTCAGCCAGAGCATCCACCTTAGATTTCAACTGTGAAAGAAGATAATTCTGATATTTTAACATGTGAAACTGACAATTCAACGCCCTCATGGCTAAAGTGGAAGAAGTATACACTTTCTTTCCCCATCTATCCAAAGCCCTTGCCTCTTTATCAGGAGGGACAGGATTTTTAACAACTGAGGCCTTCACACCTTTAGGCCCCTGAGAGACAGTTTCTGGGTCTGCCCTAGGACTCTTAAAAAGATACTTATGAGCTTCAGGCACCCTATAATACCTATCCGGTTTAACTGGGGCAGGAGGCAAAGAATCAGGATTCAGGGAAGCCTCTGCAAACACATCTTCCACCACATTCAAAACAGGAGGTATAGCTAAAGGCCTATGCTGGGGTAAAACAAGAATTCCCTAAGCCTTTTCCTGGAATCAGAGAAATCTTGACCTTCCCATTTAAAATGCTCCCTCATGGAATGCAGAGTCTCTGAAAATGAGAAATCCTCAGGAGGAGAAGCAGAAGGAGTAGAATCATCCACATCAGAATCAGAATAAGGAGGGAACTCCTGCAAGTCTTCAGCCGAAGACTCCGAAGCCTCCGAGCATTGCTCAAAACTCTCAAACTCAGGTTCCACCCTAGGCCTCTTATCAGGAGGGGGCATAGAACCCCTAATCATAGTAATCAAATCCTCTGCCATTTTAAGCATATGTTTCTTAGGCAAAGATCCTGAAGTACTAGGAGAAACCCCCACAGAAGCTAAACTTGGCCTGCCCCTCAAAGAAGCCTTGGAAACTGAGGGAGAGGCTCTAACCACCTTAGGAAGAGAGGGAAGAACAGCCACCTGAGAAGCCCCCTCAGCCTGGCCTACTTCCTGAGAGGATACATCCTGCAACAGTAAAGTCTCTTCCTGAGACTCCAAAGAGACACCTGGCAAAACCTCCGGCTCCACTGAGCCTTCCAAAGAACCGACGTCTGGGACTGTCGGTTCCTCCACCCTAGGCTTTGCTGCTTTATCTTTGCGTTTTTTAGCCGAAGCCGGCGTCGGAGCATCCGACGGCATTTTATAATTACAACGCTTCCCAAACACTAACCTGGCACAGTCTAACCTTCTCTTAATAGTGCGTTTGTTAAATCTAGCACAAGAGCGGCATCCAACAACGTCGTGCTCAGGCCCTAAACAAGGTATACACAAAGTATGGTAATCCCTATGAGGTATCTGTTTCCCACAAGAAATACAGTTATTCACTTTTTCTGACATCCGGTTAAATACTGAGGCAAGAAAACCAAAATATTCCCCAACGGGTACTTAGCCAACTTTGATTCGGTCTGAAACTCTGACTTCAGAAACTTTCAGAACGCCAACCTGCACTCGCAAAATTGCTTCTGCATCGGACCATGCGGCAAAAAAGACTGAGGATATGACATCGGTCATGCGCATTAGTACCCTGACGTACTGACGTCAGTCTAATGCGCCCTGACCGACGTCAGCCATATACTTTGGTATTCGGGCCGACTGGACAGCGGACTACCCAATAGTTAGGACTGCAGCAATGTGGAATGAAGAACATCCACAGTTTTATGAAAAACGGATCAAAAATGTGATGCAAAAATATAAAATAGCCACACAATACAGCCGGGAACCTGTCAAAGAAGGGACACTTTTTAATATTAGTACTGCTAACTTGAGCAGCTGACAAAATAAGAGAATCTACATGCATTTCTGAAATTAAAAGTACTGTGTAACTCTGATCATTACAATTAGGTCATCAGCTGGATATAACAGCCCTGTATTTCTTATTCTTAGTCAAACACTCTGCTTGTGCTGTGCTGATGAGGTCATAACAAGGCCGAAATATGCATATCCACAGCTAGTGGGGTTTGGCTGTACTGGCCTGAAATTGTCCATTAAAACAATTTATTTTATTTTATTTTTTATTTTACATTTGTTGACAACTTAAACAGAAATAAGTCATGGGCATTCAGAATCACCATATAGCTGAAACACGTGATGTTTATTAGGATCATTTGCATATATTCCATTTGACTCTGATACAAGAGGTTTGAGAGGTCACTAAGTGGAAGTTCTAGTTTAGCTGGAGTTTTCATTTAGTTTTTACTAATTATTTATTAATTTTAAACCCTTTATGTTTTCTTCCAAATTTGCCCTTTTGCGGAGAGATTATTAGGGGGAGAGCAACATTTTGAGCCAAAAGTGGGGACAGTTGAGAGGTCTGGATATACCTAATTCTGTAAAGCGACTTATTTGTGCGTACCTCTCAACCTCTTAACTCAGGAAATCTGGACAAGGTCAAATATATTGGGGGAACATACAAACAGTACTAAAAATTGCTCTTGTATAAACTTAGTTGACAGAATACCAGGTCTTGCTTTAACATGCATTTTTCTGAAGGGTATGAAGACTGAAACTCAATGTCTGTCATTATGTAGTGACTTCATTCCTAAATGATTTGCCAGAAAACCACATATTTTATGAGGAACAATCCACAAATAAGCAAAAATCTATTAATTCTGCAAAAATATGGACAGTTAAGAGGTATAGTTCAGCCAGGGCTGTCTGAGTTTGCCGCCCTTACCCCCTCACAAAATTATGGTAGAATGGGGGCCCTCCTGCAGTTATTCCAATGTCCCATTACTTGGCTATTTCACCCCATTTACCATAAACACTGCAATGTGCATACTGCTTTACTTCTATGATGCTTTTGAGTTCATTTAAAAGTTTTATTTTTAATTTTACAGTACAAAAACTAATAGGCATCTGCTAAACAAAGCAATGCAGTCTCTCAATGTAAATAGACTTAGCATTAAATCTTCTCTGCCCTTGAAACTCACATTCATTGAAGCAGCACTAAAACCCACATTCAAAGCAAATACATCTGGCCAGTGGCAGATAAAGATTAACTTTGGGCTGTTTTCAAATCATAGGCCCCTTGCACAGGAAACAAGCATGTACTCTTTGATTCACCTTCCTGATTGTGTTAAATTATATGCCTTGTATAATACAGTACAATTGTTAGAGGGTATTTTAAATTTATTGTTTTTAACATATTTCCAGTAAACAATGAAACAAAATGCATGCACCAATAATGACAAAACTGCCCAATTCAGAACATTTCCATCATAAAAGTCTACGGAAACTTCTGCAATCTACCAGTATCAGTAAATATGCACAATCTCTGCAGAAATAAAAGTCATCTAAATAATTCCACATTAAAGAGATTTGTAGCCAATAAAGAGGTTGCTGCTAGCAAACAACTTTATATTTCATTGTTTCATCTACAAATAAAGTGCCTGTTGCCCTTGAAGAATAAAAACTGATGATACGTTCATCATTAGTAGGTATCTCCACCAAAGAGGACATTCTCAGGACTGCAGCATCCACCCCTTTAAAAGTACAACACAGCACAGTATCAACAATGCATCTATATATTGTGAGATTAGAACCCACAGTGTTCTGCATCAAAAGCAAGTACATTATCTGTTGTGCTATTAACAATGCAAGCAGACTCCGCATAAGCAGCACTAAACTTCTCTTCAAGCTCTCAGCTCCTTGTAAAATCCACTCGACACTCAACTATATCTCTCAACTTTGAATTACAAGAAATCTGGAAAAAGTCAAATTTTTTGGGGGACGGGTCAAAAGCCCAAAAAAACTAAGTACATATTTTAAACAGTGCTTGTATAATCTTAGAAAGTTGCTAGAATAAAAAGTGTTACCACTGTGCATTTCACTGCCAAGTCTAGAACCCAGGACCCTGTGCATTACAGTCAGAGCAACATACCACTATGACAAATCAGCTGTTTCTTGAAACCCATGTAGACAACTTAAATGACTATCATTTAGTGAATTCAGTTCTCACCATAGTTCTCAACCCCAACACAAAACACCTAGACGAAGCAAATAATGGGGGAATTCAGCCCCCAACCATATTCAGTGAATTCAGTTCTCACCATAGCTCTCAAACTCATAGCACAAGAAAACTGAATAAAGCTAATAATGGGGGAATACAGACCCAAAAATAGGGAGACATTTCAAATATTGATCTTATAAACAGAAAATTGCTAGAATAAAATGTTTTGTGTTACCATGTACTTTCTGGAAAATATGAAGTCTAAAATTCAAATGCCCGTCATTATTTAGTGATTTCAAAATCCAGAAAACCACAGATTGTACGAGGAACAGAGCAGAACAAAAATATGAGGCATAAATTTCACAAGTGGTGGTGGGTAGGGAATTCAAGCTCTTGCTACCTGCTCCCAAGGTACAGGGTTTGAGTGTAGCCACCAGGTATATTTCACACACACGAGCAAACTACCCAGCCTGCAGACATTGCAGTCCGATCCCCTTCCAGTCTATGCAGTTGTAACTGCATAGACGTCTGGAATCTCTGGTATCGAATGCTGTCTTCCTAATCTGGACTGTATCACCAGCAGTCTGGATTCCTGTGCGCATGCTCTGGACTGGTTCACCAGCAGTCCGGATTTCAGGAAGCATGCATGAAGTTCCGGGACTCTCGTTTATTTTTTTATTTTGTTTTTCTTTTTATTTTCTTTTACAGCTGGGGGACTGAAGTCCTGCAGTCCTATAGCACAAGCCACCCCTGATCTGATGTGATAGCTTCCTTTGACTTCCTGATGGTGTATTAACATTCCTCCTCCTTTTTGCCATCTCATATTTATTCCTCTCAACTCATTAATAAATTAGCCTCACCAATTCATAGCAAAATGGAACAAGCATGTAATAGGATTCATTTTACTTTTGAGCACAACGGTCATCTAACACACACTGACTCTCGCTACGTGGTCATGATCAGGTTGAATATAAGCATGATCCCACTTCTGCACATCAGTAGCAGTACTTGGCTTGGACTGCTTTACTACCCAAACTGCTGAGCCCCATCTGACATTGCTAATTCAACCACCAGCTGTCCCATATTTTAATGTCCTTCAATGAATTTGGACACTCGCTGTAATCACATTCATTGATAAAATTTGGAATAAACTACCAAGTAAAAATGGACATTTAAATCTCTTCTGACCTCTCACTGCAGTTGTTGTTGTGTATTTCGGCTTTTCCCGGTTCTATACAACTGTGACATTAACTAGATACTTCATTCGCTCACTAAGTATATAACCCTTTATATCCCTTCTTCTGTGTAGCTGTTTGACATATCATCCAGCTTAAGTTATTAGACCTTTTCAGTTATTGCATTTACTCAATAGTGTAGGTAGGACAGGGAGAGAGGGGCAACTGGCCCAGAGGCAAAGTGTTGGGGGAGTGCAATCAGCTAATCTCGATCTTTCTTTAATGCAATACTGGCTGTTAAAAGCTGATATTACATTGCAGTCAGACCTGAGTGGTGTAGCACTCCACTTGTTGTCTCAACTACAGCAACCACTTGCTACATTGTAGCACTTTGCTGCAGTTTAAAAGTAAAAACTAATATATATATATATATATATATATATATTTTTTTTTTTTTTTTTTTTTTTTTTTTTAACTAAAACCCGAGTGCTGTAGTGCTCTGTGCAGATAGGGTATAAAGTGAAACAACTGTTTGCAGCATCTGCTATAGTGCTGTAGCAGTACATGCATTTGGGCAGGGCATAGAAGTGGGACCTGAATGGCTGGAGCAGGAGGGTGGGGTCATGTCTTGCATCTGGTCACCTGTTTGGTGTGTTTTTTTTTTTATTATTTTTTTTTCACTTGAAGAGCTGGTGTGGGGGATGTATATGTAACTGTAATAAGCCAGTCATTTACAATGTATTGATCAGCTTATTACAGTGAATTGTTTTTGTGTGTGTGCTGCGGGGGTAGGGAGTTGGTTCATAGTAACAGCTCAGGGAGCTGGATGAACCAGCTAAGCTTCTACTGTTACTACTAATTTGTATCAATACTTTCATGAAAATGTACATCATGAAACAGCTTTAAGTGTATATTTTTAATTTCTTTATGTTACTGTTTTTAAGGCTACTTGAATTGTGTCTTGTCCATTATTTAACTGCATGATAGTTACTGTATCTTGAACATTCCCAGTTAATGACCATAAATAAGTATAAATTCAGAGCATCCTGTAAAGGCCTCTTTATTGACTTTTATAATGTCAAGAGAGACTTTAGAAAATCATGGCAATAGTTTTCCATTTCTGAATGCAACCTCACTTGTGACACATTTCGGGGACTAGAAGTATGCAGCACAGCTTTAAAATTCCCCTGAAAGTCATGTAGCCCATTTTATAACATGTTGTGTAATTTAACATTTAAAAAAAAATAATTCATGTCTTCATCTGCCTTATGTCTCCTGCTCTGATAAGCTGCTAGGATTCTTTGCATATTATCCATCTATTTCTGTCTTTTCTGATACCAGAATAATGTCTCGGTAACGCATGGCACACGGTGAACTCTTTGATATGTGTGTGTGGAAGCTCATGGCAACAAATAGTAGGTGTCAATGCCATTTTAACAGTCAGTTCATTTTTAAAGGAATAACCTATTGTGTGTAGTAATTGTTAGGTTAGAAGAGTCTTTCATTTTCTTATGCATATATGCCTGCTTCATTGTTTTTGAAAATTTCTCTCCCTGGCTGTTGATGTGAGCATATCTTCTGTTTAAGGTAATTGATCCTTCAAAGATTGAATATTGTATTATGAGTTGGATGTCTCCACATATGTGAAGAGGTGCTGGTTTATTTCTCTTGATCACTGTAATTATGGGTGTGGTCTTTTCCTGACTTTGGACAACACTCCAACATCTTGTATCCTGTGTAGTTCTCCTTATATTATGGCATGATATAGGGTGCTGGCTTTGAGAGTTCTATCTCACATTCAGTTTTGGCATCAGTGCTGTTTGATTCCCCATGTCTTTATTGAAAACTGGTTTAGCATTTGTCTAACAACAATAACTATTGGTCTGGCCAGATTTAGTTCTGTTTTAGCTGCATCTGCAGCTTCTTAACAAATTATCATCATGGCTATGTCCTTTTTAACCATTCATTGACATAAAATATGATTTCTTTGTGCTGCTCCTAAGTTTCACTTGCATTTGTCCCTTTGTGTGTTATGAGTACATTTATTTTTAAGCAGTGGTGTTAGATTTTTAACAGTACATTATATTGACAGTTTGTCTCAAAGTATGTTCTACAAATCATAGTTTCATAGTTGTTTACTAGGCTAATGACCACAAGGGCCTTTTTAAGCCTAACCATGCATCCCAAATCTCTGACAAGTTCTGATGCCCTTGATAAGTGTAAGCATGGGCCTGGGAGATGTACCATTTACAGGTTGTCCATTAGAGACATTGGTGCCAAACCAGAGATGAATTTGGTTTCCCATCCAATTGTCCAAGTTGCACTTGAATTGGGTTAGGGAGGAACTCTGCTTCACACAGTTGGGAAGCCTGTTCCATAGACGGATACATACCTATCTCTCCAGCAGGTCCTATTTATATCACAGGCAAGGTTTAAGTCTTTAGAATGGGTAATTCTGGTGCTGTTTGTTTTGTAAATATGCAGGAGGTCCATCAGAGTGTGGTCTTACAATGCCCTGTATGCCAGGCATAGATCTCCCCTCAAAAGCCTATAAGAGACAGAATACAGAGATAGGGCCTTGAGGTGGTCTGCATAGTACATGCTACTTATGCCCTGTATTCTTTTAGTGAGGAACCTCTGTGGATGTTCCAATTGTTGGATATGCCTGGTTGGATACATACGAAAGGGGTCATTGTGCTCATAGATGGGTCTTATGAATGCCTAATACAGTGGAACAATTACTTCCTTGGATGCCATACCTTTGTTTATAAGTTGTGCAACATAGAATGATTTTGTCAACACTGTAGACATATGATGATCAAAAGGCTAGATTACTATCTGTGTCTGTCCCCAAGTCCCTGACTACTGGGTCAACTCTAAGGGGCATGTTGTCAATATAAAAGTTACCAGGGATGGATGACTTCCCAAAGGATACTATTATGCATTTCTTGGCATTTAGTTTTAGTCCATGGCTCTGATACCAGTTGTTTGTCTGTGTCAGCCCCTGTTGGAGAATATTTTTTATTTTACATTTGTTTACCGGGAAAGTCTGACTGGACACAGGTCCATTTTCAGCGAAGGCCCGGGGAGAAAAGCTCCAAAGTACAATACATAAGAAAATTTTCAGCACACAATAAAATAAAAATTCAACACACATAAAATAAAAATTCAAACACATACATAATTTTTAAGGATAAAAGCATACAATGTAGTAAATGATCTATCAGCATATGGTAACTGTTTCTGGAAGCAGGTAATGGTTGCTAAGTATATAATAATTAGGTCTTAGTTTTATACATTAAATATCAAAAGTAGTGACAATCTTTGAGGTATGATCAGAATAACGGCCTTTCCAGGGGAACTGGTATCACATAACAGTATCCACATAGCAATGCATTGGTATGTATTTAACCTGGGGAGTAACAGGAGCATAGCCATTTGTTTGTATAGTGTATTTTCAGGAGTTTTTTAAATTGTGTAGTAGAGCTATTAGAAGTTATGTGGCTGAGTAGTGTATTCCAGACTCTTGCAATAGTGCAACCAAAGAGAGACTTACCAGCATCATTCTTATATTTGATGACATTTAGGAGGTTCTGGTTACTAGATCATAAGGTTCTAGTAGTGGTATAGGGTTGAATTAGATGTTGGAGTGCTGGAGTTTTATCAGAAAGGTAGTATAACTTGTGTGCTACTGACAATTGACTGATTATTAGTAGTTGAGGCAGCTCAAGCCAATTAAGCTGCTTAAGGGATTGACAGTGATGTGATTTGTATGAGGCTTCTGTAGCAAACTTGGCAATCTTGCTATAGCAAGATTCCATTTTGTTTAAATCAGCCTGGTGGAGATTAGTCAGAACTGGGGAGGCATAGAGAAGGATAGATAAGAGATGAGTCATTGCTATTGTGGCTTTGGTATATTTAGTGATAAACTGTTTGTTCCTTTAGAAGAGCCCAAGCTTTTTATTAACTTTCTTGATGGTTGTGCAGGTTGTTGTCAATTTCTACACCTAATAGTTTAGTGTGTGTATGGTTGGAGTTATCTGCATATTATCTTTGGTGCTTATACTAAAATTATTGTTTAGAGGGGGGACCTATATGGGCCGAAACAAATAAGTTTTGTTTTTTGGGATTAAGAAGAACTTTGTTGTTAGTGAACCATGTTTCAGCTACAGTAAAGTTATTTTGGGTTAGGGTATGCAGTTCTTTTATTGTGGGAGGCACATATAAGGGTGGTTTCATCAGCATATTGTACTGCTGAGGCAGTGAGTGTGGAGGAAGAGAGCTTGTTGGTAAATAGAACAGTAAAGGCCCAAGGATGGAGCTCTGAGGGACTCCTAAGGATACTGGTAGCAGAGGGGACAATTGGTTTTGCCATAGGACAGCCTGTTGATGACCTGATAAGTAGTAGTTGAACCATGAGACAGAGGAGGGGCTAATGTCTAGGATAGATAGAGTTTTACGAAGCATATTGTGGTTAACCATGTCAAAAGCTTTTGATAAGTCTAAATATATGGATGATGCAAATAGGCTCTTGTTTCTGTAGTGGTTAACTATGTTAGTAAACGACAGTAGTGCTGTGGGAGGGTCTAATGCCATGCTGTGATTTAGATAGCAGGTTGTTTTTTTGGAGGTACTGCATACGGTGAGTATGTACAACTCTTTATAATATTTTTGATAAGGATGATAGAATAACAATTAGGTGATTGTGAGTTCTAAGGAGTTACCTCCTTTGTGTAGTGGTATAATATGTGATGTTTTCCATATGGTAGGTACCTTGCACTCTGACAGAGATCTATTGATGAGAATAGCAACAGAATAGGCTATAGCTTCTGTAGCTATCTGAAGGACATCTGCTGGTAGGTTATCAGCAGCCAGAGTGGTCAGTTTATGTTTATGAAGGAGTTTAGAAATAACCTTGGTGGACACAGAGTGCAGGGAAAAGTTGGAGGCATTGTTTTGTGTGTTGGGGTGGGTTTGGGTGGTTATCATTATGGGGCTACTAGCATTATTTTGGGCATTGGCAAGGGCTTGAACTGTTTCAGTAAAGTATTTATTGAATTGTGTGTGAATGTTATCATAGTTGTTTACTATTACAGGGGTTGCAGTTGTGGATTTCCCTGCCTGAAGTACAGTATTTATTGTGGCAAAGAATCTTTGAGGATTGTGAACATGTTTTTCTTGTATGTTTCTGTAGTAGTTAGTTTTGTCAAGTTTAATTTGTTTTTTGGCTTTGTTTCGGAGTTCTAAGTAGAGTTGTTTCATAGTAATGGTTTTGTTTTTGTGGAATTGTATCCAAGCCTTATCTCTGTTGTTCAATGTAGTTTTAGTTTCTTTGGTTAGCCATGGGGCATGACTTGCTTTTATTCTTGTGGTTCTGGAGGGTGCATGATAGTTTAAGATTTGTAAGAAAGTTGAGTCAAAGTACTGCACAGCTTCATCAAGAGACAGTTGCTTCAGGGGAGTCCAATTACAACTTTTTGTGCAGTGATGAAGTTATTAGGTATAAAGTTCTTTTTATTTCTTGGGTAGTCTGGCTGATGTGGTGGGATCGGTTCCTAATTAGGTAGGTTGGCTGATGGTCACTCAGACTATCAGGTAGACAGCCAGTTTGGTATGCGAGAGAGGGGTCAGATACAAGAATCCAGTCTAGGATGGACTGGCAGTTGGATGTTTTGTCGATTCTAGTGAGGATGAGATAAGTTGGATAAATCCATGGAGGTGAATGTAGGTAGAGGGATTTGTGTCAGTGCGAGATTCAATGACCACTCCGAATTTGCAATCATCTGCAAATTTAGTCAGCCAGAGAAACTGACATTGGCCTTGACTTCTGAGAAGTAGATGCCAAAAAGGAGGGGTCCAAGGACTGATCTCTGAGGGTCTCCTCTTGTGACTGGCCTCTTTGTAGAGTTGGACTCCCCATTCTAACTTCCTGGCTCCTGTCTGTGAGCCAGTTGGCTATCCACCAGGTGACATACAGGTTTGTACCCAACTTCTTGAGTTTGTCAACAATACCCGAGTGGGGTATTGTGTCATATGCCTTAGCCAGGTCAAGGTAGGCAGTGTGAATGACCTTGTCTTCATCCATTGCTTTGGTGACCTTCTCGAAGAAGTCCACCAGGTTGAGTAGGCATGATCTGCCATTGACCAAACCAAACTCGGGTGCATCCAGAGTCTGGAGATTTACTATATCTCTGTTAATCATCTCCATGATTCTTTCCATGGCTTTACATATAAGACTAGTGAGACTTATGGGTCTGTAGTTTCCATGGTCTGTAGATGGCCCACCTTTGTGCAGCGGGATGATTGTTGCCTTTCTCCATTCATGAGGCACAAAGCCGGTTTGGAGGCTACAGTTAAATAGTAATTCCAGAGGTCCTGACAGGTCATGTTTCATGCTATTTAGAAGGCATCCTTGGATATTGCCTGAGCCCATTGCAGTCCAATGTCCACTGCAGTGTTCTTGGTCTTAGATATTATTAAGGACCTCTTCCCTAGTGATAGTAGGGGGAGTTGTATTTAATGATATTTCCTGAGGGAAGGTTGAGGGGGAGACAGGGGTAAAGTTGGAGCTGAATTTATCAGCCAGGAGGTTTGCCATATCTTCTGACTCAATATAGGTGGCTCCATTTACAATGAGCTCTGCCCACAATTGTGTATTGCCTTTGAGGTTGCAGACATGGTTGAAGAATGCTTTGTGGTTGTCAATAGCCTGAGAAGCCAAACTTGCTTCTACTTTGGCTTTGGTAGACTTTGTCCTCTGAGTCGTTTGTTTAGTTTGATGAGAGTGCTTTTATCCTGCTGGGTGCTGCACCTCTTAATTTTTTCCATGATTTTCTTTCTACTGTTTTACATCTGATTGATTTTGTGATTCCACCAGGGTGGCTTGTTTTTTGAGTTAGTTCTGTACTTCTTGGTGGGTATAGCTCCCTCTATGCAGCGATTAACATGCTTATACAGGGTTTCTGTGAACAGTTCTGCATAGGCAGAAGTGTTCTCAGGGTTTATGGGGCATGACATTTTGCCAGGTTCTCACTTAATATAGCAGGTGGTTAGCGTTAGAATAGTTCCTGAATATTCCAGGTTTAGATGGGGGTCCAGGTTTTATTTTTACTTCAAAGGAGACCATTTTCTGGTCTAACCTTACCAGGGAAGGCATTACAGTAGGGTGTGTGCAGCAGTCTCCCATATTGGTGAGGACCAGATCCAGTATGGTTGCACCCCTGATTGGTGTATTGACTATCTGGTCAAGGGAGTTTGTATTTACAAAATCCAGGAATCTCTGTACCTGTACATTTGGTGTTGTATAGGATTCCAAGTTAATAGTAGGGTAATTAAAGTCACCCATGAATATGGTCTTGGATTGGGTAGTTAGTGTTTCTAATAAGTTTAAATACATGGTATGGGTTTCCTGGGTCATAGAGAGGGACCTATAGCTTGCAAGGAAGTGGTATTGGATTTTACCTATGGTGATTTGGGCATGGATCAGCTCAAGTGCATTGTCTTGTTTGACCAGCCTTGAAGTATATTTACTTTTGATGTAAATAGACACACCTCCACCTTTAGTATCTGCCTGTGAAGCAGCTGGCCTAAATGTGTGGAAGGCATTATAACCTTGCACTGTTGGTGTGCTCTGTGCGGTTTTAACCCATGTCTCAGTGACCACACAGACATCAGCATTCTGCAGGGTAAAATGCTTCTAGGGAGTGGAGTTTTTTGTTTAGACTCCTAGCACTGAGCAGTAATACCTTTAGATTTTCTTGGTTTAGATAAAGAAACTTCTGTATTTAGCTCTATCTTAAGCTCTACCCATGCCACTTCTGGAAAGAATCAAATATATACTGTGTTTGGCTCATACTGCAGAACTCTATCAGGTTAGAGTATTTTCTGTATCTGTTTCTGTTTTGTTTGGGTATTCTTCATTTCCTGCTTCTGTTCTTTTGTGCACTGTTAACAGGGTTTGCCTATAATTTTGTATCTGCTGAGTACTTTGTAGCTGTGATCTTTCCACTAGCACATTATTTTTCTTGTGTCCCATTTTGTGGCATCTATTGTAATCGTCTATCTATACCAGTTATCTATTAGACATTGTCTGTTCCTAAACATGTTACGTCTTAAGAGAGTTGATGGGCAACATTTAAGTATCAGATGCCAACACATTTTTAGTTTAACCTGCTTTCAGCTGTTGTTCTTGTTAGTGTTATTCTGTTTAGTGCCCAATCAATTAATTGCAAGCAATATCTTTTGCATGTTTCACCAGTATGTGTGTTATTGGTACTTCTGTTTCTTAATATACAATAGTTAGTCCCTCTACAGAATTATAATTCCTCACTTGCATGCACAGCTCTTTCATATACTTCTAAATAAATTCATGCATCATTTAATTTTTATTAAACCTGACATGTTTTCTCTCTGTCAAGAGTTTTTTGTTCAGATGCTTTGATGAAGTTACATTTTTTTAATTAATTTTTTCACATGGTTTCTTGGTTGATACTAAGCTGCATAGTAAAGTGTATGTTTTGGTACCCTTTACATTTACTAGCAGCGGGAAATCTTTATCATTTGAAGTATCTGTAGCTATGTAATAAAATTTGACTGGTTTAAAGTAAGTTGTCTAATCTTCCTTAGTAACATCAAATGTGTTGATATGGCCATCTTGCTCAGTCATGCATGTTGCAGAGTAGGCTTCTTACAACATCCAAGCTTGTCTGTAAGAACTTGCTCCTGTGCACTCAAAATGTTTTGTACTGACATGTAGCCTTACAGAATAAATTGTTTTTTAAACAATCTTATTGAATTATCACTTGTGACATAGGCACACTTAGATATATATATATATATATATATATATATATATATATATATATATATATATATATATATATATATATATATATGAAAGAAAACAAGCCATATTAACATATTCACAGTTACATAGGTTCATAGGTAGGTACTAGGCTATCGGCCCAAGGGCCTACTAAAATTCCCTGGCTTACACCACCCAGAAAAAGTTATTTTCCTGTGCCACTGTTGAGCAGAGACACAGAAGTGATCCCCAGGGTGTATTTCCTATTTCCCATCCACTCAAGATTTTTCTTGAAGTGTGCTAATGAAGAACTTTGCTTGACATAGATGGGTAGCCTGTTCCAGAGTATGGGAAGTCTCTGGGACAGGAATCTATCCCTCCAGCATGTCCTGTTTATTGTGGTGACAAAGTTTAGGTCCCTAGAGCGTGTAGCTCGGAGGGATTGGGATTTCTTTAGGTGTAGCATGTCCAACAGCTCTGGGTTTGACATAGCTTTATATGTTAGGCAGAGATCACTTTGGAGTAGGCGATATGTTACGGAGTAAAGCTGTAGTTTTTTTATGCGGTCAGTGTAGGGCATTTGTTTGAGGCCAGTAATCCTCTTTGTGAGGTACATCTGTGGCCTTTCCAGCTGCTGCAGATGTCTTGTGAGGTGCATTCCAAAAGGGGCATTGTACTCTATAATGGGTCTAATGAGTGTCGAGTAGAGGGGAACAGTGACCTTTTTTTTCCTGGATGAGAATCCTTTCATGATGAGGTGTGCCATGTTGAAGGACTTCCTTACTACTGTGGCAATGTGACTATCAAAGGAGAGTCTACTGTCCACCTGGGTCCCAAGGTCTCTTATCACGCATTCAGTGTTTAGTAGATTGCTGCCTATGTGGTAGTTCATGGGTACAGAGTTTTTACCAAAGGGGATGACACTGCACTTTTTGGCATTGAGCTTGAGGCCATGGCTCTGACACCAGGCATTTGTCACAGCGAGGCCCTACTGTAGGATGTCCGCATCATTTGGGGACTAGACTATGGCTCCTAGTTTGCAGTCATCTGTGAACTTCGTTAGCCAGAGGCCTTCTGTGATAGCCTGTACTTCAGAGAAGTAGATACCAAACAGGAGAGGTCCCAGGACGGAACCCTGTGGTACTCCACTTGTCACTGCTTTGAGGTCAGATTTGGAGTCTGCAACTTTTACAGTGTGGGTTCTGTCAGTGAGCCAGTTGGCAACCCATCTTGTGATGTAGGGATTTATATCTAGTTTAGTGAATTTAGCTGTAATTCCAGAATGGGGGATGGTGTTGAAAGCCTTGGCGAGGTCAAGATAGGCTGTGTGAACCACCTTACCCTCATCTACGGCTTTGGTGACTGCCTCAAAGAAGTCAATCAGGTATAGGAGGCATGATCTGCCTTTCACAAACCTGAACTGGGTGGGATCCAGAGTTTGGAGGTTTCTCACGTATATTCTTCTGTACAACATAATCAATCCAACATTCCATAATATGGTCAACTCCTGCCTTCCCTTTAATCTCAGTCTTCCTCCAGAACATTTTTTTCTGCATGTATTGCTCCTACAATTTCCATTTTTTAGGATCATAGGAGGTTACTAGGCTAATGGCCCTGGAGCCCTTACAAGCCTAGCCAAAAGTTTATAGGTTCATAGGTTGATACTAGGCTATCTGCCCTAGGGCATTTATAAGCCTAGCCAGAGTGTGTTTGGCTTTCGCCACCCTTTTAGATTAGTTGACTGTGCCTCTGTATAGTAGGTCACAGAAGGTAGCCTTATTAAGTTTAGTTTACTGTACCTCTGTCTTGCAGGGACACAGAAGAGATCCCAGGGGTAAACTTACGATCTCTCATCCACTCGTCAAGATTTCTCTTGAAGAGGGTCAGTGAGGGGCTCTGCCTAACAATATTGGGATTTTGTTCCAGAGTGAGGGGAGCCTCTGGGATATGAATCTGTCCCTCCAGCATGTCATATTTATTTCTGTGCTGCGGTTCAAGTCCCTGGAGCGTGTAGCTCTAAAGGATTTGGATTTCCTGAGGTGGAGCATGTCCATTAATTCTGGGTTGGACATGGCTTTATACGTCAGACACAGATCGCCTCTGAGTAGGCGGTAAGCAACTGAGTAGAGCTGGAGTTTCTTTAGCTGAACTGCATAGGGCATCTGTTTGAGTCCCTTGATCCTCTTGGTGAGGTACTTTTGGGGTCTTTCCAGTTGCTGCAGGTGTCGGGTAAGGTACATCCCAAATGGGGCATTGTATTCAGTTATGGGCCTGATAAGTGACGAGTAGAGGGACACAATAACCTCTCTTGATCAAGATGTGAACCCTTTCATGATAAGGTGGTCTATATAGAAGGTCTTTCTAACCACTTTGGCAACATGATTGTCAAAGGAGACATTACTATCTACTTGGGTCCCCAAGTCCCTAATTACTTCTTCCGTACTTAATGGATTACCACCTATATGGTAATTTGTGGGCACTTTGTTTTTCTCAAAGGGGATGACTATGCACTTTTTGGCATTTAGCTTTAGGCCATGGCTCTGGCACCAGTTATCCATCTCTGTGAGACCCTTTTATAGGATGCTTGTGTCCGCTGGAGAGTCAGTTATGGCCCCCAGTTTGCAGTCATCTGCGAACTTTGTCAGCCATAGTCCACCCATGTTAGCCTGTACCTCAGAGAAATATATACCGAACAAGAGAGGTCCCAGGACTGAGCCTTGTGGGACGCCACTTGTAACTGGTTTGGAGTCTGACATGACACCTGCAATTCTGACCATGTGGATTCTATCCCTGAGCCAGTTTGCAACCCATCTTGTGACATAGGGGTTGATATTTAAGCTGGTGAGCTTATTTATGATGCCCGAGTGGGGTATTGTGTCGAAGGCTTTTGCGAGGTCCAGGTAGGCTGTGTGGACTACCTTCCCCTCATCTATGGCTTTGGTAACTGTTTCAAAGAAGTCGACCAGGTTCAAGAGGCAAGATCTGCCCGTAACAAAGCCAAATTTGGTAGGATCCAGTGTCTGGAGGTTCCCAATGTCTTTGTTTATGATTTCCATGATGATACGCTCCATAGCCTTGCAGACCAGGCTAGTAGGCTTGTAGGGCGATAGTTTCCGAGGTCTGTTGTGGCACCACCTTTGTAGAGCGGGACCACTGTTGCTGTACGCCATCTCTTGGGTGCATATCCTGTAGTAAGACTGAGATTGAACAGTGACTTTATGTGAGGGTTTAGTTCTTCTTGGAGCTTGTGTAAGACGCAGCCCAGGACACCGTCTGGTCCCATTGATGCTGTGTTTTTTTGCTTTGGAGAGGGCAGCTCTCACCTGTGCATTTGTGATCTCAGGGAGGCTACACTCTGCTGGGATAGACATTTGCTCTTTGGGGGGGGAAAGGGGGGAGAAGTTTGCACTGAACCTTTCTGCCAGGATGTTGGCAGTGTCAGTGGGTTCAGTGTATTTTTTGTCATTTTGCACTAACTCAGAGCATATCTGGGAGTTACCTCCCAGGTTCCTGTCATAACTAAAGAAGGCCTTGTGATTATCTTTAGTGTCTTGTGCAATTTTTCTTTCGAAGCTGGCCTTAGATGATTTTATGAGGGATCGTAGTTTCTTGCTAGTACTGATCAGAGATGCCTTTCCTTTTTGGGATTTTGCTCTATCATGTAGTAGCTTCCTCCTTCTGTTGTATAGCTTATTATGTCCGGGGTCCACCAGACAGGTCTCCTGCCTTTGGAGGAGGGAGTCTTGGTTTTATTTGGGATAGCATGCTCCATGCATTCCTGTAGGTGTCCATAGAATGCTTTTGTGAAGGATTCTGCGTTTTGGGCCATATTTTCCACTGGCCCGGGGGCTTTGAAGGATTCCACCTCAGTTTTGAGAAGTGTGAAGTTTGCTTTAGAGAAGTTCTTCACCGTGGTTTCCTTGGCTGGGGGTGGGGATGGAGTATGGATGTCCAGTGAGATTAATTTATGGTCTGATCTTACCAATGAGGGGTATACCTCTGGTGTGGAACATAAGAGACCCCATGTTGGTGATGACCAGGTCCAATATGTTTTCCCCTCTTGTGGGAGTGGTGACCAGTTGTTCCATAGCATTTGAATTTATAAATTCTACGAACGGTTGGGCAAGGGTGTTTGGGCTTGAGTCGTTTTCCCAGTCAGTGTTTGGGTAGTTGAAGTCACCCAATATAATGGTGTTTGGAGAGACCTTCATATTCGCCAGTGTTCTCAGGAAAGCTGAGTGGGGTTCCTGTGTTTGGGAGGGTGGTCTTTAGCAGGCTGCAAACTGAAAGGCAGTTTTGCCCTCTGTTAGTTGCACATGGATGGTCTCCGATGCTTCGTGCAGTGCTACTAACCTGGAGGTGTGGGTATCTTTGATGAATATGGATACTCCCCCTCCTTTTGTGGTTCGGTCCAAGTTTTGGAGCCGAAAAGCATGGTATGAAGTATAACCTGGTAGTGCTGGGGTGCTTTCGGGAGCCTTGAACCAGGTTTCTGTTACTGCAAAAATATCGATATTCTCCATACTGAGGATAGTGCGTGCATCTTGAGGTCTAGACTTCTGGCGTTGAGCAGCATTACCCTTAGTTTTTTTTTCTTTGTGTTGTCTATGGAGGTGGGTTTGTCTTTTGAGCTTTGCCTAAAAAAGGCACTATGGGGGAGGCAAGAGCCTTTGCCAGTATTCGAAAACCCAGGGGTGACGGGTGCAAGCCGTCCCTAGCGAAGCGGCTGACAGACACGGGATCCCCTTTGAATGACACCAATGCTTTAGCCAATTGTTAAAATTGATCCTTTTGTCTTTATACTGTGGCATCATTCTTGGTGAGGGCAAGATGCTACTCAAGGTCAGGGTCATACTGGCCTGGGCTACATGATCAGAGAGCTCCTCTATGTTTCTTTTCATGTAGTCCAGGGAGGTACTTCACAGGTCATTCACACCAGCATGGACAATGATGGAGTCATATTTGTACTTGCTTTGGACTGACCTGAGTGCATGTGTTATGTGGCGGATCCTGGCACCCGACAGACAGCTTACAGTGACCTTCTCCTTGTTCAGTCTGGTGAGTGGGACGTCAGTGTGTCTGACAATAGAGTCACCATGTATTTGGTGTGTTGTTTAGCCTTAAGGGCTGTGACTGTATGGCACACTGACTTTGTGAGCTATGTGGGTATTGTTGCATGGTAGGGTTTGCTTGAACGTCTGCTTTAGAGGTCTCTGCTGCTTAGGCAGATTTTTGTTTAGAGCCTCCGAATATGTTTTTGTGTGTTTATGTGTTTGGTTTGTTGATGTGATAGGTCTATGTGGGACTGAATTTGTGGTGTGTGTGGTTTCCTTTTCCTCCTGACCGGCTGTGCCAGTACTGGGTTGAGAGAGCTCAGCCTCCAGTTTGGCTAGATAGTTGCATCTCACACATATATTTGAGCTTGTTGGGAGGAGGAGAGGGTGGTCTGTGTACATAAGGCAGTTGTAACATTGCCTCAAGATTCCCAGATTCACCAGCTGGACTGGGGAGTAAACCCAAAACTGACCTTTGGACATGCCTGAATAGTATAGGGAACTACTTATTGACTGATCAGAAAGGACCAATAGGGAGCAAGTACTTAAAAGGAGTATAAGAGGGTGTAGTGCTTACGTTTATTAGTGTTTACCTGTAAGATTACTTATACGAGCAAGTGCAGGGATTTAGAATGAAAATAGAGTGCTTATTTTGAGATTTAGAGCAGTTCTAAGGGAAAAAGTGAAGAGCAGACTTTGTGGAGCCAGGAATGGTTTAAACCTGTTTAAGCGGCGCTGCCCGATGTTGCGCTATGCGCAAAATCGCGCAAAGCCGCGCTAAAGCGGGTTTTAAAGCAGGGGACTTGAAAGAGCTAGTAATTAGCCCAAAACGGCCAATAAACAACTACTTTCTGGGCTGAGACCACTCCTCCAGGGACAGATAGGCTGCTCAAAGCTACCCATTCTCACTGGTAGAGAAGCTTGCTCCTATCCAAGTAAGGATATGGGCAACACAGGGGCTGCTCAAAGCTCCCCACTCTCACTGGTGAACAGAGAAGCTTCCTCCTATCCAAGTAAGGATATGGGCAACACAGGAACCTGTACTAAAGTCCAGAATACAGCAAAACCTGAATTCAGGACTATTCTAGCTCAGAAAAGGCGGGAAACAAGGATATATATTTTTTTCTTTTTCTTTTTTTTAAGACAGTAACAGATAGCAGGAAAACACAGTAAATGCTTTGCACAGGCTTGCGCACTTGAGTGGGCAGCCTCAACAGTTAAATTAAACAATAAAAAATGACTTTAAAGTGCAGGTAAGCAAAAAATGCAATAACAAGCTTATTTAAGTAGTACAGCAGTTACAAACTCGCTTTTTGGCGAGAATATGCAGTCGCTAATGTAAAGGCATACAGCAGTTACAAACTCGCTTTTTGGCGAGAATATGCAGTCGCTAATGTAAAGGCAGTAAAGAATACTTAAATCAGGTAGCAGTCACTCTTTTTCATCACTCTGCTGCTAGTACCACTCTGCAGGACCACGAGGAGCTTGGCTGAGTCGGAACGAGCGCAAAAACCGCGCCAAAGTGGGTTTTAAAGCAGGGGACTTGAAAGAGCTAGGAATTAGCCCAAAAATGGCCAATAAACAACTAGTTACTGGGCTGAGACCACTCCTCCAGGGACAGATAGGCTGCTCAAAGCTCCTCACTCTCACTGCTGAACAGAGAAGCTTCCTCCTATCCAAGTAAGGATATGGGAAACACAGGAACCTGTACTAAAGACCATAATACAGCAAACCCTGAATTCAGGACTATTCTAGCTCAGAAAAGGTGGGAAACAAGGATATATATATATATATATATATTTTTCTTTTTTTAAAGACAGTAACAGATAGCAGGAAAACACAGTAAATGCTTTGCACAGGCTAGCACACTTGACTGGGCAGCCTCAACAGTTAAATTAAACAATAAAAAATGACTTTAAAGTGCAGGTAAGCAAAAATGCAATAACAAGCTTATTTAAGTAGTACAGCAGTTACAAACTCGCTTTTTGGTGAGAATATGCAGTCGCTAATGTAAAGGCAGTAAAGAATACTTAAATCAGGTAGTCGTCACTGTGCTGCTAGCACCACTCTGCAGGACCACGAGGAGCTTCAGCCAACACCTGTCACCCCTGTCATTGAGGGACACAGGTGGAACCCCTGGGACAAATTTGTGGTTTCCTATCCACTCATCAAGGTTGTGCTTGAAGTGGGTCAACAAGGTACTCTGTTTGACATGTATGGGAAGTATTCCAGAGACGGGGCAGCCTCAGGGAGATGAACCTGTCTCTCCAGCAGGTTTAGTTGATGTTACATATTAGATTTAGGCCTATCAAGCAGGTAATGCGTGAGGAGTTAGACTTGTGAATATGGAGCATCTCTATTAGGGCAGGGTCTGATATTGCCTTGTAGGCGAGACACAGATCACCTCTGAGCAATCTGTATGATACCGAGTAAAGTGATAGTGATTTGAGCCTGTCTGCATAAGACAGGTGTTGGAGGCCATGGAATCTCTTTGTGAGGTATTTTGGTGGCCTTCCCAGTTGGTGCAGATGTTTGGAGAGGTATATACCAAACGGGGTGTTATACTTAATTATAGGTCTAATGAGTGAGGAGTACAGAGAGGTAATAACCTTCTTTTTTCTGGATGCAATCCCTTTACTTATGAGATGAACCAAGTAGAAGGCTTTTCTGACCACTGCCACCACATGATGGCCGAATATAAGATTGTTGTCAACCTGAGTACCCAGGTCTCTCACTATGGGTTGTGTGCTTAGGGGGTTGCCGTTGATGTGGTAATCAGTAGGGGTCATGTTTTTGCCGAATGGTATGACAATACATTTTTTTGCATTTAACTTAAGGCCATGACTTTGGCACCAGTTATTTGTAGCTGTGAGACCCTCTTGTAGTATGTTAATGTCATTTGGGGGGGTCAATGACAGCAACCAACATAGAGTCATCCGCAGACTTGGTTGGCCACAGGCCCTTGGTCTTTACCTGGACCTTTGAGAAGTAGATGCCAAACAGTAGGGTCCCCAGGGCAGAACCCTGGGAAACACCACTGGTGACAGGTCTGCTGTCAGAGGTGGTGGCACCTATTTTGATCTTGTGGGTCCTATCTGTGAGCCAGTTGGCCACCCATCTGATGAGATAGGGATTAACACCGAGTTGTGTTAGCTTTTCAATGATGCCCGAGTGGGAGATTGTGTCAAAGGCCTTGACCAGGTCAAGGTAAGCTGTATGTACTGACTTTCCTTCATCCAGGGCCTTGGTGATGGTCTCAGAGAAGTCAACTAGGTTCAGTAGGCAAGATCTGCCTCTGACTAATCCGAATTGGGTGGTGTTGAGTGTTTGGAGATTGGGTATGTCCTTGTTTATATGATCCATAATAATATACTCCATGGCTTTACAGATCAGACTTGTCAAGCTAATGGGGGTATAGTTTTCTGGATCCGTAGTGTCACCACCTTTGTGCAAAGGGATGACAATGGCAGTTCTCCACTCTGCTGGAATGAAGCCTGTAATTAGGCTGTGGTTGAATAAGGGTGCTCAGTGGCAAAGCTAGTTTTTGCTGGAGATGGTGCAGACAGAATACAGTCTGTGATATTATCAGGTCCCATGGAAGCTGTGTTCTTTGCCTTAGATAGGGCCTTTAACACTTTATCTACCGAGATATTAGGTATGGGACAAATATCGAGGATGTCGATTGGGCCTTTGGGGGTGAAGTTTGTGCTGACCTTGTCAGCTAGTAGGTTGGCTAAGTTCCCTCCCTTAGGAGGGTGTAGTCAGCTTTTGAGAAGTTGTTTAGCCTGGTTATGGCTGGGGAGGGGTTGGGTGGGATAGAAACTTTGATTGAGGCAGACTGATCTGATCTCACCAGGGAAGAACATGCTATGGGAGTGGTGCAGTGGTCACCCATGTTGTTGAGAACGAAGTCCAGTATGTTATCTACCCTTGTGGGGGATGAGACCAGCTGGTCTAGTAAGTTAGAGATGATGAAGTCAAGGAATTGTTGGGTGAGTGCATTAGTGCAGGAATAGTTCACCCAGACTATGGTGAGGTAGTTGAAGTCACCAAGGATCAGGGTGTTAGGGGGTACCTTGATGGAATTATGTTGGTCCAGGTAGGAGGAGTGGGTGCCCTGAGACATGAAGAGGGGGGTCTAGAGCTGGCTATAACTTGGATGGGTGTCTTGCCAACTGTCAGTTGCACCTGGAGTAATTCCAGTGCATCATGCATGTAAACCAGTCTGGAGGTGTGCCTGTCCTTAATGAAGATAGAGACTCCACCACCCTTAGTCTTTCCGACCTCATTTTGGGGTCAGAAAGTGTGGAATGAGGTATAGCCTGGTAAGGCAGGGGTGTTCCCTGCAGTCCTGAACCAAGTTTCCGTAACCGCACAAACATCGGCATCGTCCACTGTGCGGCGAGCCTCCAGTGAGCTCATTTTCAGATTAAGGCTTCTAGCATCGAGTAGCACGACCTTCAATTTGCTTTTTGACAGAGCTTTCATGTTGGAAGATTTGTCTTTGGGACATAGCCTAAAAAGGGCTTTTATGTAATTTGTTCCTACCCTTTTCTAAAGATCCCACTTCCAGTTCTTTTAAAGCTATTCACAACTTCAAATATGGGTGATTTAGACTTTGATTTCCATTTTCTAGTATTTGCTTTTTTGGCAACCACCAGAATTGAACTTAACAAGGACTTACTATGTTTAGGCAATTCAGATTCTATATCCCAGCTCACAAAAGATCATTTCCTTTGTTACATCCATTTGTTCACCCAGTATTTCTGACAGAATTCTCTGTAGGGAATTTTTTAAAGTATGCCAGCTCGTTACACTCCTAAAACATATGTTCCCAGTTACCTATTTTTCCCCCATCACACCTCCAACATTTGCCATCTACTTGAGAAAAAATCTTTGGAGAATGCTTGGGGTATAAAAATACCTGTGCAGACACTTTCAAGCAAAAATCCTAAATCTTCTAGACTTTGTTGTATGTTTGGGAGCCATATGTGTGTCCTGCCATTGCTTCTTTGTGACTTGCTTATCTAATCTGTCTCTTCTCAATCTCTTGTAACACGCTCTGATTGATTCTATAGTTATCATGCAATATTTTATATGCCCTACTAATTAACCCCTTTTTAACAGCTACTTCTGTTCTAGATTCAACTAAAAACTCTACTAGAGTAGGTCTTTCACTTAGGATTCCCCTATCCATTTCTGTTTGCCTATATTCTGATATCAGTCCCTGAAAGAGAAGGCAGGCTCCAGCCTGAAGCCCAAATGTCCTCTTAGCCTCTTCCCATTCTGTTACCTTCCCCTCCCTAATTATTTGTTCCCAATTCCTTGGTTGGTTTGCCAGTTTTCTTCTATAAATTCTACACCCCTCTTGCCTATTCATTATGCCCCTAATTGCAGTCATCCCTATTGGCAGAATCTCCTTTTAAAAGTAAATTCTTTATTCAAAACTGTTTAGCTTTTGCTCACTTAAAGCATTCATCAGTTATTTGCAAAACTGTTACATCATGTCTTCTTAACAAATCTGTTTTGAGTGGACACACTTGCTTTCAAAGGTCTGTTTGCAGTCTTAACTCTGATTACCACTTTGTAAGTGTTCACACAGCCACATGCCATTTAAACAGTATTTTTATAGGTTTTACTTTGTTGAAGGTTGTGCGTCAGGGCTGGTAACTCGGCATGTAAAAATCAACTACCAATCATTAGTGGACCAAAGTTCCACTGTGGCGACCCCTAACCGGGAAAAGCCAAAAGACACAAAAAATTTAGCAATATTCAAAAACTGTACTGTTTTAACTTTTCACTTTGAAACATTGATTTGTATTAATTATAATGTGAAAATACTCTGTTCTCTTATACAGTGCTGATAAGGTGTAGTTCTTTTTTCAAAGAAAAACGCATCATTTACCTCTTCCATTAGTTTAAGCAGCCACAATTTGCTTAAAATACTTTTGCACAAGCACTCTGTACTGATATATGAATTGGTTTTGTTTCACTTTAGTTCAAATAAAAAAAGTTTTGACACTTCTTGTTCTGTCATTTTGGTATATTATTCCATACTCAACACCTTTTTCCCATTTTGCACATAGGATCGGGGTGTCACTTCAGCAGTGACAATCATCTCGAGCCAAGGTTTACACCACTGGGTGGCTAGCCCTGCCTTGGTAATTCATCCATACCACTCACTCGCACACAAACTTGTACATCCGTAACACTCACTCACACACACACACTTGTACCTATGGCTAATTTAGAGTGTCCAGTCCACCTACTGCATGTCTTTGGAATGTGGAAGGACACCCTTGCAACCACAGGGAGGACATGCAGACAACACATAGAAGGCACTCCAGCCAAGAATCGAACCGGATAACCTCTTGCTGTGGGGAGATAATGCTAAGCACTGCACCATCACTGCCACCCCTTTTTTATCATTGTACTGTCAGTTGAAAAGCAGTCAGTCCATTTTCTAACAGTGTACATGTGAGGTAAGTATGTAATAAAAAATGTATAATTTATAAAATAAAATAAATCCCTCCTTGAGTGGCATGTACTGTCTGTAATTTTCCTGATTTGTATAAATTCGCCATTATTAATTGTTGCTGTGTAAGTGTTCTTTCTGCAACAGCACACTGCCTTCATATGACTTCACATTGACTGTATACAGCTTTTCACAATAAGTTCCGATCCTTTCATTATATATATCAGAAAACAATATGAGATACATTTACTGTGTGTAGTGTATTGAAGTATCTGGCCAGTGATAAGCTGTCTTGATAGTTTAGCTTTGTAATTTTTGCTTTTAAAAAAATTGTGTACACAGTCACCCCAAACTGTACTGTGTACTGTATGTACTATTAAAGTACGAATGCAACAAACAGTGAAGGGGTTAAAAACTGAGAGAGAGAGAGAGAGAGAGAGAGATGCTATAAAACCAGTGAAATCTGTGACCAAAAGTGAAACGCACTGCAGTTACCATGCATGTTCATTGCTGAGCGATCATATGCATTTAATTATTTATTGTTTGCTTTTAATGAATTTCTTTGACTATAGACTTTTTATCCTATTTACTTTTTCTTTTCTGACTACCTTTTACTGAATTTCTATGAGTGTAGACAGTTTTATCCTGTTTTCTTTCTTTCGTTTTTGTGTGCGTTCGCTGAATTGTATTGATTGCGACATTCTTCTTGAATTTTTGTTTGCTTTTGGTGAATGTGATAGTTTTTGAGTGTGTCACATGTAGATTAAGCATAGAGCTTGTCAGGTATCATAGTTTATACTGAGACCCATTTGTTAGAAATTCTGTAATGCTGTACATTACCTGAAGTTAAATTCATTGATTGCTGCAGACTATTGGAAACATGGGGTCAGAGTCTTTTAGCAGTCTAAGTAAATGGCTTTCTTCAAATCACTTACACTTTTAAGTTTTGGCATAGTGTGTGGTTTGCACAGGGTCAGCAGACAGTGGAGTAAAGGGAGTTTGTCCATTTCTCCACTGTAGTGTGATCTTGCAGTTGGTATCTTTTAAAGCCAGAGGGTGTTAGGGGCCTAAGGAGGCTTGCCTGTCTACAAAAATGTTATCTTTTTTTAGTTTTTTTTTTGTGTGAATTCTGTGGTGTCAGTGGAGCCATTTCAGTTACTGCTGGTGTTTGATGATATCAGTTCTTGAGGTAACTTGACATTAATAAACTGATATAGGACTTTCTTAGCATAGAGGATAGTGTGTGGTCCCCTGGGTTTAACCACAGTTATCCCTTCAAGAGGGCACCAGGTAACTGCAAATGTATGTCAACAATGACATTTGAAAAACTGCCCATTAGTAAAGAGAAGGGTTAACTGTCATTTAATCCTGTATCACTGTACTTGGCTTCTTATAGTATTTTGTATTCTTATGTTAACTAGCTGTAGCCACAGCTGTAAATCAGTGCTGCTGGTCCTAACTTTTAACAGTTAGGCATAAAGTCTAACTTGGGCCGCATTTCTACTTCTCTGTATACATGTATGCAACACACATTTATGTATATGAATTTGTTTAATGGTGTAGAGCATTGATCAAATCAGAAAAAAATTCAGTCTGTGCACCAAAAAGATTGATAATGTAGGCAGGGCAGGGTAACAAAACAGTTAAGGTGTTTGAATCATAAGACCTCCCCAGCTACCCTGACCATAACGGAATTATCAGAGAAGGCCGAGGCTGAAGAATTAATAGTAGCCATAAATCGCAGTAAGAAGTGTTCCAAGTGAAGAGTTAATTGTGAATGAGATCTTATTAAAAACACTCCAGTCTCTTAGTTAACTGACTAAGTAATGGATTTTGCACTCCCTTTCTTTTTACTTTAAATAAGCAAGTTAAAACAAAATACAGGCATTCAAAGACTTTGCATTTTTGTGGACTCTTTGCTTGTGTTTGACATCGAAAATGAGGTTAAGAAGGCTTTCAACAGGAACAATATATATGACAAGAAAATGGAAAGGAACAGTGAAACTGGTCTGTGGGTGTACTGAGTACTGCACCGATAGTGCTGGTTTAATAGTAAGCTAAAGACAACATTCACCAAAAAGCTGGCTGAGATTTGTCTAAATTGAGATGTATTGCTGTAGTCTTTTTTCTGTTATTGCACTGACATCTAGTGACCAAAGGTGGTATCACATGCTGGAGCCTGCCCCCCCCCCCCCCCCCCCAAAAAAAAAAAAAAAAAAACACAGGATGGTACTAGATACATTACTGCATGAAAGATGCCTCTGAGGGAGTGTTATGATAGAAGGGAATTAGAGAATCATGAAGATTTGTTGATGGGGAGAGTACATTACAAGTGACAGCAATGTTTGATAAATATCTTCTAAGAAAGTAAAGTGCTTAATTTGGGAGTTGTCTTTGAAAGAGAGAGAGAGAGAAAAAATGCCTGTGTAAAATAGTGATCCAAGGAACAGTGTAAGAAGGCACTGATTGATACAGATCTGGTTACGTGCAGGTGTTCACATATAACTAATTTTGTTTAAACTGCATATATTTATTTATTACTTGTTAAAATGTAAAACTTGTGTCTCTGCCTTAAACTTTTATAATCCAGCTCCAACATGACTTTTATGTCTGTGCTCTTAGCATCACAAAATACTATTCCCTGCTTCCAGCATTGGCATTCTGAAATGCCTAGGTAGGGTTGTCAGTGGCACATACCTTAGACCAGAGTGAATCTTTTAACTATTGCCATTTGTTGAGCCAGGAAGCCAGATGTATTAGCCTAATTTCCCTCATTATATTCTGCAACCTGTATTAATTTGCATATTGATGTATTTATCTATACTGGATTTACTTTTATTCAGGCCAAATAGCAGACTGATCTGAAAATTCTATTTAGGCATAACCCAAACTCAGAGATAGATAATGCATGTAAAACCATGGCAGACATATTGATAGTATTTGGGTAGAATCATTATTTAAATAGGAAGATGAGTACTTAAGAAAATGCACACAACTCTTTTGCAAAAGCCTGTTCATAGCGATATTTTTGTAAGCTAGGAAGGATGAAATTACAAACGTGTGAGTAGCAGTTCAGTCAATTAAGTTTCCTAACATGAAATTGATGAGCTGTGCAATAAAAATAATTCTGAATAAAAAAAAACAAAGGTAGTGTAATCACTGATCCAAAACAAGATACAGATAATTTGCAGTAGATCAACTATTTATTACCTGCTAAAGAAAATTAATTTCCATCCAAATCTAAGGGAATCTGGCCCTTTTGGAGCTCATACTGTATATTTATAAAAACCCCGACAACTAATTGTCCTCCTAAAACTTAGTCTTACCTTATTTTTAGCTTGTGTATGTTTTTAAGTAATGCATTTATTTAATTTATTTTAATGTATCTAATCATCCAGTGCAACATTATCAAGTTTAACAGAGAATACCTATGTGCATAATGCATATTCAGTACTAAGAAAATCATCTTCAGTTTTTGGCTGCAGTCAGTGTAAACACAAAATGTGTAGAGGCTGCAATCAGTGTAAACAAAATGTGTAGAGGCTGCAGTCTGTGAAAATGAAAAATGTGTAGAGGCTGCAGTCAGTGCAAACATAAAATGTTGGCTGCAATCAGTGTAAATGCAAAATGTGTAGAGGCTGCAGTCAGTGTAAACACAAAATGTGTAGAGGCTGCAGTCAGTGTAAACACAAAATGTGTAGAGGCTGCAGTCAGTGTAAACACAAAATGTGTAGAGGCTGCAGACTGTGAAAATGAAAAATGTGTAGAGGCTGCAGTCAGTGCAAACATAAAATGTTGGCTGCAGTCAGTGTAAACACAGAATGTGTAGAGGCTGCAGTCGGTGAAAATTCAAAAAGTGTAGAGGCTGCAGTCAATGTAAATACAAAATGTGTTGAGGCTGCAATCAGTGTAACTACAAAATGTGTTGAGGCTACAGCCAGTGTAAACACAAAATGTGTAAAATACAAAATGTGTAAAGGCTGCAGTCAGTGTAAACACAAAATGTATAAAATACAAAATGTGTAGAGGCTGCAGTCACTGTAAACAAAATGTGTAGAGGCTGCTGTCAGTGTAAATACAAACTGTGGTAGAGGCTGCAGTCAGTGTAAACACAAAATCTGTAGAGGCTGCAGTCAGTGTAAACACAAAATCTGTAGAGGTTGCAGTCTGTGTAAATGCAAAATGTGTCGAGGCCTGAGATAAGAGTAGTCTTAGGGTTTTCAGTAGTTGGTGTAGGGGTTTTAATAGAGAGGGCTTGGGGTAGGGATAAAATGGACAGGGATCCAATCGGGTAATTTTGTTAGTTTTGTAACTAGAGCAAGATGCATCCTTGAAGAGGAAGTTTTTAAATTCCTTCCTTCCTGAATACTTCAAAGAAAGAGTTTGTTTAGGATCATGAGGAATGGATAAGATCTCAGACCTCTTGGTTTAGGATGAAAAAGCTGGTCTGTGCAGTATAGTTTTGTTTTGGGTTTGTGGATGGTGGTTATGTTAGGATGGAGAGATCAGAGAAGGTAATCAAATGTGCAAGGAAATAAGCACTTGGGGAAAACCTGGAATGTGTGAAGGTTAATATGTCTGAAAAGAAGGGATCATAGAGTGAGTTTTATTGTGTGAATAATTGGCAGCCTGTGGGCGTTGGTGAGAACCTGGAAGTAGTGCTAACATCTTTGATGACAGTGAGAAGAATCTGTAAAAATTTTGGTTGACGTCTGTAAGGAGAGTTTTTGTCTTTCAGGCTATGACTACCAATACAAGCCCATATCCAAGTTATGAGAGTTAATGCCACTTTGCTGTTCATGGTTCTTCCTTTAGTGGGGAGAGAAAATTAGATCTTAGTAGCCCCAAATTGCTATGATTTGATTTTAGCTTTTTTATTTGTACATGATGAGGAAAATGAAGCAGCTGATGGAGCCATATCTGTAGGTGGCAGAAGTGAATGGTGGTTTTAGGTGGGGTAAGGTTACTAAGAATTCTTTGCCAGTTGTTGGAGGCTCTGAAAACACACACCTTTTTTCAGTATTTAATAGAAGTTTCTCCGAGTTAGCCAGTTTTGATATTTGAAAGATGTGGGAGAGGTAAGCTCTATAAATAATCATATCGGCATATAGGATGTTGGATAAGTGCAGAAGATCAGTTGGGAGGAGTTGATAAGGAGAAGCAAAGGGGTGAATGGTCTGGGCCTTGGGGCACTTCTGACTAGTGGGGCTGAGACAGATAAGGAGCTACCGAATTTGGCCTTGAAGTGCCTGTCAGTAGCTAGAGTGAGATGTATCCTTGAAGAGGAAGTGTTACTTTTCTGTACCCCTTATAAAGTAAGTAGTATCATAACTGATGGTTAGGCTTAAACATATTGTTTTATGGTTGTTAACTTAGCAATCACCTAGGAACCTATAGTAATTTTCAGGAAATGTTTGTACTGCCAAAGAAGGAGGAGGTTTGTGAATGCTGAAATAGCTAGATTGAGGTCTGGGACTGAGGAAATGGTTGCCCATTCGGAGTAATACAGAAGGACTTGAATATAGTTGGCTTATTTTTCAGGAAGAAAGAAATGTGGATGGAGAGTTAATGGGTGAGTGAATGACCAAATGTATGTTGTCTAATAAAGGGGGAAGTACTTAGATTGTTGCGAAAATACTAGGGGAACTGGTGATTATTTGGTTGATTTCCTGCATCTGTAATACTTGTGCAGCCAATTAGTTTATTTGCTCTTTATCTATGCTAATAATAATTTATTATTTTGGTCTTCTCCAAGTCTATATTGTATTTACTGTGTTGTTCATCCTTGGTTTTAGTAACCCTGGGCTGAATCTGAATAAGGCCATTTAGGCCATCTTTCTACCACTGTTAATAAATAAAATACAAAAATAAATAAAATGTTCTAAAGTTGTGCTGCTTGTGGGGAATTAACTGTTTACAGATGCAAAGGATTGAGCTGTAAGTATAAAGGCTGGTAGTAAGCCAGAAACCAACAAATGAGGTTATCACTCATGATGCTGTAAGCATCTCTCTCCTGAAAGGTTATGTCTGCAGGCAAAAGGCAGACGTACATTCATATAACACTGGTTAGCTGAACTAGCAGATTCCCCACTCTCCCTGTTTCTAACTGTATTATCTGTGGTCTACAAAGCGCATTAGTGCAAAGGCAGTAACAGTCCTACCACTTAAAAGAGCTCTGATTTTTTTACTTTTATCAACTTTCATGGTTCCAACAGCATAGTTCTCAAGGGGTGTTACCATTTTGTATTTTTCTTTTGAGCCTTATAGTTGAAATGTGTTGTATCAATTCAGTATGAGCTTTCTTCATCTGGAAATTGCAGTATACTTCCGCGGTGGTGCAGCGGTAGCATTGTTGCCTCACAGCAAGAGGTTCTCCTGTTCGATTCTCGGCTGGAGTGCCTTCTGTGTGGAGTCTGCATATCCTCCCCGCGGTTGGGTGGGCATTCGAAAGTCATGTAAATGGGTGTGCCTTCGTTGAAGGTTGAACATCGAGCTGGCACCTCAGCGTTCGTGAAAATCTACTGCCAATCATTAGCAGACCGGAGTTCCGCTGTGGTGTCCCCTAACCGGGAAAAGCCGAAAGACAACAACATTAAATAAGCCTTCAAGAGCTTCTTGCCCAAAGCCATTTTGTTAATAAACTGGTTGTTTTTTTACATTCTGATGCAGATAATAGGATATGACTGTGTATGTGGCATGACCTACAAGATCATAATGAACTGTTTTCCAGAGACTTGGGTTAGATTCCTGCAAGCAACATTACATTTGATGTATTTCTGAGAAAAGTACTTAATTTTAGTAAGTTTCCTGGTCACTACTGAAAAAGACATCTGTGTTTAGTAAAACATAACATGTTAGAAAATTGTTGAAGTCTTGCATAAAGGGCAGACTTTGTTGAACACTTAGATGGTCCTCTGCCCCACTGACAGCTGTGTAATTTTATTCAAAACTCTAATAGATTAATTGCCTAATATGCAGTGATTAGTGGGTGCATGCAGTTGCTTTAAACTGCCTGCTTAACGCATGTTTAAATCTAGTGTCCAGGTACCCACCTTTGAATATGATCACAATGCATTCTGGTAGTCGAATTTTAGCAGAATATACAGTTTTTTTTTTTTAGTTTAGAATACGAGTTTGGTAGATAATATCAGAGCTACTTATCTAATATAAGTCGCTCATAGGTTAAAACTGTTTTGTTACAAATTAATTTAATTGCTGAGCAGAGATGACTTGTAAGTGAACAATACGTATTGTTAAAACACTGCTACTTGTATTTTTTGATTGCTTAGTAGTTATTCATGTAGAAAGCACCAGCTGTCTGACTTGGTGCATGCAGCTGCCTCTAAATATTTAGCTTTTTCCCTGCTTAGTATAATATGTCTGTAAATGCGATTCTACTTTAATTTGTTCTTGTTGCATGGTTCAGGTCATAAATGAAATAGTGCAACAATCCCTTTTGCCCAATTAATAAAGCAATGAATAAATAAATGTATGAGGAAAGAGTCATAAATGAAAATTAACTGGTGCAACAATCCCTTTTGCCCAGTTAATGAAGGAATGAATAAATAAACGTAAGAGGAAAGGGCAGCAGAGGTCCCTACCTACATTTAGCAAGATGTTTGACAGAGCACCACATATGGTTGCAAGATGTTATAATAGGTTAAAAAACTAGCTGGAATAGAAGAAATGCACTGGAGTAGTAAATGGTGAGGTAGGTGTTACATGTAGTGGGTTGCAGACATCAGTGCTGGTGTCACTCCGTTTTCTACATGTAGATGACATTACATAATGACTGGGGGAAGGATGTTCATTTATATGCAGATAACAGAACTTTGTAGCATGGCCAGCAAAGAAGATGAGAATGCTGTGGACACGTTATGGGAATGAATTATTAAATCTAAAGGAATGGACTAATAGGTTCATGGGCAAGTAGAAGGCTAGCAGCCCTTGCGGGGCATTTTAAACCTAGCCAGTTTTCCTTTTGATGCATGAATTAACCTATCCCCTGTGGCATTAGACTGACCTTACACATCCCATGGTTAATTATGTAATACCCTGTAATGACATTGAGTTCATACCATATATAATTTGAGGGGACCCACGAATGGGATAAAGCATTTAGGACTTGCATCTGTCCATTAGTAGTACAGGGGGCAGCTCTGGGGCAAATCTTCTGTTTCCCATCCATAGATCTAAGTTGCTGTTGGAATATGGGCAGGGATGAGTTTTGTTTTATGTGGGTGGAATGGTATGTTCTGCGAGATATAGCTGTTCCTCCAAACCATGCTGTTGATGTTGCAAAAAGACATTTAGATTCCTAGACCTTTTGGTAGTTTGTAAGATACCGAGTATAGTGACAGGGCTTTGTGTCCGTCAGCGTAGGACATATTATTTAGGAATTGTATCCTTTTTTAAGGTATCTCTGAGTAGTATGTGTGAGCTTGGATTCAGTTCAAAGAAGAACAGGAAATTGATTTGAGTAAGAAACCCCCCCCAAACATTTTCATAACAGGAGGTGAGAGATGATAAAAGGAGTGACTGAGGAACTTGGTATAATTTATATCAGGTTCTGGGCGAGTGAGCAATCAGTGACATTAGGCAATAAGGAAAGGGTTTTGGGGAGAGGCGTCACTTTTAGAAAAGAGAATATTAATCTTCCTTTGTACAGAGTTAGTGAAAAAAATACCAAAAGCATTGCACAGAATTCTGAAACACCTACATTCACTTTTGCTGACTCATTGGAGGATATGAAAAGAAGGGCAACAGAATGATATCCCTGTTGTGCACTGGCTTCCTCTGAGTACATTATAACTAGATCCATACTGTGCACATACTTCCTGTCAAGTAACTCTGAGTACATTATGACTTCCTGTCAAGTAACTCTGAGTGCAGAATGTTGCCAAGTTGGTCTAATTAGTGAGAAATTAGGAGAAAAGTGAGAAGGTATGCATGGTTATGTTTTGTCTCACATTCTTCCTTTTGTGTGAGTTTGTGTGACCTCCGAGTTTGTGCATGTGTCTGCACATGCACCCCCATGCTGGGCTGTACAGGGAAGCATCCCTTTTCAAAGAAAAGTTTTTGTGTGTTTTATGACCTAGTGTGTGTCGCTATTTTCAGTTGTGACCTTCCAAGGTGTTAGACATATTGGGGATGATTAATTGTGTATCAGTTGAATAAAACTGCAGTTTTATTCATGGCAGATCTCAAAGTCAGTGCTAGGCCTGAATCTGCAGCAATATAAAGGGATGAAAAGTTACCTTAATTATACACAACCTGGAAGATGGCTGAGAGAGGATACATAACAGAAGCATTTTGCTAGTTCAGTGGAATTAACAGTGTCCAACGGGACAATATCCTTTACAAGAGGAAGCAAACAGAAGGGTGCACAATCCAAAATGCAGTGAAAATATCTTGAAGCAGCAAAGAATATGGGTAGATGGATAGAATACTAGGGTGAATAAGAAGAAGCTTCAGCAGTGAAAAAGAAGAGAAGATTATCTTACTTTGTAAGCAGTTATCATAACTCCATCTCAAGTACTTTGTACACAGCTCTGGTGACCTCATAAAAATTGACACACAATTGGTCCAAAAAAGCAATGTAGTTGAAGACAGTTCCTCAAAATCCACCTGCAGGCTTCCATACAAGTGTTTTTACAGCGGGATGCCCTCTATAAACCCAGCCTTACATTTATATATTTATTTATTGACATTTGATTACCGGGAAAGTCTGACTGGGTAGAAGCCCATTTTCAGAGGAGGCCCAAGGAGAAAAGCTCCAACTTATTTCAAAACATTTTAAAAATAATTTACAGTCTTCAAAAATAAAACAAAATCAAAAGAAAAATAATACAAAAAACACAAACAAAAACTGTATTCTATAAAATATGATGTATTATTGTACTAATTATTAATTATTAATAATTAATTAACTAATGGTGTCATTCTAACCAGTACCTACATCACCTATCCAATAACTATTATCTAAACTCAAACCCACCAATCTCCCTGCCAACAATCTCCCTACACAGTATATCCAACATGCATCCAAGGCCATAGCTTACCCTGTGTCCTTACTGATAAATAGATCCATCACTGAACAAACCATTCCAACCCTGTGGAAAACCTCTTTCATCATTCCCCTTCATAAGGGTGGTCCCTCTACTGACCTTTCTAACTATTGTCTCATTGCAATCCTATCACCCCTATCTAAGATTCTTGAAAAATGTATCCATTGCCAACTCCTTACCCACCTTCTCTCCAATAACCTACTTTCCAAAACTCAACATGGATTTCGTCCATCCCATAGCACCACCATTGCCTTACTTAATTTTACCAACACCATAAATACATACAGAAAGCAAGGCAAGCTAGTCTCTGCTATTTTTCTAGACTTATCCAAAGCATTAAATACAGTTTATGCAATAAAAAACGAAGAAAAAACTAGGAAATAAACAAAAAGGTTGGCTCTAAACCAAGGTGCACTCAAGTTGAAAATGTATTGAAGATAAAAGTAAGCGCTTTTGTACAGGATAATACCTGTACTTATTCAGACAAAAGACAAGACTCGTGTAAAATGCGTCCTGTTTTTTATATAGGTAAATCAGACAGGAGACATAGGGACAGGATGTACGAACGTAAGATGTACGAACATCTATATGCAATTAAGAACAAAAGAGTTGAGAATGCTCTGGCCAAGCATATCATCAATTCACCAGAACATATCTTTGAATTTAGAGTAATTGATAGAGTTGACACTAATGTCAGGGGTGGCCCAACCTCCTTACGATTGGAGAGATGCGAACATTTGTGGCAGCTAAGATGTGATGCATTTAGATATCCAGGTATTAATGAAATTTGCTCCGTAGCATGTATATTAAAACTAAGGAGCCTTATTAGATAAAAGATTTTTGGATGCTTAATTCTTTGATGCAATCAAGCTTGTATGGATGGAATTAATCACATATGCATTTAGTAGCTATACACTTTTATACTTGTACATCTGCTTATGCATTTGTTTACTTTTTTATTGACATATCTTTATATAATTATTTTTATAAATTCAATCAGAGTGTTTTAACTAAAATATTCATATATTTATACAGGTCAATATTCATATATTTATTTCAGTGTTCTTCATATTTAATTGTATTCTGACTATTTTGGTGCTTTTTTGATACTAATTATTTAATTAATCATGTGATACAATTTAATTAGTGATGCATCTTGAGAGGATGTATTTAAAGGATGTTACTTAGTACTGTCTTGCTTTTGTTTGAAGAAGTACAGATATTATCCTGTACAAAAGCGCTTACTTTTATCTGCAATAAATTTTCAACTTGAGTGCACCTTGGTTTAGAGCCAACCTTTTTGTTTATTCAATACAGTTTCCCACAATAAACTCTTATCTTGCCTCTCTGAGCTCAACATGGACACCTCCACATTGCTATGGTTCAAGAGTTACCTTGACAACCGTCTTCAGCCTGTTAAATGGCTCAACTCTCTGTCTTCCCCTCTCCCAGTCACAGTAGGTGTGCCTCAGGGTTCTATTCTTGCCCCCCTTCTTTTTAACATTTTTACTAACCAACTTCATTTGGCCATCACAAATACTGAAATAGTTCAATATGCTGATGACACAGCCCTAATCTGCTCTGCACCCAGGATCCAGCCCCTACAGCAAAAAGCCCAGACATCCTTTATAGATCTTGAAAACTGGTTAAATAAATCTCAACTGATTTTGAATGCAAAAAAAAAAAAAACAACTTATACTATTCCACCCAGTAAAGATTAATGACCTACCCACCTTCTCTATATTGTCAGCCAATAAGACCTCCATCACCCCAGTCCCTGATGCAAAATTTCTAGGAATTACAATTGACCAACAACTAAAATTCAGTAAATATTTATCCCCAACTATCTCCAAAGTCCACAAAAAATTAGGGACCATGTATTGTTGCAAAAAATACCTTACTTCCAAATCTAGAATTGCTATAGCCAGATCACATCTCCTATCAACATTACTTTATGCATCATTAGTACTAACAAATCTAAACAAGTCTGACCTTAATAAACTTTCCACATGTTACAACAAAATCACCAGATTTGCAACCAACACCAAATTTCGTTCCCACCACTGCAATGTCCTTGCTTACTTTACACTGGCTTTTGAATTCCCCAATCTTTTAAGATACCATCAACTCAGTCTGGCACACAAATACTCTGCTACCCAGAGAAACCCCCTGCCCTAACTGGCCTACTATACTTCCATAAATCAAATAGGTAATTATGTTCCACCAACAAAGCCCTGATTGAAAACATTCCATGTAAATACAGCTGTGGTGAATCTCTCTTCCCCAATGAAATTGCTAAAACCTGGAATAGCCTTCCTCCTGACATCAGGCTACAAACTTGCACTCCCACTTTTAAGCAACACTTTAAATTATATTTTCTCACCAACTGGCTATGTTACTGCTATAGTCCACCTTGAACTCTTATTACATTGCAAGAGTAGCATTTCTTTATTCTTCTTGTTAATTATAAGTCCAATTTCTGTACTCAACTTATGCTCTTTTCCTTATGTTCCTAGTGAATACTAATGTGTTAAGGTCACATACTTTTAATCACTAGCTGTCAGCTGTTTTTTATCTAATATTTGTTCTATCCCTAACATATTCAGTAAGTCCTATACACAGCTATCTTCCTACTTTCACTTGTTTAGGCATCTTACATTTTTTGTAATCATCTTACTCTGTACTTGTAAATCTTTTAACTTTTTGGCAACTGTTAATTCGTTTTGACTTTAGCAACTGCAACTGTTATTAACTACTGTTGATTTTCTGCTATGTGGAGCTTTTCTCCCTGGGCCTTTGCTGAAAATGGACACTAGTGTTCAGTCATTATCCCGGTACACAAATGTAAAATAAATAAATAAATAATGCAGTGACTGCTGAACAATGGAGAAATGAGAAACTCTCCATTAAATAACATAGCGATCTCCCATAGATAGCAGTCCCCATTGCCTAAAGAGTAGGTTGTGAGTGTCAGGAAAGGGTGATTTCAGCCACGGGAGTTTGGGCAGTTAGAACCTTATCAGCTGGTCCTCAGTCACTTGTAGGGAAACAGAGTCAGAGTGAGTTCCATATTTAAAAAAGGACAGAGAGACACATGAAAAGAAGTTGACACAGTTTGGGAAATGAGGTTAAGCAACTCAGTGTAAATATAAGGAAGTATTATTTCACAGAAAGAATGGTAGATATTAACTGTTATCCTGAAGACCTTGTAAGTTAAAAACAGTGAAAGAATTCAGGAAAGCACAGATCAGGTTTAAAACCATCCTTAAGATACCTGGGGAATTAAAGCTATTAGATCAGAAGTATCTGTATCTAATCAAATAAACAGAATGGCAGATGATGTGGACCATGCGGACTTCATCTACTGCGTAAAGCAATGATTCTGTAGTTATAGTTTCATAGAGGCTTCCACACAAACATAGAATAATCTTCGAGGGGATGTTCTGAAATCAAAATCACAGTTTAGTTCAGGAAACTGTAGGACAGACCTCAAGGCAAAGTGGACACAAGTTATAAAAATTTATAGCTTGTCCTTTAGACAGGGGTTCAGGGAAGTAAATATTGTGGGAAGAAATATCCAGGGGAATTGTTATGGCTAGGCTTGTATAGGCCCTAGAGCCAATAGCCCTAATACCGACCTATGACAGGCTAATAAGCGACTAGGTGTACAACCAGTTTTTATCTATGAGTATATTGTATGTTTCTTTGTATCAAGATAAATAAGATGCAATTATTTTGACCTCAGACTGCCTAGCAGGTTTTGATAGAAACGTGAATAATGTTTTAGGCCGGTTCTGTATTCCTTATAAATGGCTCCATTGTCTTGTCTTCTTTTTCCTCACTGGTTCCCTTCAGTGACCACTCTAATGTAGTCCATAGAACTATTCATTCCCAGGGATGACCGCTCTTCAGCCTGATTGTTCCACCGTGAAGGAGTTGAGTAAGTCGGGACTATGGTGTCATCATTCGCATGCTGAGGATGCAGATTTTTACCTAAGTCCAGTATTCCCTGCATGTGCCTCTGGTGTCCAAGAGTTCATGTGCATCCATACCTTCATGTGCAATATATTCAGCTGATCCTGCTAATTGTTTCAGATCAAATGCTCCCAAGGGATTACTAGTCTTCACTGTGGACATGAAGAATGTTCCTGGAAATATGTGACCCTACCTCTGCTCCTACCCCTGGAAGCAACAAACAGGCTAAGCATTGTCACTCCTATTCAGCCCAAAACCAGCTCCAGCTGGTGCCTGAGAAAGTAATCAAACTCAAGTCACCTGAATTGTAGTTAGAGCTCTATCCCTGGTAATGAATGACTCCAGTTTCTTGAAATATTAAGTCTATTTTGCTATTCTGAACTTACTTGAAACAGATTTTGCATGTGTGTATTGTACTTGCATTGTTAGATGAATGATGGGGCTGAACACATTTTACTGGGTATTCTGATTGATTTTGGTTTTGTTTTAGGCTGCCTGCATCCCTGTGCTGCTCAGTAATGGTTGGGAACTACCATTCTCTGAGGTCATCGACTGGAGTAAGGCTGTGATTGTAGGAGATGAGCGACTGCTGCTACAGGTAAAGCTCTTATGATATTTTGCCATCTTTAGTTTTCTGTGTTCCAAAAAATTTAGTGGTATTTCAGTCAAGTTATATGTCAGCGTGCGTGCATTTGCGCTATATACACACAAACACAGAGAGAGAGAAAACATGTTTGTGTGTGCTTATATATATATATATATATATATATATATATATATATATATATATATATATATGGTTCGAAATTCAGTAACTCGAGACTGTAAAGTCGAAAACCCATAAGCGCAAATCTGCATAAGAGCAAATTCAAATATCTCGAATTCGCACTTATGCATGTCAGCTATGGAATGGGAAATGTGTGAGTTGGGATGTTTTATGGAAGTGAAAGTAAGTGAGTCTATGTGTGTGTGTTTTGTAAGTTGTGTGTGTGGGTTTTGGGTAGGGAGGTGGGAGTATGAGTGTGAGTGTTGGATGTGTCTGTATTTGTGTGTGTGCAAGGCAGTGTGTCTGTGTGGTGTTTTTTATTTTGTGTATTAGTGCGATCTCGGAGTTAGAATATATAAGTAGGGGGTGTGGGGATGCAGGGGAGCCTGCCCCCCTGCGTGCATGTAGTGTAGGGCTTGTAGTTTGTGATGTGAGTTGTACGGTGTGCATGTTGTGTGGTGTATGTGTTCTATATGTTCGGGTTTTTTGTTTTCGTGCTTGTGAGTTTCAGGATTTTTGTTGGTTCGACTTTACAGTCTCGAGTTACTGAATTTTTGAGTATTCAGTAATTCAAGATTGTGAAGGGGAACCAAATATATACACACACACACACACACACACATACATACATACTGTATGTATATATATATATGTGTGATGTGTGTCTACACACACACACACACACACACAGACAAGCAAACATAGATGCATATATGTCTTTTTGTCCATTCAGGTTACTTTGTAAAAACCTTTTTCTTATGTAACATTTAAGTAGTTAATTGTCTAATTACCTTTCATAGTCTTTACTTAAACATTTTTTCTCAGGCCACACATTTGTTTTCATCTCCATTGCCACCCCCCCCCCCCCCGCTAAATGCCTACTTGTGCACCAGATTTCAATGATAGTACCTGTTGTTGCATACCTTTTAAACTGTTGCCTGCTGTGTACACTCATACATGGTAGAATATGAAAAGCAGTCACAATGGCTCATTTTGGTATAATTATCAAACTGAAGTCAGCTTTTTGATAGGCTGACAGCAGTTGGTATATTGGTGCATGGTCATTTCTTTGTGTTATTCTTTGTATGTAGAGGTATTTCATTGTTTTGTGTGCAGTGTCACTAGGCGTCAGCTACTGAAGCTTAAAGGTAAACATTCATGCAGGTGTTCCCCTACGTATATGGGTCCTTCTCCTCCCAGTCTTATTAGTGGCACTGCCACCACCTTTTTTCAACTAGCCAATAGAATGCAAATCTGCATGTACTGGAAGGAGCACACTTCACCTCACCCACCTCATCACCATTCCAGTGACTTTTGGACATTATAGCTACTTATAAAATGGGAGTACTTAAGTTCAGTAGTCGATTGAATTTGGTAGGTTAGTAAGGGATGCTTGCTTTGAAGAGTTAACTATGAAATTGAGTCACACATTGATCTGCAGAGAAATGGCGACATAAAGCATAACGGATTCTCCTGAAAAACTCACCACTCCAGCCTTTCATTATTTTATTTTCACACTGAGGAATTGCTGTCAGTGTACCGACTACTGTAGTTTCACTTGTAGATGCCCCCTTCCCAACTAGTGACACAGCTGCTACCCTCCTGCATGTTCCAGCCTTGTTTAAAATCATGTCAGGGGTGTGGCAAACAACCTAAACCTTTTTGTTTATAACAGATTGCTGTCATGGTGGAAAATCAGACTGATGTCCTGGTAAAGTGTATAAAATGACCTTTGGTCATGCTAAAGCCTATCCTGGAGGAGCAGATACAGCAGCCAGCAGTGTGTTGTGCTGTATCTACGGCACTGGGTACATTCCAGGGGCTGGGAAATTATCCTCTCATTTTCCTACACATGGATTAGACTGCATAGCCAAATATGTGCAGTTTGAGAGAGATCCTACAGGGATCAGACAGGTAGCAACGGCTTGGAGAAGCACAACCAAGGTAACTGCAGGATGGAGAGGAGGGGGTACTGGTACTAGCCTGAAAATTTAGAGATATATTCAGTAAAAAGTACATGATAGTGGCCCTTAAAAATACTTTGGGGTTGATGGGGAATAGATCACAGAGCACAAAGTGTTTGAGATTATACATTATTCAGCTTAGGAGTCAGCACTTTGGCCTAGGTAATAAGAAATTATTTTTCTCAAGACAGATGTGAGAATTAGGAAATAAGCTGTGAAAGTGAGTAGCTGGACACAAGCCTGAGGAATTACTCAGGAGATCCTATATACATGGAAGGGATAGAGAAGCCCTGGGATAGGAGGGACATCATTTAACTGCTAGTGGCATTCAAAATCCCATGATAAAAACAAGTGAATGAATGACTGACTGATTATGTGACTTTAGGTGTAGTTGGATAATTATGTACCTCAGCATTATAAAGATGAACAGTAAGATTAGAGTGTATTAGATGTTGGAAGCAGACAGTAGGGTGAACCTTGTATCTGTCACTCAAAGGCAGGTCTTGTAGAAAAGTATTTGCGACCTGGCATTGTGTGTCTATTTGTTGAAAAGGAACTTAAATGGAACAGCAGGACAATGAAGTAAAAGGAAATGAGAACTGAAGGACATTGAAGTGACTGGAAATTAGAGCAAGTTAATGATAAGGAATGAGGTGAATCCTTCTGTGATAAGTTTATGCTACCATTAAGTGCACTGTACAGTTAGGAGTATTCCACATAGTATTAGTCTGGGAGAAAACAGAGGGCAAGAACTGACAATTGTGATGCCAGTGACTCCAGTATACTACATTCCGGGTGACATACTTTGTTATGGGTTACCACCTGTCCCACTTTGCGAGGGACAGTCCCTCTTTGGGCAGTTGTGTCCTGCAAAAAAATTGTAAAAATGGCAAATGTCCTGAGATTTTAGGACAAAATTATTTCCTCTATTTTATGTAATTGTTGCATAAAACAGTAATTCTGTATCTGAAACACCTAAATGTTATAAGAAACACAATAAGCAACTAAAATGCTACAATAAGCTTTTATTTAGGCAAAAAAGTGAAGTTCTGTCCTTTGTACTGGCCGTGGATATGTTTCGGCCTGCAAAATCACAAATTTGTGCCAATAATGTCCCACTTTGGGCATTTGAAAAGGTGGCAACCCTAACTTTGTTGGAATGGGATGAAAGCTATATAACCCATTTACACAAATAACGGTGATGCAATTGCAGTAATCTGGATGAGAAAAACTTTCATATGAAGCAGACGATGCAGCAGATATATTATAGGACAATCCCGAAGCCAAGTGCGATAGACTTTCTTCATAGGGAATAATATATGCCTTACAGTGAAGGTTTATCGCCAGGTGTCAGTGTATGTGGTGCCGGGCTGCACTGATGAACATGTACTCTGAAATTGTTTTAAATACTCACAAGTCAGGGGTGACTGCCAGAATATTCATACTCATTCAGTATGTCGTTTGTAGATCAGTGCCACTACTGACTGATTTAAACCTGGAATGTAAAGAAATGCTAGTGTTTGCACCCTGAAAGATCTTAAAAACTTTAAGAAGATTTTTGATGTATTTTTATATATGGGAAGTTTATAATAACAGAGCTTAACTTAGCAACATGCTACCTTATAAAAATACTGTAGATCTCAACTGTTTTTATGCCAAATGGTGTGTTATACCTTTAGTGCTAAAGGCAGCTAACTGTTGCAAGAATGTTGTTTATAAGCTTTTTTTTATTTTGTATATTTATTTAACACGTAAGTGAACCAGACTACAAGTGCCATCTTTTCAGCCATGACCTAGTACAGTAATAGAAAAAAATAAATTCAAAATATAAGGTTAACAGATAATCAGATGAAGTAGGTAATATCAGTAAATTATATAAGACATACACTGAGCAAAATTTATAAAATGTAAAACCCAAAGGAAAAAATTAAATAATGTACAACTTATTCCATTTAAGGTTAAACCCCATGTAATCACATCCATGTGGAAATACAAGAATATATGATCAAGTGAATATTGCCAACTAAGTTAGAGCTTTCTGCTTAAGATAGGTTTTGAGTTACATAATAAAGAAAAACAAATTATTTACTTTCCTTATTTTACTTGGTAGGGAGTTGCAGAAGTATGAGAGTCTAATTGAGTTGATGAAGGTGGTTAATGAATAAAACAGGCAACTCAGGACAGATACTGCAGGTATGGGATGATCACATATTAGCCTTGAATTATTTAATTAATTGACAGTTGATAAGATAAGATGCAGGGGGGAATTTAATAAAGCCTACATGGTCTTTTTTGCTGTGTAAACAACATGTCACACTGCTTACACGAAAGTAAGCAGGTTTGTGATCCAGTAAGCACTGCTGGGCATGCATGTGCCAACACAGAAACTTCTATTGCATGCAAATCACTTCATAACCAGGTGAATCTCATGCAAATGAGGCAGGTAGAGTGATCCAGCAAGCAGATAGGCAGCCCTGCAGACCCCGTGTCAGTGAGCATGGAAAAATTCAGTGTGCAGGACTGTAGACAGACAAAAGGAGCTGTAAAAATGTAGGTAGGTAGACAGAAATGGCATAGCACACACACAGATACGAGCAAAACTATCCTCTGTGTTCCAAAGGTTGCAGTAAATATGTTAAAATATTTTTTAATAATCTTGGCATGTTTGTGCAGCACGTTGTAGTGTGCAAATATGCTTTATTTAAAAAAAAGCATGGAAAAATCAAATGTTAATGTAATGAGACAGAAATGTATTACAGGACCCTGCGTGGAGTGTCTACAGTGGTGCACTGGTGCTGTTGCTAACATGGTAGGGCTTGGAAGCATGTAGTATCCAGGTTGTGAGCACAGATCCCTCTGCAAATGAGGTGTTATTACTGAATAGCATAATGGGGGTAACTGTGTCCGCAAATCCCCACTGTGTAGGCAGAGAACCATGTTGGTGTGCACAGAGGAGGTAGCTGACATCAGGAGAGGGTGTTCCACTAACGTCTGAGCTGATTGGAGCATAGCTGCTCCTCTTTGCACTGCATGGCACCATGCTGAGTGTGCAAGTTTGGGGGGGGGGGTGTATGCACTGACTGCTAAGCAGTGTTTACCTATGAGGCGCATATTTGCATGGTGTGCAGCAGTGCTCAGAGTATCTAAAAGGCCACTGATGTGTTAATTAATGTTGATCCTTGCTTAATTTCAACTAGGGGCATTAAATGATGTCAGTGATATATTAGGCAGGTACACTGCATCATAGGTAGCCAATCACGCAGACAGCACATACAGTAGAGAACTATAAAGTATGCATGCACCCTACAATATGATTTTTCCCCCATACTCTGCACCATTGGAGTACAGTCTTAGGAATTTTAACTGAGATAATGCTAGGGGCTGCTGCAGGTCTGCTACATTTGTATGTGTTAGATGTTAAAGTCAATGCTGCTGCTGCTGACAATAGGCCTAGACAGAGAAAGTGTTCAGGCAGGGATATCCTACAAGAACTCACTAAGCTCTGTTGTCCTCAACCCAGATTCAGATCCAACAGAGGGGGACCCATCCCAGTGGAAACAAAGGTATGTGTAGCCCTTAGCATAATAGCCACAGATACCTTCCAAAGACCACCTGGAGACATGATGGGGGGGTCTCACAGGCATCAGCATCCAGGGTACTCCCACCAGTTCATAGATGCCATGCTACCACATGCTGGTGAGCACATATATTTTCCCCTCACCTCTTAGGAGAGGGCCAGCAATATGCAGCACTTCTACCATGTAGCACACTACCCTGAGGTGCTGGGTGCCATAGTTTGTAGTCACGTACAAATCAAGGCACCACCTGGTGAGGAGGGTAGAATCTACGTCAACCACAAAGGGTACCACTCCAACTGCCAGGTCGTGTGCAGTGCCTAGGGCATTGTCATGAATGTGTGTGCTGGCAGCCCTGGCAGGTATCACAACTCCCATATCTGGCACACATCACAGCTGTACCAGATGCGTGCTAGGGAGGACATCCCAAACTGCCATTTAGTGGGGGAAGCTAGCTGTGCACTGGAACTGTGGATGATGACACCCGTCAGAAATGCACACACACCCATGGAAGATTGCCATAATGAGGCACACGCACAAACTAGGAACATCATAGAGCATGTGTTTGGGTTGCTGTAGTCACGGTTCCGGTGCCTCAATATATCTGGTGGAGCCCTGCAGTACTCTCCAGCCACATGTGCACATATGTGCGCAGTATGTGCCATGCTACACAAAATGATCCTGCAGAAGCAGCTGCAGCAGGATCAGCATAGGGAAGGGATGCACAGCTCCCCACTAATGCCTAAGTCACCACAGCCGCACTCAAAGGAGGACTCAGAGGAGGAGCCCCCCTGATGATGTCCCTGTGCCCAGTATGCCCTGGCATTGGCTAAGAAAGAATGTATAGCACATTAACTGGCATCCTAACACCCTAGGAACTGACACTTACTTCTACTCACATACATGTATTAAAATAGCTGATGCCAGGCAACCCACACAACCTGTACCTATCCATGTATTGGCTGTGTACCACTTGCATCACACAGAGTCAGCCCTGAACTACCATTCTATCAATTGCTGCATTCTCAAGATAAGTTTCTAACATACACACTAATTGTAAGGATTACTATCATAAGGTATAGTATGTATGGATCGGCTGCTGTTATGCAAGGAAATATAGTGGGCTGTTTGGTCAGATTTAACATCCACATGGGACAACTGAAAACCAGTCCAATAGTATGTGTTCCTTAATAGTCACTAGGCCTCATGATTGGAATATTCACATCATCAGGCAAATGAGATGTTAAACAGCAGCCACGCATGATATGTGGACATCTATCTACCCAAGCTGATCATGTGCTGTTGTTCCCCCACCCCCAATACAGCAGTGTACCATATAACCACTTTAACAGAAAATCAGCTATGGTATATCAGTGGACCAGGCAATCTCAGGCCTGTAACATAGCACTCACACATTGTATGTCTCTCTTCATGCAGGATAACAATGTACATATTTATGCTTTTGAATGTGTGATGAATAACTCCTCTCTGTCTGGTGACCTGAGTGGCTCAGTGGACTAGGGAAGCTAGCATGTGTGATGGTATTGATGGTTATAATCTGGAATTACTCACATCTTTTGCATGTGAGGTAGTAGTATGTTGGTGTTTTCACAGAATGTCATGCCTCCCAACATCTTAGTGCAAGAAATCTGGACAAAGCCAGAAAGATTGGGGGGAGAAAGGCCCAGACATAGGGACAGAGTTTAAATATTGGTCACATAGACCCAGACAGTTGCTGGAATTATATGTGTTAAATTATTACTTATTTTCTGATGGATATAAAGTCTGACACACAATTGTTTGTCTGTAGTTAGTAGAATGTATTGATGTCAACATTCAGTAAAGCACCAGAAGACCACAAATGTGTGAGGAACCGACTAAACATATGAGGCAAAACTATGGACATTCTGTGAAAATCAGGACAGTTGAGAGGTATGCAGACTGTCAGTCCGTTGGTGTGGTGGTACATTACCAACTGCAGTCACAGATTAAGTATGGCACACAGCTGGAGAATGCTGTGGACATTGAGTGAAGTGTAGTACTGCAGAAACAGGGGTGGATGTTTGTCTGTAACATACAAAATCCCAGACTGGAATACAGGTAGGTGTGGACAGGAGTCACCGTATAAGTACTGACCGTCCCACTGGGCATGCCCTTACACTTAGTAAAAATGAGTGCAATTCTGTTCGCCCTTCATTTAAAAGACCAGTTTAGTAAAAATGAGCGCATTTCTGTTCGCCCTTCATTTAAATGAACTGTTATGTATAAATGTCTATATATACAGACACACATGTATATATATCCATCTGTCAGTATCTCTCTCTCACATGCATGGTATAGCTATCCCTATGTAGTGTCAAATAGATATATATTGAGATATATATATATATATATATATGTAGCTATATATGTGAAAATGGTGCATAGACTCCCCCATATATCTACAGAACACATATACATATCATACACACACACTGCTACATTTATATATACATCCCTGTTATATACAGAAATGTGTGTGCGAATGTCTGCATTGTCCAAAATACTTTCAATGTTGGTAATTCTTTAACAGTATGCTTATTAAAGCTTACTTGCATCTTACAGTTTCAGACAAGGCTACCTGATGGTCATTAAAGCATTGCTACTTAAACACAGAGCAACAGGCACTGCAACAACATGCATTTTCTGAATAAGAAGCAGCATAAATCAACAGTATAAAAATATGACAGAAAACCAGAACATTCTACAAAATCAAGGACAAATGAAAATCCACTGTAGTACTTGTGTCTACCTTGGATGGGTGGATACTCTGCACACTTACACTGAATAACTGCTCCTTGCCTTGCTTGGACTCATCCAGAGTCACTACGTAGAGGAGTGGGGTGCAACACGTATGTCACAATTTGAAATGTCTCTGGCTGACACTGATGGCCCTGACACATTTTTCATACCTCTCAACCTCAGAGCAAGAAATCTGGACAAAGCCACAAACAGAAGTGGGCAAAGGCCAAAAAATAAAGACAGTTGTTAAATATTGCTCTTATAAGCTTAGAAAGATAATAGAATAGTAGGTCTTGCGTTAGTATGAATTTTTGGAAGGATATGAAATCTGAAACTCAAATGTCTGTCATTATTTTCTAACTTCAATCTTTAATGATCTGCCATTAATTTGCCAGAAAACCACACTTTTATGAAAAATGGACTAAAATGTGATGCAAAAATATAAAATAGTCACACAATACAGCTGGGAACCTGTCAAAGAAGGGACACTTTTTTTAATATTAGTACTGTTAACTTGAGCAGCTGACAAAAGATAATCTACATGCATTTCTGAAATTAAAAGTAATCTATAACTCTGATCATTACAATTATTTACTAATTGTAAACCCTCCACATTTTCTTCCAAATTTGCAATTTTGTGGAGGGATTATTAGGGGGAGAGCAACATTTTGAGCCAAAATCGAGGACAGTTGAGAGGTCTGGATATACCTAATTCTATAAAGTGATTTATTTGCCTCTTAATGCAGGAAAACAGGACAAGGCCAAATATATTTGGGAAAGATACAAACAGTACTAAAAATTGCTCCTGTATAAACTTAAGACAGTTGACAGAATAATAGGTTTTGCTTTAGCATGCATTTTTCTGAAGGGTATGAAGTCTAAAACTAAATGTCTGTCATTATTTAGTGACTTCATTCCTAAATGATTTGCCAGAGGCAAACCACAAATTTCATGAGGAACAAACCAAAGGTTTGCAAAAATCTGGCTAGTTGAGAGGTATAGTTCAGCCGGGGCTGTTTGAGTTTGCCACCCTTCCCCCTCACAAAATCATGGTCGAATGGCGCCTCCCCTTTGCAGCTATTCTAATCCCAATTCTAATCCCATTACTTGGCTATTTTGCCCCATTTACCATAAAGACTGTAATGTGCATATTGCTTTACTTTTACGATGATCTGGATTTCATTTAAAAGTTTTACTTTACATTTTACAGCGCAAACACTAATAGACATCTGCTAAACAAAACAATGCACTCTCCCAATGTAAATAGACTTAGCATTAAAACCTATCTGCCCTTGAAACTCATATTCATTGAAACAGCATTGAAACCCACATTTAAAGAAAATACATCTGGTCTGTGGCAGCTAAAGATTAACTTTGGACTGTTTTCATATCATAGGCCTCTTGCACAGGAAACATACAAGTCTTCTTTGATACACCTGCCTGATTGTATTACATTATATTCCTTGTATAATGTAGTACAGTTGTTAGAGGGCATTTTAAATTTATTATTTTGAACATTTTCCAGTAAACAATGAAACAAAATGCATGCATCAATAATGACAGAACTGCCCAGTTCAGAACATTTCCATCATAATCCTCCAGGTTAGTGGCACAGCACGAAGCATCAGAGACTATCCATGTGCAACTAACAGTGGGTAAAACTGCCTTCCAGTTTATAGCCTGCTACAGACCACCCTCCCAAACCCAGGAACCCCAATTGGCCTTCCTGAGAACACTGGAAAATATGAAGGTCTCTCCAAACACCATTATATTGGGTGACTTCAACTACCCAAACATAGACTGGGAGCATTACTCTAGCTCCATCACCCTAGCCCAAAGGTTCCTAGAATTTATAAACTCAAATGCTATGGAACAACTTGTTACCACTCCCACAAGAGGGGAAAACATACTGGACCTGATCATCACCAACATGGGGACTCTATGCTCCAGACCAGAAGTGTATCCCTCACTGGTAAGATCAGACCATAAACTAATCTCACTGGATATTCACATCCCGACCCCACCCCCTGCCCAGAAAACCACAGTGAAGAACTTCTCTAAAGCAAATTTCACACTCCTCAAAACCGAGGTGGGAATCCTTCAAAGCCCCCGGGCCTGTGGTAAATACGGCCCAGACCGCAGAATCCTTTATAAACACATTCTATGAACACCTTCAGGAAAGCATGGATCATGCAATCCCAAACAAAACCAAGACCCAGTCCTCCAAAGGCAGACGTCCTGTCTGGTGGACCCCAGCCATAAACAAACTATACAATAGAAGGAGGAAGCTACTACATGATAGAGCAAAATCCCAAAAAGGGAAGGCATCTCTGATCAGTATTAGCAAAAAACTATGGGCACTCATAAAATCGTCTAAGGCCAGCCTAGACAGAAAAAGTGCACAGGACACTAAGGATAATCTCAAGGCTTTCTTTAGTTATGTTAGGAACCTGGGTGGGAATTCCCGGATATACTCAGAATTAGTCCAAAATGACAAAAAATACACCGAACCCACAGACATTGCCAACATCCTAGCTGACAGGTTCAGTGCAAACCCCCCCCCCCCTCACCAGAAGGGCAAATATCTATCCCAGCAGAGTGCTTGCCCCCCTGACATCTCAAATGCTCAGGTAAGAGCCGCCCTCTCCAAAGCAAAAAACACAGCATCAATGGGATCAGATGGTTTCCCGGGCTGCCCTACATGAACTCCAAGAAGAGCTAAACCCAAACATAAAACTACTGTTCAATCTCAGCCTTACTACAGGATATGTACCCAAAGAGTGGCATGCAGGAACAGTGGTCCCTCTCCACAAAGGTGGTGCCTCAACTGATCCTGGAAACTATCGCCCCATAAGCCTGACTAGCTTGGTCTGCAAAGCTATGGAAAGGATCATCATGGACCTCATAAATAAAGATATTGGGGACCTACAGACACTGGATCCTACCCAGTTCGGCTTTGTTACGGGCAGATCCTGCCTCTTAAACCTGGTCGATTTCTTTGAAACAGTCACCAAGGCCATTGACGAGGGGAAGGTGGTCCACACAGCCTACCTGGACCTCGCAAAAGCCTTCGATACAATACCCCACTCGGGCATTATAGATAAGCTCACCAGCTTAAATATAAACCCCTATGTCACTAGATGGGTTGCAAACTGGCTCAAGGACAGAACCCACATGGTTAGAATTGCTGGAGCCATGTCAGACTCCAAATCAGTTACAAGTGGCGTCCCACAAGGCTCAGTCATGGGACCTCTCTTGTTCGGTATATATTTCTCGGAGGTACAGGCCAACACGGAAGGACTGTGGCTGACCAAGTTCGCAGATGACTGCAAACTGGGCGCCATAATCGACTCTCCAGTCGACACAAGCATCCTCCAAAAGGGCCTCATAGAAACAGACAATTGGTGCCAGAACCATAGCCTCAAGCTAAACGCCAAAAAGTGTATAGTCATCCCCTTTGGCAAAAACAAAGTGCCCACAAATTACCACATAGATGGTAATCCATTAAGTACAGAAGAAGTAATTAGGGACCTGGGGACCCAAGTTGATAGCAAGCTCTCATTTGACAACCGCGTGGCCAAAGTGGTTAGAAAAACATTTTATATAGCCCACCTAATCATGAAGGGATTCACATCTAGATCAGGGGAGGTCATCGTGCCTCTTTACTCATCCCTCATCAGGCCCATAATTGAGTACAATGCCCCTTTTGGGATGTACCTTACCAGACACCTGCAGCAACTGGAAAGACCCCAAAAGTACCTCACCAAGAAGATCAAAGGGCTCAAACAGATGCCATATGCTGCCCGGTTAAAGAAACTCCAGCTCTACTCAGTGGCATACCGCCTGCTCAGAGGCGATCTGTGCCTGACATATAAAGCCATGTCCAACCCAAAATTAATGGACATGCTGCACCTCAGAAAATCCAAATCCCATCGAGCTACATGCTTGAGAGACTTGAACCTCAGCACTGAAATAAATAGGACATGCTGGAGGGACAGATTCATAACCCAGAGGCTCCCTTCATTCTGGAATAAAATCCCAGTCCAGGTTAGGCAGAGTCCCTCATTGACTCTCTTCAAGAGAAATCTTGATGAGTGGATGGGAGATCGTAGGTTTACGCCGGGTATCACTTGTCACTGTTAGACAGAGGCACAGTATACTAACCTCGAAAAAGGGCATTGCAAAATTAATTTAAAATGGGTGGCAAAAGCCAAACGCACTCTGACTAGGCTTATAAATGCCCTAGGACAGATATCCTCATATGAACCTATGATCCTATGAACCTATAAAAGTCTACTCAAACTTCAACAATCAACCAGTATCAGTAAATATATACAATCTCCGCAGAAATAACAGTCATCTAAATAATTCCACATTAAAGAAATATGTAACTAATGAAGAGGTTGCTGCTAGCAAACAACTTTATATTTCATTGTTTCATCTGTTGACCTTAAGGAATAAATTGCATGTGTTGCATTAAAAAATGATAAGCTAGTAATATTGCAATAGGGGATGGATGGCAATCTGATAACAGGTTCATTGTTACTAGGTATCTCCGCCAAAGAGGACATTCTCAGGACTGCAGCATCCACCCCCTTTAAAAGTAGAACACAGTACAGTATCAGCAATGCATCTATATACTGTGGGAGTAGAACCCCCACAGCCTTTTGCATCAAAAGCTAGTATACTACCTGTTGTACTCTTAACAATGCAAGCAAACTTAGCATAAGCAGCACTAAACTTCTCTTCAAGCTCTCAACCCACCCCTTGTAAAATCCACTCGACACTTAACTGTATCTCTCAACTTTGAAGCACAAGAAATCTGGAAAAAGCCAAAATTTATGAGGAACAAAAGTCCAAAAACTAGGGACACATTTTAAACATTGCTTGTATAATATTGGAAAGTTGCTAGAATAAAATGCTGTGTTACCACCATGCATTTTTCTGCCAAGACTTGGGCCCAGGACCCTGTGCACTACAGCTAGAGCAACATACCACTATGTCGTATCAGCTATTTTTGGAAGACAGGTATACTGAAACGTAAATGGTTGTAATTTAGTAAATTCAGTTCTCACCATAGCTCTCAACCTGTTAGCACAAAACACCTAGACAAAGCCAATAATAGGGAAATACAGCACCAAAAATAGTGACAAATTTCAAATATTGATCTTATAAACAGAAAATTGCTAGAATAAAAAGTTTTGTGTTACCACGTACTTTCTGAAGAATATGAAGTCTGAAATTCAAATGCCTGTCATTAGTGAATTAAAAATGCAGAAAACCACAGATTTTATGAGGAACAGATCAGAACAAAATTGAGGCAAAAATTTCACAAGTGTTGGTGGGTAGGGCATTCAAGCTGTTGCTACCTCCTCCCAAGGTACAGGGTTTGAGTCTAGCCACCAGGTATTTCTTGAGTTTTCTCTAGCCAGCAGGTGTAGGGCATTACACACACACACACAGTTACTAGAAGATTTAACTGGTTCAGACATTTTATTTATTTATTTTACATTTGTTGACTGGGAGAGTCCAACTGGGTACAAATCCATTTTCAGTGGAGGCCCAGGGAGTAAAGCTCCAAAGAACAATTCATTACAGACAAAAAAACAAAAAAAAAAACATAAGGACAAGACTTTGATATACAATATCTTTTAGAAGATAGGATACATTAATTTTCTACTATATAGTATTAACATTAGAAGCTATTGCAAAGCTTGACATTCTTGGAATAGTTTACAATATTTCTTAGAAGGTAGGAAACATTCATTCACTATTTGATAGTATTAATTTTAGAAGCTTTTACAAAGCAAGATATTGCTAGAGTAGTTTGTTATCAAAGGAAAGAAGAAAGAGAAGAAGAAAGGCTACTTGAGAGCAATTGATTTTGGGTATAGATTTGAAGGACAGTACATTTATATATAATATGTCTTAAAAGTTAGGATACCTATTTCTGGTACTATATGGCATTAATTTGAGAAGATGGTGGAAAGCACACCGATCTTGGGATAGTTTACAATAAGCTCTAGAGAGTCAGGATGTGTAGTTAACAGTCTTAAGTGGATATAATGTTCTAAAATGGTTAGTTTAAAAGTCATAATTAAATTATGTGAACTTTCAAACATGCGATGTTAGTCAGGGGGGATGCAGAAGCATAGTTGGTTATTCATGAAGTGAGTTTTGACTAGTTTCTTGAACTGGGTGGGGGATTTGCCATCAGTTATATGGGCAGGAAAGGAATTCCAGGTATTTGAAATATAATGGCTGTAGATAGACTTACCAGCCTCATTGTTATATTTGGTTACTTTGTGGAGGTTTTGTGTGCTAGATCTTAAAGGTCTGGTAGTTATATACGGCTAAAAAAGATTTTGTAAGGCTGGGGTGTTATCAGAGTGATGTATTATTTTGTGGGCTACTGATAGTTGATTGACTTGAAGTAGTAGTGGTAGTTCTAACCAATTGAGGTTGTAGCGAATTTAGCTAGCTTATTATAACAACTGTCAAGTTTGTTTAGGTCAAATTTGCAGAGATTTGTAAGCACGGGGGAGGCATACAGTAAGGTGGATAGTAGGCGAGTCCTTGCTACTGTAATTTTTGGAGTGGTTGATGAGAATTTTTTTATTGCGATACAGTAGACCAAGTTTTTTATGTACTTTTTTATGGTTATGGAACTATATAGGCCAAATCTAAGGCGATTATCTATTTCGACCCCTAGAAGCTTGGTATGACTTGGGGTAATTGTGGTATTGTTATTAGAGGAGATGATGAGACTATTGGAGGGAGGTGTAGATCTTTGGGAGCTAAAGAGTAGTAGTTTTGTTTTACCTGGGTTCAAAATGAGGCTTTGTTTGGTGATCCAAGTTTCGGCTAGGGAAAAACATTCTTGTGTTAGGGAGTGAAGGAGGTCTATTGTTTTGGCTGTACATATTATGGTGGTATCATCTGCATATTGCACTATTGGGCCTTTGTGAATATTGGATGGAAGCTGATTGATGAAAAGGGTAAAAAGCAGTGGTCCCAGGATGGAGCCTTGGGGTACCCCTAGGGAGACTGGTAGGGAGATAGAGAGTTGGTTTTGCCACATTGCAGCTTGTTGCCTTCCCTCTAGATAGTTTTTAAACCAGGAGATGACAGGGATGGTAAGGTTTAGAGTGGATAGTGAGAGAAGGAGTTTAGTATGGTTAACCATATTGAATGCTTTGGTTAAGTCTAGGAATGTGGTGGATATAAGGAGTCCATTGTTTCTGTGCTTATTGATGATGTTAGTGAATGCTGTGAGTGCAGTGGTGGGGCTGTGAAAGGGTCTAAAGCCATGTTGTTGTGTTGCTAGTAGTTTATTTTCTAGTAGGTATTTCATTAGTTGCCTGTGTATTATCTTCTCTAAAATTTTAGAAAATGGGGATAGTATGGCTATAGGGCATTAGTTGTTGAGTTCAAGGGAGGTACCCCCTTTATGTAGTGGGATATGTGATATTTTCCTTAGCTGGGGTACTGTACACTTGGAGATGGATCTGTTTATTAGGATGGAGACAGGATATGCTATGGCTTCTGCGGCTAGTTGGAGGTAATTTATCAGCGGCTAGAGAGGTTGGTTTGAACTTACGTAGCAGTTTTTCAATGGATTTGGTTGGTTCTGGGTGGAAGCTGAAGTTGGGGCAGTTATTTGTTGTGAATGGGGGGTGTATTTGCAGGGGTGGGGATGTTGTTATAGGGTTGGTTGTTTGCAAATGCTTGGATAGTTTCAGTAAAAAATGTATTAAATTGCATGAGGATATTGTCTTGGTTATTTTCAATTTTTGGGGTGGGGGTTGTAGTTTTACCTGGTTGTAGAATAGACTTAATTGCTGCCCAGAATTTTTGTGGGTTGTTGCTGTGTTTATCCTGTAGTTTTTGGTAGTAGGATGTTTTGTTTGTTTTGGTAAGTTGTTTGGCTTTGTTACGTAGTTCAAGGTATTTTTGTTGGATTGGGATTTGCTGTTGCGGTAGTTAGTCCAGGCTTTGTTTCTTTTTTTAAGGGAGATTTTTGTATCTGGGGTTATCCAGGGGGCATATTTAGTTTTAATAGGTGCATGCAATAAGATTTCACCTCTTCTACTGACTAGTCCCAGTCAAATTATTTTACACAGTCCTTCAGCAAATGTATAAGTGACAAAAAGTTTATCATACCAAGATTTATGTGATCAGGTGTCAAACCACAAGACAATCCACACTGCGTGTATCATGGAAAACATGCCTCTCAGTTTATGTGCTCAAAAAATCAGGGACAAAAGCCAAACATAATTTTGGGTGGGGAGAAAAGGTCCAAATCCAGGGAAATGTTTTCAAATATTCATCTAATTTACTTACAAACTTCAGAGAACAACACGTTTTACATCTGCATTCATTTTCTGAAGAGTGCGAGTTATGAAACACAAATTTATGGCTTTATTTACTAACTATAATCCTCAACAATTTACCAGACATTCTGTAATTGTATGAAAGACAGGGTGAAAATATGAGGGAAAATTAAGGAGAGTTGAGAGCTATGATGGAAGTTGTTTATACTGTTGATATTAGTAAAGTTGGCAAATTGCTCTAAGAAGCGGAGCAGTGAGGTAAGTAAGTAGAATTATGGAAAGCAAAGTGACCTAGAGTTCTGGTAGGCTGGTTCAGATTTTTTGGGTTTAGGTATCCCTAATTAGAACTGGTTGGGTTTTCACATCTCTGCAACTATGGTGGTAAAGAGATACCATAACTGGTTTAGAATCAGATTAAGGCTAGTCTGAATGGGCATCTTAAAATTTAAGCTATGTGGGACAGTTTGCTCTGTGGTAAAATATCCATCTCACAATAAGCAGCATAATACCTCAGTGGCAAGATCTCCGCCTCACAACTCTAGCATGTGGGTTCAAGCCCAATTTCTGGAGACTGTTGAGTTAATATGTTCTGCCAATATCAATATTGTTTTACTACAAATGCTCTGGCTTCTTCCCACCTCCAAAGAACATGTTGCTTGACTGGCTACACTAAATTGTCCATATTGATTGTTGCTATTGCTATTGACTGTAGCTGACAATGGTCCATGGACCAGCCCACTTAACAGGGTAAAGAGTGAACTTTAAAAATTTTAAACGTCATGCCAAGAAAAAGGAGTAATGGACTGTTCTCATTTAAAGGGAAAATAACTGACTTTTGCTAAGGAAATAAGCGAGACTTCAACAGATGGAAATTAGATTCTTTGGGTTCACAGAGTAAAAGGCAATTAAAATGAGGACAGGTGCACAGGTGATGAGATAGCAGTCAAGTTTAATGAAATAAACCACAGTGCCATTGTATGCTGAAACAAAAACTGCTTACAGCGAAAGTTTTAATGAGATTCTGATATTCAGAAAAAATGTACTTGCACACTCACATAGTGCTGAAGGGTGCATAAACATGCTCATGTCATGCTGAAGGACATACCTTATCCAAGTAGCCAGAGTGACCTGCAGTAAATATTTGCAGCATTTTCTGTGATCTTTCAAGCTTTCATATTTTAATAATACTTGCCCACATTTCATTCTACACCCCAGCTTATCAGTAGCTAACAAAGTAGTCCTTTGCACAAAAAAGCTATGCAGCATGCCACAGACCCTCAAAGCTGGGTAACAGTATTGCTGGCCACATTAGAATACCAAGACTAAAACTAGGTCCAGAAATAAAGGCCCACGTCATACCTCTTGTAACCAATTGCAGAGATAAAGGCCCATATTATGCGTTTTGTAATCCGTGTCAACAAAAGTGACAAGTTATCATCGCCCATTTTTCACTGATTTGGCAATTAGAGCTATAGGATAGGGTAAAATGAATGGCCAAGAAAAAACTGTCACGAAAGAAAAAGAAAACTGGAATCAGATGACAGCTTTGAACCTACAGTCAAATGTAGAGTATTGCTTATGGGTGACTGTAGTATAAAGGCAACAAAATACAAGAAAGAAAAAAAAATTGCAAGTCTAACTGTTGAAGTATTGAATGGGAAGGTGCAAGAGAACTATAATATCTTGTATATTAATTACATTTTAGTAAGTGAGGAGGTCCAGTTGAGTCAGACACCTTTTACCATGGATAAACAGGAATTAAAATACAGAAAATATTAAATGCCACTATTATTTAAATATGTGCCAGCTTACTAGCAAAGTAAATTTTCTGTCATGCTCTGTGATACCTTAATCTTTCATCTTAAAATTGGGAGATGTGTGCATCCCTAGTAAGAAGGGAGAGAAAAAGGAAGGCAGGAAGAAGCATCTCTTATGGAATTTGAAAATCGCCATCAAACACAGCCAAAATGTATAATATGGAAAGTAAACATCATTAGTTCCTTAACGTAGTCCAATGTATTGTGAGGCAGGGTGATGGGGGTGAAGAAGAGATGAAAAACAGATGGAAAACAATAATGATGATGACATAGAGTGCTTTACCTTCTTTAGTATAATGCCAGGATGCACTACTAAAGCAGATATACAGTACAGAAGCATTGGCATGCGCACTTCCCAGTGTGAGAAAATACAATGGAGTTTAACAGAGAAAAGTGACAGGAAGTGAGAAGAGGTGAAAATATCGGCGGCCTTCCTCAAGGAAGGACTGAAGAACAGAACAAAGAATGGTATTAACAAATAATAAATTAAGTAGTGTGGGAAAATAAAACATTCAGCCTAGATAAAGAAAGACATAAGAGGGGCGAACGACAAGAGGAGGAGGAATATACATACCCTGCTGCTTCACAGAATTTCATGCCTTAGACAGTACATATATATATATGTGTGTGTGTGTGTGTGTGTGTGTGTGTGTGTGTGTGTGTGTGTGTATAAATAAATAAATATATAAATACGAGACAACCACCTCTATCTCATCTGCATATATTGCAGTATTACGTGTGCTTTCATATTGACATTACTCCATAAAGTATATGCCTTGGAAGAAGAAAATGGGCAAAATATAACAGAAGTGCAACCCTTAATGTAACTGGCCAGGTAAGTTTGTTGCCACCAACATATGCAAAGACATTTCCTTCACTCTGAAAAGTACAATGTCTTTCAATTATGTTTAATGCACTAATGATTTTATTCTTATAAAGGGTACACAGTATATAAGGGGCAAATACACTTAATTAAAACATGAGCTGTCAGTAACAATGCAAAGGGAGATAAGAAACCGTACCCCCCCCAAAAAAAAATAAATGCCACAATTTCAGAACAACACATTATCACAGTAATGGTGGCAGTCTGTAACTCGCAGTTCTGAGACAACTGAAATAAATAAGTGGGCCCAACTCATTAGACTTTGCTAAACTAAATGATGACATACATTTCCAGGTATAACAGTCAACTGTAACCAAAAACGTTTGTCATACACTGTAAGCCCCAGGGATAAGATCACCATTTAAAACATTTCTTATGCTATACACACATTTTTAAATTTAATGCATTCATGAGCAGCTGTTGACAGAGATAACTGTGCCAGAAATCTTACTGCTGAATATAGACACACACGCCAAATCATGGTCTTTCTAATGATCTACAACACAGTGATGCAATAGAGAAGTAACATGCAAGCCAGGCACTATGAAAAGTTTGTCTGCAAATAAAGTTTTAACAGGGTTATATTTCTATGTCACAGAATGTTATTTGGTGACAATAGAAGCTTCAGTATGATAACTTCCCCAATCCAGCAGATATAGTTTACAATTTTACAATGCAAAGAAGCACATTGCCAATTTCAGCTATTTTTACCATTCTTGGTAAACAAACAAAAAAAAAATGTGACAGTATCTCCCACTATAGTTAATGAATTCATCTCCAATCATCTGTCAAATTCTCAGCATGGCATTGTGACCCCCTGGACTCTGATATGTTTCTCAGTGGGATAGGTGAAACAGGTATAGATGGATAACTCAAACCAAATTATAATCAAAAGCAACATAAAAATAATATTCCAGCTTCCAGAAAGTGAAGAATTAAAAATCTACCAACCAAACAAAAAATGATGCAACAGTCGCTGTTAAGTAATAAGGATTCTCTTTAGAACAGTAACAGATTCCCCCTCATGATTATTTGAATCATTGACAGCATTTATACTTTTCTTCTTCTTTCAGCTGTTCCCATTAGGGGTCGCCACAGCGGATCAGCTGTTTCCATTTCTTCCTGTCCTCTGCATCTTGCTCTGTCGCACCAACCACCTGCATGTCTTCTCTCACCACATCCATAAGCCTTATCTTAGGCCTTCCTCTTTTCCTGTTACCTGGCAGCTTCATCCTTAGCATCTTCTTCCCAATGTACTCTGCATCCCTCCTCAGCACATGTCCAAACCAACGTAATCTTGCCTCTCTGGCTTTGTCTCCAAACCTTCCAACCTGGGCTGACCCTCTAATATACTTATTCCTAATCCTGTCCACCCTCCTTACACCCAGTGCAAATCTTAACATCTTTAACTCTGCCACATCCAGCTCTGACTCCTGCCTTTTTGTCAATACCACTGTCTCCAACCCATATAACATAGCTGGTCTCACTACCCTCTTGTAGACCTTCCCTTTCACTCTTACTGGTACTCATCTGTCACAAATCACACCTGACACTCTTCTCCACCCACTCCATCATGCCTGTACTCTCTTCTTCACCTCTCTTCCACACTCACCATTACTCTGAACTGTTGATCCCAAGTATTTAAACTCATCAACCTTTGCCACCTCTACTCCCTGCATATTCAGCATTCCTCTATCCTCCCTCTCATTTACATACATATATTCTGTCTTAGTCCTGCTGACCTTCATTCCTCTTCTCTCTAGAGCATATCTCCACCTCTCCAGGGTCTCCTCCACCTGTTCCCTATTCTCACTACAGATCACAATGTCATCTGCAAACATCATAGTCCACGGGGACTCCAGTCTGATTTCGTCTGTCAACCTGTCCATCACCATTGCAAATAAGAAAGGGCTCAGAGCTGATCCTTGATGTAATCCCACTTCCACCTTAAACGCATCTGTTACTCCCACTGCAGACCTCACCGCTGTCACACTACCCTCGTACATATCCTGTACCACTGTTACATACTTCTCTGCCACTACTGACTTCCTCATACAATACTACAACTCCTCTCTAGGCACCCTGTCATATGCTTTCTCTAAGTCCACAAAGACACAATGCAACTCCATCTGACCTTCTCTGTACTTCTCCATCAACACTCTCAGAGCAAACATTGCATCTGTAGTGTTCTTTCCTGGCATGAAACTATACTGCTGATCACTAATCATCACCTCCCTTCTTAACCTAGCTTCCACTACTCTTTCCCATAACTTCATGCTGTGACTGATCAGTTTAATCCCTCTGTAGTTACTACAGCTCTGCACATCACCCTTATTCTTAAAAATTGGTACCAAAACACTTTTTCTCCATTCCTCAGGCATCCTCTCACTTTCCAAGATTTCATTAAACAATCTAGTTAAAAACGCCACTGCCATTTCACCTAAACACCTCCATGCTTCCACAGGTATGTCATCTGGGCCAACAGCCTTTCCGTTCTTCATCCTCTTCATCGCTATCTTTACTTCCTGCTTGCTAATCCACTACACTTCATGATTCACTATCCGCACATCATCCAACCTTCTCTCCCTCTCTTCATTCATCAGCCCTTCAAAGTACTCTTTCCATCTGCCGTGTAACTCACTCTCCTCGCTTGTGAGTACGTTTCCCTCATTATCCTTTATCACCCTTACCTGCTGCACATCTTTACTAGCTCGGTCCCTCTGTCTAGCCAATCAGTACAGGTCCTTTTCTCACTCCTTAGTGTCCAACCTTACAACTCTTTATACACCTTATCCTTAGCCTTTGCCACCTCTCTCTTCGCCATGCACCTCATCTCCTTATACTCCTGTCTACTTTCTTCATCTCTCTGACAATCCCACTTCTTCAACATCCTCTTTCTCTGTATACTCTCCTGTACTTCCTCATTCCACCACCACCAGGTCTCCTTGTCCTCCTTCCTCTTTCCAGATGTCTCCCAGTTACCCAGCTATTCGGTAACTCTTCACTGCCACTCAGTGCCTCTCTTAACTCTTTCCTGAACTCCACCTCACAACTACCCTTTTTCAATTTCCACCATTTGATCCTTGGTGCTGCCCTCACACTCCTCCTCCTCTTCTTGATCACCAATGTCATCCTACAAACCACCATCCTATGCTGCCTAACTACACTTTCATCACCACTTCTTCCAATTCACTCCAAAATGTTTCTTTCTAATCCATCGCAAACCCAACTTGTGGAACATATGCACTAACAACATTCATCATTACATCATCAATTACCAGCTTCATAACCGTCACTCTATCCATCACTCTCTTCACCTCCAAAACACTCTTAGCATACTGTTCCTTCAGGATAACCCCTACGCCATTTCTCCTCCCATACACACCATGATAAAACAATTTGATCTCACCTCCGATACACCTAGCCTTGCTCCCCTTCCATCTGGTGTCTTGCACACACAATATACTGACCTTCCTTCTGTCCATTATATCAGCTAACTCTCTCCCTATACCAGTCATACTGACAAAATTCAAAGTTCCAACCCTCACTACCACAGTCCTAGCCTTTATCTGCCTTCAGGCATGCCTTCACCTTCTTCTGCTCCTTTGGCCAACAGTAGCCCAATTTCTGCCAGCACCCTGTTGGCTAACAGTACTGGTGGCAGTCATTGTTAACCCGGGCCTCGATCGATCCGGCATGTATATCTGTACTGTTGTCCGCATGGATGGATTCTCAGAAATAAATCCTGGGATAAATGGCGGGCTACCAAAAACCAAACTGACCACCAAAACTTTAGGGAACTGAGAAACAGCACCAAAAAAGCTATTCTAACAGATAAAAAGAACTATTACTTTCAACTACAGAAAAACACCATAAAAGAACCCAAAAAATTCTGGACTAGTATTAATAATCTTCTATCCCCTGGCCAAGCAATCACACCAAACCCTCAGGATTCTGACCCAGATAATCCCACACAAATAGCCAATGACTTCAACTCTTTCTTCACCAATGCCATCCAAACTCTTGCAAACCACCTTTGTCCTGACACTACTAAACTACTCTCACCTAGTTTAAAAACTACTCTTCCTCCCCTTCACATACAACCTGTATCTACCTCCTATATCCAATCTCTACTCCAAAAACTTAAACCTACCACCCCATCTGCAGACAAGCTTCCTGCAGAGTACCTGCAAATAGGAGCTAAAGCCACTGCCTATCCCATTTCCATCCTAATAAATAGATCTATAAAGGAGGGTATTGTCCCTTCTATCTGGAAAATATCCCATATCATTCCCCTTCACAAAGGGGGCAAATCTAATGACTTCTCTAACTTTCGTCCCATAGCACTATTATCACCTATAGCTAAAATCAAGGAAAAATGTATCCATAAACAACTACTAAACCACCTTCTCCATAATAACCTACTTGCCAATAGTCAACATGGATTCAGACCTTCCCACAGCACCACTACTGCATTACTCTCCTTTACCAACTCCATCAACTATAACCGCAACATCAATAAACTCTCATCTTCTCTCTTCATTGACCTATCAAAAGCCTTTGATATGGTTAATCATAAACTTCTTCTGTACATACTAAAATCTCAGGCACTAGATCCCTCCTCCTTAACTTGGTTTACTTCTTATCTTGAAAATCGTCAGCAAGCAGTACTCTGGAAAAGTTCACTATCTACCCTCCTTCCTATTTCTATAGGAGTACCTCAAGGGTCTATCTTAGGCCCACTTCTATTTTCTATCTTTATTAATGACCTCCAGTCAGCTATACCTAACACCACTTGCATACAATATGCAGACGATTCCACTATAATCTGTACTGCTTCTTCTCAAACAGAACTGCAACCTCTCACCCAAGAAACCTTTACCACTGTTGAAAAGTGGTTCTCTGACCGTTGTCTACTCCTTAACCCCAAAAAAACCAAATTACTACTGTTTGCACCTACCCGCAAAACTACTTCCCCAAACTTCTCTATTACTTCCACTGATAACACTCATATTACTCCTGATTCTTCTACAAAACTACTAGGTATTACTATTGACAATAATCTTAATTTTGACTGTCACATCAATAACACAATAAAATTAGTTAACAAAAAGATTGGATCCCTTTACAGAATCAAATCCTTCCTTACACCTGAAGCCCGGACCACCTTAGCCCAATCTCACCTCCTCTCTACCCTTCTATATGCTTCCCCTATTTACACAAATCTCTAAATGTAACCTTAAGAAACTTGCTTCATCTTACCATAATATTGCTCGATTTGCCACAGGATCCCAGTTTAGAACTCACCACTGTCTGAACTTAAAACAAATAAACTGGCTTGAACTTCCTAACAAGCTTACTTATCAACAGCTCTCAATAGCTCACAACATTCTATATCAACCATCCAAAACACCAATACTCTCTAACCTCCTTACTCCCTACAACAATCTGAAACAACTACGTTCTTCAAATAAACTACTAGTTAATAGTACCAAACCCAGTAATTCTGCAGGAGATTGTCTTTTTTCCAACTCAGTTGGCAAAATGTGGAACAAACTTCCACTTAATATCTCATCTTTGTCCACTCTTCCACTCTTTAAAAAACAACTGAGAATCCATCTTAATAAACACTGGCTTTGCTCCTGTACCAATCCTGATTAACCTTTTTTCCTCCTTTCCTCTACCTCAATATTTCCTTCTCACTATAATACATCCTGACTGACCCCCATGGACATAATATCCTTGTAGATACAACTTATCTCATAAATACTATGAGAAAAAAAAAAAAAATTATGACTATGTATTATTTTAGACTACGTTATGATATTATAAATTGCGTATTGCAATTATTTGTTTTGTTTTGATATGTGTATTTTCTGTGTATTTTTTCTGTATTCCCTTTACTTGTTATAACCTTTGGAGCTTTTCTCCCCGGGCCTCCACTGAAAATGGACATATATCCAGCTGGACTAGCCCGGTCAACAAATGTAAAATAAAATAAATAAATAAATAAAATAAATTTGGCAAAATTTTATGCCGGATGCCCTTCCTGACACAACCCTCCCCATTTATCCGGTCTTGGGACCGGCACAAAGAAATGCACTGGCTTGTGCATCCCCAGTGGCTTTATATTTATCATTACACAAAAGATGAACAAAATGGTACAGATGCAGAACAACTAGGATCACAAGATGCAACACATAGCAGAGCCACCCCATGATGAATACAGTCTGATGGAGTTAGCAGCCAAAGATGGTAACATGCAACAAGGCTGACATCACAGAAGCAGCAGCCAGACTTGATAAAAAGTACAAAGCAGCTCAGGGTACATCAAACAGAGTTCAATTTGCATAATCCAGGTTAAAGTTATTACCATTCCATTCCATGAAAACATCCTTTGCCTATTTAGTAGTGGGGGGATTATGTACACAGCTAAGGAAGTAGTATGTGGGGTACTTGATATCTGCTCTTAAGGGTTTTATTAAGAGGTTTATTTGTTCGATATGCAGCAGAAATGTTATCTTTTTTATTATTTTAAAAAAACTAAGAACATGATATTTAGAAACAATATCTGAAAGCCCCAAGAAGTCATGAGCTTTGTGGCTTTTTGGGATGCCTCCCTGTTATATTTATGTTATTTAACATTATCACATAATTAATCTTTTAATGTCAACTTAAGATCTAATGTACAATTTTCTTTAGGTCAAGTCTATACTCTCCTGGAAAGAAAGCTACACCTCATCTAAAATGATCAGCTTTACATGAATATGTGTCTAGCCCTCATATGAAGGAATTTTTCATCACACACACCACACACACACACACACACACACACACCCTGAGACAGCTTCGTTAATCCAACTTCCACTACCTCAGAGTATTCCTGCAGCCAGCTTCCACCTTGCAGTTTGAAACTAAAAAGCCTCGCGAGACACCAAAATCCTTGTTCTTCCCACGAGAGCTGGCTGCAGCCTGCAGACATTGCAGTCCAATCCCCTTCCAGTCTATGAATTTGTAACTGCATAGACTTCTGGGATCTTGTAGTCTGTAATGCTGTCTTCCTACACCGGACTGGTTCAGCAGCAGTCCGAAGTCTTATTCGCATGTGGGTGTTCCGGGATCACAAACACGCATGAGTGGAGTTCCGAGACACTTTGTGTTTCATTTTTCTTTTTTTTTTTGGTGTTGTTTTTATTTTAATTTTGTTTTAGTTTCTTTTTTTCTTTTACAGCTGGGGGGGGAGGGCTGCAGTCCAATATCATGAGCCACCCCTGAGCAGATGGTATTGCTGACCTACATCCATGTGTCCGATGCCTAACTCCAACCACATGTTCCAACACAGACAATGTGCAGTCCAAGACAGGCACTGTCTCAGCCCACCAGCTGTCCACTGCATCAGTGAACTGATCCAGGATGTCCCCAGTGCGGTGGAGGCAGTCATGGATATCAGACTGTGATGCATCCATAACCCTAAGCATACATCTGGTGTTCTATTCAGAATGTGCCTGTGCCTCCATGACTGCTCAACACATGCACCAATTGACCCGTGATTTGACACCTGCAACAGGTGGTGGACAGACAGCAGTCCTCCTGTGAGCACCCTTGTCAGTCCGCCTGTGTGGGACCACGCCAGCTCTCTGGCTATGGCAAGTGTCTACACTCACTGAAGCCATAGTTGTCACACTGGCCTATTCAATGTCTCCACCCTCTGCCTGTCCAGTATTTGAGGGCTGTGGGGATTGGGTATCTGTGGGCATACTGACTGTGTGCGGTGACAATGGGGACAGAAGAGGGATGTCAACCTCTGGTACATCCCATGACAACCCCACCTGTGCTTCACTGTGGCCACCATCATCATCAGAGTCCAAAGAGACACTGATATCAGGTTGTGTGGAGGAGACCCCCCCCCCCCGGTCACCTGTGGAAACCAAGACAAAAGCAATACATTACTACCTGCACTATTATGTATGGAAAATAAGTCATAATAATGAGGATGCACAACTGCATTACCAGACTCGTATCTTCTCATCTCTGCTTTCATACACAACAGACATTGTCATAACAACATACGCATTCGACTCAAGGCCTGTATAACAAGCACTTCAGGTAAATCACATGACACTAGACCAGTACACTGTACCTTTTAGATATGCAATATGACACTATACCTGATAAAACAACACATAAAACTCAGTACACCTATCTTAACAAATATATACAAATACAAGTTTCAGTGTCTAAGATGTGTACCATCGACCTTTCATTTTCTAAAAGGCATGTCGGATTAATTGCCTCATTTACACCAGGAGGCTTATTCGCTCTGAACTATAACTGTAAAACTGTTTCTGCTCATTCAACTACACTCCTGTGATTACACACTCTAGGAAACTTAGGTAGCTGTTCCATACTGGAGCACACAATCATTCTACTCTGGTTGCACACAACATTAAGGGTACATAGGGAATTATCCTGGCCCTTAACCTTAATAGCATATATATGTTCCATAACAAAACAGTATCAAGCTTACCAGGAGCAGGACCACGGACCTGAAAAAGGTGAAGGTGAGGTAATTTCAGTACTACCGCATGTTGGAGCACAACAAGGTATTACCTGTATATATCTAACATGTGTAGTAGCTACTATGTTACTTTGTATTGATGGCATTCTGAGTATGAGTGTACAACTGAGCTTAAACCCCTTCCCCACAGCACATAGACCTGACACCCGCGTAAAGGTATGTACAACCTGACAGAATGACTGCTACAGTATTACTATAGTGATCACAGTAAGCTTACCTGCACTGTCCTCTGCTGTGGACACTGTGGCACCCACCTCTATTATGTAAGGTGTGATGGATGCCTGGGTGATGCTGTTTGTCCCTAGGTTCACCAGGAATTCCTCAGTGGCCATGAGTGGTTGTTCCATTGCAGGCCCTCCACCGGTGATGACTCAAACCCTGGCTGTATCAGCTTCCCTTTGCCATGCAGCATTTACCATGTCTGAAGCTCTGTGTTGAACCTACTCCTATGTCCTGCTTGGTGGCCACTGTCATTCACATCGCAGACAGGGTCTGCCCACAATGCAGCCCACTGTTTTCTGTTATGCCTCTCCCTGGATAGGAGGATGTGATGATGCTGCCATAGTCTTTGAAGTATTAGTTCATTCTCCACATCTGAGATGGGAGCATGGTATCTATAATACACTAGTTCTGAAAGCCACCAACGGGAAACACATTATAGGATCAAATACATGGATGTCCACTATGTACAGGTACAGCAAGAACAAAATGGCTGATAACTATCCACTGCGTACTCACACATGTCATACCCCACAGTGTGACAACATACTACGTGTGTGGATACAACAGAGATAGTATCATTACTGAGGTAGTTCCCTGTGCACCATGAGAGATTTTGCTGTATGATCATGCACCCAACACTCCGGTCCACTCTGGTGTGTCCCATAAGGCCCAGCCACCTAGTAATATGTCACAAGACCAGTGCCAGACAAATAGAAGTGTGCTATTATGACCACTATATAGGGACAGTCCAATAATACCAGTGTGCCACAATGACAAAAGACAATGCAACCCTGATATATTGTATGTCCCCTGCATGTATAAGACAGCATGGTATCGATGACATATCATTACCACAGGTCTAAGACAGGCTTACTGCTGTAATCCCTATTCCCCATACCTCTATCCTCCCCTCTGTGTCCTGTTATACACAAAAAACAGTTACATACTTGGTGGAGTGTAGTACTGTCTTGAAATGTGCTACTAGTAATGCTTCGCAAAGGTATGCTCCATGTGAGGAAAGTCTCATACAGAATGTTTCCCCATAGGCAGCTGCTTGCATTTTAACATGCTTCTCAATAGAGCAGGTAATTGCCTCTAAACCAGTCTGCAACTCTGATATGCTAATTACAGCCAAAACAGCTGAATTGCAGTATCATTAGCCAATGACATGCAACCACTATGCAATATATAAGGCCTTCATGTAGAGCAGGGCCCCTTTTCTAGCTGTTTAGACGGACATTACTGGGATGAGGAGACTACATCATTGCAGATGGTAGGTCTGTAGCAGAAACCTTAACATAAAGCTGTGTGTACCACATGCTGCAGCTGCTGGTGCAGATTATAGACATAGACAGAGAGTGTGAACACTTCGGAGGACAACAACCTGTAGGTGTATCTGTGTCAGCTGTGTCAGCCTTGTTGTAGACACAAAGCTAGGGTGAGGGTACCCTTTACACACCAATTACGGCATGTGTGTTTAAGGTATGTATGTTCGGCAGCTGTGTCAATAACAGAGTACTAGGCAACATATAGTAATGCTATACAGATATGTGAAGTGTGTCCCTACCCACAGGCCTCTGACGTCCAGCACTGAAAAGCAGTTATTTAATTTGATGTGCTTTGTATGGATAATGAGTGCATGCATCATTCATTAATTGTTGGTCTTCACAATAATGTAATAGAAATGTAATGCAAGACTGGATTTGAACCCAGGACTGTGTGTGGCAAAAGGTACTGTATGCAAGGCATTTAACAGATAGAGCTTCTGAGTCACTGCTACAGCAGGTGTATTTGCAAGATATATGTGCACACATACAGGCTGTAACATGCGTTTTATACATCCATCAATATGTGCATGGTTTATATGGATGTATTTCTGCACCACAGTCCTAGCTGAATATGTTTTTTGCCATGAATGCCTTAGCAGGTGACTTTCTACATGTTGCTGATAAAAGGGCACATTTACCTACTATCACAGGTCTCAGTTACATCCATTATCATCTCTGGCTGTCTAGTGGTGTACTTTTGCACCAGAGTCCAAGGTACACTCTCATTTTTTCCATTACTTTTTATTCCAGTTTGCACGGTGCAGCGCACAGTTCCACTGAAACACGCCTAATGACTGCAATTGGCAATTACTATGGTTTGTTTAAATCACCTGTTTTAATTAAGAGTTGCATGGTGTGGCGCATTAATGCAGTGTGCTGTAGGTGTGATGGGCTCTGGTTCGAAACGTGACAGAGGTGTTTATTTTGTACATATGTCTTACAATGTTAGAAACACACATAGTCATTGTAGCTGTATTTAGCTGAGCGAAGGTGTGTGACATGGTGCGGTGCACAGCACTGCGCTAAAAAAATATAAAGAAAAGAAAAAAGGGAGCTAGGAAAGTGGTGAAATGAGGGTAAGTAGGGGAAAAACCTGGTGAAAGGCAGGGAGGGATGTGCAGGAAGGGTGTAGGAAAGAACTATAGCTATCCATTTCTTGTACAGCAACAACTATGCACGTCAACAGAATTTGTAGATGAATTTGGATTCTCAAACCCCAGAGAGAGGGGTGAGGACAACATAAATGCGTTGTCAACCCAATTGGACCAAATTGCATGTGTCCAGTGGACACGTGTGTGAAATGGAGAGCTATGTATGGGACAATTTATTTATTTATTTTTTTTGGACAGGTGCCCATTTTTTATAATGTGATAGTGGAAAGTTGGGGAAGGGCATAGGTACGTGTGGGGGAGGTAAGTTGGGTAGGTGAGGATGCATTTGCAAACAGACAAGGCAGCAGACAGGGGTGGTGTGTGGCACACAAGGGGGTGAACATCTTGGATAGGGAGAGTGTTGTGGAATTCAAGTTCTGTGAGCCTCCAGATGGCAGTAGCATGACTCACATCCCCACCTATGGGGCTGTCAGCACTGCTCCCTCACTGCCCCAGGGGTGGCAGTGCTGGAGGCTGGTCAACGGGACAAGGCTGCCTCACCAGGTTGGCCAGCATGTCCTCAATCTGGGGCAGGTGGCGCTCATAGCCATGGTGGATTATCCTGCGGCCCAAGACTGTCAGCTCAGCCCAGGTGACAACGTCCCCCTCTGCCACCACTCCAAGAGGGGGCCTGTCCCCTGGGGCAGCACTACCCAATGCCACAGGTATTGCTACTCTGATTTCAAAACACGAACCGCTGAAAAACAAATAAGGCTCCAGGAAGATGTGCGTAGAACCACAAAGTTTATTAATGATTAATGTTAAATTATTATTAAAGGGGCAGCAGAGGGGGCACAACTGGTCTTGGTCCCAGACATGCTGGGACCCGGTGTCATGACCGGTTGAGGTGAGGTAGGGGAATCAACCAGCACTGGCCTTCCTTGTGCTGTGGTAATTGAGGTACAGCAATAAGGTGAGGTTAGTTATGAACAAATCATTGTTGGTATTAACAGCATGGAACATCATATTAATTAACCAAAGTACATAGCAATGTATATTATGTGTGACACAACATGAAATAACAGAACAGTCAGTATGTTAACAGCATACCAGTAACACGTAAAACATAAGGGCAACCACATTGTTAATTTAACAAGATATGTTAATATGACAGCATAATAACAGACAACAATAATAAATCACATAAGGCCAACAAAACTGTTACTTTAACAAGCTATGTCAATATGAAAGCATAGTAACACATAATAATAAACCACATTTCCCAAGATGTAGTTATTTTAACAAAATATGTTAATAGTAAACCATAATAATACATAATATTAAATACATGCAGATAAGGGGTGGGGAGAGAGAAAAACAGTCCATTAGTCACATTGCAGATTATATCCCTGAGATCAGTGGTAATATTAACTCTACAGGTGTGTATTGTCAGTTTTATGGACTGTGACTACAAGTCTCCTATAGGTGATGTAGCACATACATGTTGTACCTCTCAGGCTGTGTCATGCGACAGTATGGGCCAAGCAGTAACAAATGCAGGTACACAGCTAGACAGAACACTTGCACGTCATGTGGATTTATATAACTACCAAGGTGTTCTGTAAGAAGATTTGTTAAGACTTTGCATTCCAAATAATAATGCCTGTGGTAATTCTGACACAGACAGATTACGCAATATTAATTACAATATGAGATAGTGTGAAAGTGTGAAACTTGAGGCATGTTTGTGTACAGTTCATAAACTAGACAGCCATCATGCTTTAGTTGCCAGGCATGGGAATAGAACCTAATAACTGTGACTGCAGGGGACATCTGCAAATAATGTAATAAGTGACTGCAGCAACTTAGTACAGACATGCAAGGAATACAGCCATACTGGAAGTAGACATTTATTTTTGAATCAGCAATGCTGGTGAACACGTTATTCATATTGATTTTACTGTGAAATATAAATATAATATCTGCTCATAACATGAGCTACCTCACTCATAATGTTTTGATCCTGGGGAGCGAGAAAATGTGAGCATTACATGACTGATAGTGTGCTGGAGGAGTTAACTTTGAACCATATTATGAGTTGAGCAATACAAGTTACAGAACATTCTTTTTGCATTCTAGAACTATTACAGTGTTATAATCAAGTGCACTGATGGTAGAACACACATGCATGAAATGCAACCTTTATGCATATATTAAAGCAGCTTTATTGTAGTATCAAAAATACTGGTGAACATTTTGTATTATTATTGCTTTGAAATATCTGTGAAGTACATACACAATATCTGCTCATAGAGTGGGCTGTCTCACCCATATACCTTTATTATTTGAAGTAAGAGGAACAGAGAGCATTATGTGACTGAAAGTGGCCTGGAGACGGCCTTGAACAGTACCATGAGTTAAGCAATACAGTTTGCAGGCCATTAGTTTTGCATTCCACAACTATTACAGTGTTACACTTGAGTGCAGAAACCTTACCATAGACAAGCGATGCATGCAGCTAATTAGCCATGGTTGTGACAACACAATCGTGCTGAACACCATTTTTCTTGCACATCATAAAAATGACATATTATACAGTTCACACACTTCACAACATTACAACAGTGGTGGGGAGCATTACAGGGAGCCTCACGCTTATCTGCAGCCATGGGTAGCCACTGCACCTCCCCCAACACTGATTCAATATCCATGTTCCTCTGCTGTCCCTCAGCAGCACGCCATCATTAATACGCATGGCATGTTGCCGAGGGGGAACTGGGGCCATGTACACTGTTGCATGCCATGTAGGCTGTACACTGTGCCTGCATGGATTTTATTAAATCCTGGGGGCAGTCATTTACACTGACAATTTTAAAGGTAAGGTGTTGATGATACGTGAGAATTTAAATTTAGCAGGCAGCCGTCTTATTCCTAGAATAGTGTAGCGGTGGTGTTTTCATTTAGGTGTCCCATAAATTAATTCAAATAGGTTCATATGTACTTACAAGGCTATTGATCTGTAAGGATCTTTAGAAGTTTAGCCATACATCTCCATGGTAATTTTTAACCCTTATATTTCTGAACAAATAACCCAGAGGTGAGCAGAATAAGGGTATTTTGGGAGATTTACATCTTGACTCGATCCACGAGGGACAAGGATGCTTGATCAGGGATGAATTTGTAGTTTTGACAAGGACTAAAATTTGTGCAGAGGCAGCAAATATGATTGATAGTCTGTACTCAAAAGTAAAGAGTAATTCTCAGTTTTGTAATGAGTGCTTCACAGTTTTGTTCGGTATATTGGAGGTTCAACAAACCTGTTACAAATATTAATATATCTGTCTTTATACATATATTAATATATACATATAATTTGTATATGTGTGTGTATATATATATATATATATATATATATATATATGTGTGTGTGTATCTATATCTATATATATATATATATATATATATATGTGTGTGTGTGTGTGTGTGTGTATATATATATATATATATATATATATATATATATATATGTGTGTGTGTATATATGTATATGTATATGTGTATATATATATATATATATATATATATATATATATATATATATATATATATGTTGTGTGCCTTAGTTGAAGGTTGGGCGTCAAGCTGGCAACTCGGCACCCGTAAAAAAATCTACTGCCAATCATTAGCGGATCGGAGTTCCGCTGTGGCAACCCCTAACCAGGAAAAGCCGAAAGAAGAAGAAGAACATATGGGTCTACTTTTGCATGGACGAAATATCAGTAGACCGACATTTAAAAGACCGAGACAAAAAACAAAACTTTTCACAATCCTGACAACTCACATCTCTAACTGCCAAATAACCGACATTCACAAACCCACCACCCAAAATACTGACATAAAAGAACCAAATGTGCAATCTTTCCTACCACTGGGTAACCATGTACATCCAAAACAAAAACCTTTACAACTACCTAGATTAAAACCTCTTCCAAACTAAACATAAATATACTGCTATATATCATGTTACCCTACCAAATATACCTATAAATAAGAACTCATCCAACAGAGCAAATTTCTTAACTAGTACCAATCTACATCATTAACTGCTTTTCCACTACATTCACAGACCCCTTCACATTTCTTACTACAATATTTTCGTCTATTTCCAAATCTGTTTAAATATGACATACAACCATCTAAAACTAATATTTCCTAACTTATAGGTAAAATTCTTACAACCACGCTTGCACTGTCCCATAACAAGTCTGCCATGCTTCTAAACATATTCAGTACTTCCTACAAATATTTAAAGTGACAGAACACTACTTCACTAACAAACGTTCTCTCAGTAACTCTACTATACAACAAATACACCGCTACATATAAAGTAAACATTTAAACTCATTTTATTTGTAATACTTACATGTTAGCATGGGGACTACGCCCCCTGCAAATACCAACTCCAAGATCATACTGCAGTGTGAAAATTTGCATATTTTATGCTCCACTCACCTCAGATCAGAAAAAGTTGGCATTTTCAACAGACAGTCTTCTGAAAGACAGTAATGTGAAACTTCTATATTATCTTCTTGGTCTTTTAAGTGTCAGTGTACTGTTATTTCATCCATGTAAAGTAGACCCATGTGTATGTGTGTGTATGTATATATATATATATATATATATATATATATATATGTGTGTGTGTGTATGTGCGTTTATACATATATATATATATATATATATATATATATATATATATATATATATATACACACACACACACGTATATTTGTGACACATTGGCTATTTAAAGGCAGTTAAATTACTGTGTAATGTACTGTTTACTGTTAAACAGATGTACCTTGGGCTCTTTGAGCTTGTACGGCATGAAGGTAACATTGCTATGTGTATAACAAACATTACTGTAGAATACAAAATAGTAGAAAATAATTTGAGACATCTGTTAAACTCAGATTAAAAATAATGGCTGTGGGCCAAAATGGCAGAGAGAGAAGTACATTCAGAAGTAGAGACTTTGGACAGCCTTGACTAAAAGCTTGACCAGAAGGTAGACTTAGAGTACCACAAAGCTGTTTGTAAATATAATTAGAGGGATACCGGAACTTTGCCTGTGGAATGCCATGATTATAACTCAGGCTATGTCTCTGCTTAGAAAGAAATGGATACCTGGTGGATAATTCTGACCAGCCTGACCTCCGCTGGAAAGCAGCAACTGAGAACCATCAGGCACATGTCCCCAGTCCTGCAGAAATTCTCGTCATGCAAGCCTTTCTTTTTATTAGAGTAAATTGGCTAACCATGAACCCCAGTTTCTTCACTCAGTATGGGAGAGCTAGTGTGAACTACTCACTCACATTTTCCCCTGCTTGGCTTTTTCCAGTGGCAGAGACTGTAATCAAACATGAGTCATAGTCTGAACTTCATTCCACTGCACCGGAGCTGGGTCCCATCAAAAAATATTGACAGAAGAAGGAGAAGGTGCAATGGAGAAGGCAACATAAATAGCCATTGCTTCTGCAATTTGAACTTCTGTACTGGTATTAGCCTAAGACTGGGCTAGTTGCAGTGACTTCCAAGATGGCTGCACACTGAGTAACAGCTTAATTTCAGTTCATACAGTGTGAAAATAGAAACATATCAAAGAGAGCCAGTGAATTTCCCTTTTTGGGTAAATTTCAGTTACTGGATAGTAAGTGCACTGCTTGGATACCAGCAGAGAGGAAAGTCAGAGAACCTGAAAGAAAATCAATGACAAAAGGTGAGGAGAAAACACTGACTGGGAAGAATACTGCAACTGTTAGAAAAAATCAGTTCAAGCTCCAATTTTGGTACAAGATATGACTTCTAGTAATCTAGAGGAAAAAAGTCAAATGTGCGCTGAGCTGATTAAAATAAAACCCTGAAACCCTATCAACTCAAATAACAAAAGGCTGGAAAAATGGAAGAATCTTTTAAATAGTCAGATGAGCTGATAGAACCACAAAAATCAGAAGTCAAAATGAAAAAAGGCTGGCTGAGTATGATTTACTGTTACAGTGACGAGACTGCTGAAGAAGACAACTTTCAAAAAGTGGTAGAATTAGAGGTCAGTGTACATAGGGAAAACATTGGATTTTCTGCTGTACCAGAGGGAAAAAAAGGAACAGACTATATTAATTTTATGAAAGCACAAATAAGCAACTGGACTGGTATTCCACAACAGGAGGAGTTAATTGAAAGGGCACATCATGTGTATGCTCCAAACCTGGCCATGAGAAAGAAGCCAATACCTTAATATTAAAAATGTAATGCTATCAGCAGAAAAAGCTGATTCTGATAAAACTGTAGCAGAAGGACAAAGGACTAAAAGTTGGAGACAGTGGAGTGTTTGTGGAAAATTATTACGTACTGTACACCAGGTAGAAGAGGAGAAAATGTATTCTAGCAATCAGAGAATATTGCAAAGCAGGTATGAGATTCAAGCTGCTGTATTCAGCTATCTTCAGAATATTTTTTCCTGGAGGGTCAAAGTCATGTTTGGATGCAGAACATACTAAGGAAGAAATAGAAAAAGTTTGTCCAACATTAAGTGAGCTATTAGACAGAAGATGATTCTGCTGCTTATTCTTCTGATAATAAAGCTCGTAGAGAGACTGTGCCAGCAATCCCTTTTCAAATGTTCCAAAGGAAAATGCATGAGAGAGAGGAAAACGTACAGGAGCTGACTAGAGGAACCAGGTGTATATTGGAAGCGAACCAGATACTGAATTTGGGAGATGGAGATCAACAGGAAGAAAACCAGCAACTCTGAAATTAATGAATAAATATGGGATTACAAAGCATTATTTACATTTGTGAAACATGACAGAACAAGAAAACTTGGAAGTATTGGACTTTTTTTACTTTAAGATTGTAGAGAACACCAAAGCATATTCCCTACTTGATGTCAATAATGTTTGGAAGAACATTAAGGAGAGTGGAAGAGGAAAGAAAGGGGTAACTGTAAGCAAAACAAATTGTGTTCCTAACAGTGTTTTTATAAAACATGACATTTACTGCATGCTATGAAGTAAAGCTTTTTCATTTATTTTATATAAAGTAAACAGGTGCCCCGTATTTTTCTTTCTTCTTCTTTAGCTTTAAGAAATATAGAGAGGGCAATGTAAAAATAGAAGAAAGCCTGGAAAAAGAGTAAGATATAAGTAAGATTGATAATCCATTTGGCTTTTGCATAAGACAATGACTGGATTGAGGTGCTTGTCTTGCTCTATTAATAAATTGTAAGGGGAAGCAAGTAAATATAGGAACACTGAATATAATGAAACGTTTTCTACTAGCAAATAAATGTTCATAGTGCAACATGAGACGTTTGTAGCAGAAGGCAACTGTGTTTCTGTTTCTGTGGAGACAACCTGATAAGGGGCAATGAAAACAGAATATTTCTTTATTTCATTGGCTAGGAGATACTGTTTTCTGAAAGCATTCAAGTTTTCTACATCTTGGAGAGGAATACATTTAAGACAAAAATAGACAGAGCTTAGTTTAAGCAGATGCACAGGCACTGTGCCATGTGTCTTAGCATGGATAACTTTCATTATATGTTAATTCAAGTTTATGAGTATGTCTATCTCTCTGGGACAGTTGTTCCTGTTAGGAGGGTTAAAGTTCAATATTTGAAGATACATATATTTTTGTGTGTTTGTATTAAGTTAATGCATTCTGGGGGTGTTTTTTCTTTTCTTTCTTTCTTTCTTTCCTTGATGGTTTTCAGTAAAGCAAAAAGTCTTGTAAGATGTGATAGAGGTTCAAATGGATATGACAGGAAACAACTTCATAAAAGTTCACACTACCAAACATTAGTGTATGCATGTAACACAAAATATGAAACTAGACATTTAAAGCACTGTTATATGAGGAGATGAGATAAAAACAGTGATGTATAACCAATCTATGGGAAAGTCACCAGGAATAGATGGTATTCCAGTGGAGTTTGGAAGTTAGGAAGGAAGAAAGTGATCAAGATCGGGAGAGTAACAATATTTTAAAAGCAGAAGCACCACCAACATCCTGGAAGAAAGCAATGGTGTCTGTAATACCTAAAGAGGGTAAAGACCCATCAGATCCGGCTTCATATAGGCCCATTTCAAGTCTAAACCATGATTATAAAGTCTTTGTTTATAATGTCTAAATGAATGGCAAAGGTGTTCCCAAAATTCATAGCTATTGCCCACTGTGGTATTGTGGAGGGAAGGCAACCATTTGGCAAAGTTAATAGAACATTGGTGATCTAGAAGGAAGCAGAATGTAAGAAAATATCACAGTTGATGAGTTTTGATACTGAGAAAGCATTCGACAGAGTAAGTTGGGAATTTATCAGCAGGCCAATGGAAGCATTTGCTTTCCGTGATAAAATTATATGGTTGTTTAGGAGAACA